>NC_090650.1:272685315-272988886 GCF_040937935.1 Hyperolius riggenbachi | reverse complement strand
CCTCCCACGATGCGGTCCACGCGCGTCACGTGATTACAAACACTTCCTCCGAAGGACGAAGTGTTTGTACTCACGTGACCGCCACTTGGAGCGCATCGTGGGAGGCGCCGAGGGACATACCTAAGAAGACGTCAGATAGGTAAGCTTGACCTCCCTGCCCACACCGCACAGCATTACTGGGTGAGATCCGGATAGAACTATCTGGCCTCCCCCGAAGCCGAATTTGCGCCCATGCCTGCCTATCTGCACTACCTCTACTTCCCGATTCATGGAAGCAGACATATTGTTAACAACCTGTGCTTTCAAATGAGCTTATCTGCCATCTCTGCCGTGGCAGTCATGTGACACAGGGGCCCATATGCAATTATTTTTTTCACCTGCTTTTTCTCCTAGGTGATATTTTCAAAATTGTCAATTAAAAAAATGTAAACCATCAGCAAGCAAGAAAATACTCAAAATAATTTTGATAATGTATTTTCACCAGCCTTTTGGTATTTTTTTCAGTTGCAAAGTGCTGAAACATTATTTTAAATAGAAAATGAAAAAGTATCTCCTAAGAGAAAACTCGGGTGAAAAAGGGAATTGCATATAGCCCAGGGAGAGATCAAATTACAACTTGTGAATAGACACAAATGAGAGGGAATTAAACAGGCCAAACTCTCTAAATACATACAGGGTGCATTTCTCTCTGTTTTCCTTCTATCCTGTGCAAGAATTCAGGTCCACTTTAACCAGCTGAGCGGTCTGGACGAGCTCAGCTCGTCCAACACCGCCAGCGGCTGCCGCTCAGGCCCTGCTGGGCCGATTTTAACGAAATAAAAAGCAGCACACGCAGCCGGCACTTTGCCAGCCGCGTGTGCTGCCTGATCGCCGCCGCTCTGCGGCGATTCGCCGCGAGCAGCGGCGAAAGAGGGCCCCCCTAGCCGCCTGAGCCCAGCGTAGCCGGAACAAAAAGTTCCGGCCAGCGCTAAGGGCTGGATCGGAGGCGGCTGACGTCAGGACGTCGGCTGACGTCGATGACGTCACTCCGCTCGTCGCTATGGCGACGATATAAGCAAAACAAGGAAGGCCGCTCATTGCGGCCTTCCTTGTTTATTCTGGGCGCCGGAGGCGATCGGAAGATCGCCTCCGGAGCGCCCTCTAGTGGGCTTTCATGCAGCCAACTTTCAGTTGGCTGCATGAAATAGTTTTTTTTTAATTTAAAAAAAACCCTCCCGCAGCCACCCTGGCGATTTAATCAGAACGCCAGGGTGGTTAACAAAGAAGGAACATGTGCTGAAAGGTTTCTTACACAAGAAAGCCCACATGAGAGTATTTAACAGTTTTGGAGCTGGTAATGAAACACTAGTGTAATGTTTGGGGGGTATACTTTCTGAGTCAGCGTGTGTGCTCAAGACTATGTAGCTGGGGAATGTAAGAGGCTACACAGGTGGCCACAGCCACAGGAGTAATGAACAAGGGAGCAAGATTGCCCAGAGCAACTGCAGCTCTGGGCTTCCGATACCGCCTATCATGCTAGATGCTATCTGATACAATACACAACATGCGTAGTCGGTAACAGGCTAGGGTCATACACGTTAGATCAGATGGCAGTGGTACAGTGGACTACACAGAATCAGAGTCGGTAACAGGCTAAGGTCATACACGTTATATCAGATGGCTGCGGTACAAAGGACTAGGCAAGAGAATGGTCAGTAAAGCTAAGGTCGTATCTAAGTCAGTCTGGCAGTCGCATTGAAATACATTAATTGAGTAATGAAAGTAGCATTAATATACAATGGCTGCTTAGTGCGACATCGCACTACGCCTCAGGCTGAGTAAAAAGACAAACAACAGACAGACAGATGGGTTGTTTTGCCAATCTAGTCGCTGCCCCAGCGATGGCAAACATTCATACTGACATAGACAAGACAAACAGGTAGGAGCTTAACTAATGGCAACCGCTGCGATAGTTACGTCCTCAGGAAGAGACTAGCAGGAATACTACCAGTCACCAAAGTGGTACTAGCAGAATCCAAGCTATCAGGATCAGAAGGACTTCACTGTATCCCAGCGGATACAGCAAACGTCCAAGCAAGAAACAAGGTTAAACAGTGCAATATACAATTCACATGAATAACCCAGCAACAACTCAGGGATCTGACCGCTTTGTCGGGCCGCGTCTGAAATGTGAGGCAGACTTTTATGTCAACATCAGCCAATGGATGCAGGCATGCAAATTCCCACACAGCTGAATGGTAATCACTCAATCCTGAGCCAGCTTGATTACAAGCTGCTAGCGGAAGGACTCTCATAACAAATACATGCAATATTATGCAACAACATGCATGTAGGAATTCCAGGGCTATCTGGCTGCAGTTCAACTGCAGCAAGCAATAGGAGGAGTCATGACAGCATCCTGAGCTGCTCTGAACTGCAGAGTGATTGCAAATGACAATGAGACTTATTGCGAATGTGCAACCGAATGCAAGCAGATAAGTCAGAACTACCGGTTGCAGTTGAGTCTACATGAGCTAGAAACTTAACATAAGCTTTGTGTACCTGCTTTTTTTTTAAACAATGTAAAATAATTTAAAAACTAAACATAGCCCCACCCCCCCACCATCCCCCCACCCCCCAACGAAAAAAATCATTTTAAATTCCTTGTCCCCGTGATGGCTGGTATGGTTAGGATGCATGAGCCAGACAACATAGGGATTCACCATACTGAGCTTAACAAGCCTGTGCCGTCCATAACACATAAGGGCTCTGCAGGAGTGGAGCAGAAATCCTCCTCTTCTCCCTCCTCCCCCCATCCATTTCAGAGACAAGAGGTTCATCTCCACCTCGTGCTCAGGACGATGGGGGCAAATACCCCAATCAGTGGCGTAGCTACAACCCTCTGGGCCCCGATGCGGAATCTGGATGTGGGCCCCCCCCCCGGCAACAACCGCGCCCCCCCCCCCACAACACCCGACGCACACACATATCCGAATCCCTATAGCTGTGCATGGCATGGCTATATCAATTCAGCTTTGCAGCAGCATGGGTGCCACGTTCAATTTGCAGACATACGCAGCACCCAGAGGAAATAGGGCAATTAGTAGCAAGATGCCTTTAATTACTGTAGATAGATTACTATCAGTATAGGCATAGAATAAAGATGCATACACACATTCAATTTTGATTGGTCAATCACTGACCAATTTTACCACTGCATGTAGTATGAGGGCCAAGAGACTTTGAATACTGTGAACAGAGCTGGGCTCTCATAATACCTAGAAGTAGTAAAATTGGCTATTCAAAATTGTATGTGTGTACCAGGCTTTACAGCTAATACTGTACATACAATACAGCTGGTTTACAATCAGTAAAGGGACAGAGCAACACCTTATACTGTACATACTGGAGATAGCAGGGATCAGCACACACTGCAGCTAGTTTACTATCAGTACAGGCTGGAGGCAGCAGAGATCACCACACGCTGCAGTTAGTTTACCATCAGTACAGGCACAGAGTAACAGCTTATACTGTACATACTGGAGGTAGAAGAGATCAGTACACACTGCAGCTAGTTTACTATCAGTACAGGCACAGAGTGACAGCTTATACTGTACATGCTGGAGGCAGCAGAGATCAGCACATTGCAGCTAGTTTACTATCAGTACAGGCACAGAGTAATAGCTTATACTGTACATACTGGAGGTAGCAGGGATCAGCACACACTGCAGCTAGTTTTCAATCAGTACAGGGACAGAGCAACACCGTATACTGTACATATTGCAGGTAGCAGAGATCAGCACACACTGCAGCTAGTTTAAAGTCAGTACAGGCACAGAGCAACACCTTATACTGTACATACAGGAGGTAACAGATCGGCAAACATTGCAGCTAGTTTACTATCAGTACAGGCACAAAGTAACAGCTTATACTGTACATGCTGGAGGCAGCAGAGATCACTACACGCTGCAGTTAGTTTACCATCAGTACAGGCACAGAGTAACAGCTTATACTGTACATACTGGAGGTAGAAGAGATCAGTACACACTGCAGCTAGTTTACTATCAGTACAGGCACAGAGTGACAGCTTATACTGTACATGCTGGAGGCAGCAGAGATCAGCACATTGCAGCTAGTTTACTATCAGTACAGACAAAGAAAAACAGCTTATACTGTACATACTGGAGGTAGCAGGGATCAGCACACGCTGCAGCTAGTTTACTATCAGTACAGGCACAGAGTAACAGCTTATACTGTACATACTGGAGGTAGAAGAGATCAGTACACACTGCAGCTAGTTTACTATCAGTACAGGCACAGAGTAACAGCTTTTACTGTACACGCTGGAGGTAGCAGAGATCAGCACACACTGCCGCTAGTTTACTAGCAGTACAGGAACAGAACAACAGCTTAAACTGTACACGCTGTGGGTAGCAGAGATCAGCACACACTGCCGTTAGTTTACTAGCAGTACAGGAACAGAATAACAGCTTATACTGTACACATTGAAAGTAGCAGAGATCAGCCCGAACCTAGTGCTGGGAATACACGGCTCGATTCTGAGCTGATAAGATGGCTCGATAAATAATTTCCGACATGTCCGATCGTTTTGCCGCTCGATTCTGCATTGGGGACAATGGAAAAAGATAAGAAAAACAAGCGGAAAATAAGAGAATCACCCACAGATTAGAGTGGCAAAAACGATTGGGCGCAGAATCGAGCCCCAGAATCAACCTGTGTATTCCCAGCATAAGGCCCAGCTCACACTTACATTTAAAAACTTTGCTGCCAACACGCACATATATATATACACACACACTGCTGCTGACTGACACGCACGCACGCACACACACACCTTAGCACTGGGTCACAAAGCTGACTGGTAATACCAATTTGTATTATACAAACATGCCTAATTAAACTTCACACTTAAATAGGATAATAATACAAGTGCTTAACCACTCCAGAATACTAAAAACACTGCAATAAAATGCTACATTATAAAGCATAAATTCCCTGGACAGATCATAGGACCAACACAACAAACATACCCAGGCAATCAGGGGTGAGCCTGGGGTGCCTGGCACCTGGTTGCAAGATTTTCTCTGGCGCCTATGGGAGTGGTTAAATTAACCACGCCCAACCACATAACCACACCCATGTCCTGCCTAATCACACCCACACCTTCCACCTCTTTACGCATGCATGTGATACCCCATCCCTACCCCTCTTCCATTGGCTTGCTCCTGGCTGGCTTTGGCTGCCTGCGAGTCTGCTAGTCTCTGGACTGACGCAGGCTGAGAGGTTCTGCGAGTGCGACGCAGTCACACACTGCATATTTATGGCTGCCTGCGTCCACCCTGCTCTCGCTCGCTGTCGTCGGCTCCTCCCCCCGCCAAGCCCAAGCGTGAGGTGGGCTGCCTGTATCTTTCCCGTTGCGCTGCGCAGCCTTCCAGTGTTGTCAACCTTTCATGTTATTTTTTACTGACAAATACCTAAAAGTTTACTGAGAAAGATTATTTTTACTGACAAAATTTCCCAACTAATGCACATAAGAGACACCGTTTCACCAGTAAATGCACGTAATGACAGACAGCCTTTCATCAGTAAATGCACATAGTGAGAGACCGCTTTTCCCCAGTAAATGCACATAATAAGAGACCGCTTTTCACCAGTAAATGCACATAATAAGAAACCGCTTTTCACCAGTAAATGCACATAATAAGAAACCGCTTTTCACCAGTAAATGCACATAATAAGAGACAGCTTTTCCCCAGCAAATGCACATAATAAGAGACAGCTTTTCCCCAGTAAATGCACATAATGAGAGACAGCTTTTCCCCAGTAAATGCACATAATGAGAGACAGCTTTTCACCAGTAAATGCACATAATAAGAGACAGCTTTTCACCAGTAATGCACATAATAAGAGACAGCTTTTCACCAGTAAATGCACATAATAAGAGACAGCTTTTCACCAGTAAATGCACATAGTAAGAGACAGCTTTTCACCAGTAAATGCACATAATAAGCCCTTTAGGCAGTGAGTGACAGGGAGCCCCTTTAGGCAGTGAGTGACAGGGAGACCCTTTAGGCAGTGAGTGACAGGGAGCCCCTTTAGGCAGTGAGTGACAGGGAGCCCCTTTAGGCAGTGAGTGACAGGGAGCCCCTTTAGGCAGGGAGTGACAGGGAGCCCCTTTAGGCAGTAAGTGACGGAGCCCCTTTAGGCAGTGAGTGACAGGGAGCCCCTTTAGGCAGTGAGTGACAGGGAGCCCCTTTAGGCAGTGAGTGACAGGGAGCCCCTTTAGCTAGTGAGTGACAGGGAGCCCCTTTAGGCAGTGAGTGACAGGGAGCCCCTTTAGCTAGTGAGTGACAGGGAGCCCCTTTAGCTAGTGAGTGACAGGGAGCCCCTTTAGCTAGTGAGTGACAGGGAGCCCCTTTAGCTAGTGAGTGACAGGGACCCCCTTTAGGCAGTGAGTGACAGGGAGCTCCTTTAGGCAGTGAGTGACAGGGAGCCCCTTTAGCTAGTGAGTGACAGGGAGCCCCTTAATCTAGTGAGTGACAGAGATCCCCTTTAGCTAGTGACAGACAGGGAGCCCCTTTAGCTAGTGACAGACAGGGAGCCCCTTTAGGCAGTGAGTGACAGGGAGCCCCTTTAGGCAGTGAGTGACAGGGAGCCCCTTTAGGCAGTGAGAGACAGGGAGCCCCTTTAGCTAGTTAATGACAGGGAGCCCCTTTAGCTAGGGAGTGACATGGAGCCCCTTTAGGCAGTGAGTGACAGGGAGCCCCTTTAGGTAGTGAGTGAGTGACAGGGAGGCCCTTTAGGTAGTGAGTGAGTGACAGGGAGGCCCTTTAGGTAGTGAGTGAGTGACAGGGAGCCCCTTTAGGCAGTGAGTGAGTGACAGGGAGCCCCTTTAGGTAGTGAGTGAGTGACAGGGAGCCCCTTTAGGCAGTGAGTGAGTGACAGGGAGCCCCTTTAGGTAGTGAGTGAGTGACAGGGAGCCCCTTTAGCTAGTGAGTGAGTGACAGGGAGCCCCTTTAGCTAGTGAGTGATTGGCAGGGAGCCCCTTTAGCTAGTGAGTGAGTGGCAGGGAGCCCCTTTAGCTAGTGTGTGACAGGGAGCCCCTTTAGGCAGTGAGTGAGTGGCAGGGAGCCCCTTTAGCTAGTGAGTGAGTGGCAGGGAGCCCCTTTAGCTAGTGAGTGACAGGGAGCCCCTTATAGGCAGTGAGTGACCCCCCCCCAGCCGCCGCCGCTTCCTCCTTACCTTGCAGGCTGTGGCGTGTCAGACCTCAGGATCAGCGGCGACCCGACCAAGAGCGGGCGCCGGATGCACCCGCTCTATATGCGGAAGTGATGTCACTTCCGCATATCAGTGCGGGCGCTGGGTCCTAGCGCACGCACAATTGGTCGCCGCAGCGCTGCCTGATCGAGGTCTGACAGCTAGAGGGAGGGAGGGAGCGAGCGGCGACTAGAGCGGGGGGGGGCCCGGGTCCTCCAACACACAGCCCCCGGGCCCCTCCCCTGCCTCTTCAGGAGGTGGGCCCGGTCGCCATGGCGACCCCTGCCACCGCGAGCCCTACGCCAGTGACCCCAATACATGTGGGTAAAGGTCCTCAAAGAGGCTTATGGCAGAACCTGTAAACCCCCTTTAATAAAGGGCTCTCTAAATGTCTGTCCCCTTCTAGGAAAATAGGTATAGGAGTCATATTTGACCTCACTTCCCACCTAAATTAAAAAAGTAAGTAGAAGACTTTAGCTAGGCTTGAAAGATGCAGCAAAACAGAGTGTTCTGAAATTATGTGAAATGAACATTACTGATGCAACAATTAAGAATTATTAGGGAAACAGAACTTGAATTCACCTTTTTATGTCTATTGATCTGTGTCCCGCAGCAGCAGGGATGAAGCAGGGACATAATAGATGTCATCTACCACCTGTTAAATAACATTTCTCTAATTCAGCCACTAACAGGTGGTAAGGACAAGCCAAATGCAAGAGCTTTCATGGTCCACAGAGCAGCTGCAATAACCTTCCAACCACACAGAGTTCACGCAAATGTGGAGACGGCTGCATCTAGATCACTTAGTTCCTGTTCTTGTCAGTTGTGACTACTTACATTTCCAAACATGCCATTGTAATAGATATAAATAAATACAAACAATTTACTAATAATAAACTTTTTTTAGTGTAAGTTTATAGCTTGCATATGATAAAGTGGGATAGGAAAATAGTGGTTTCTTTATTATGTGCTGTTGCTATGTAGTACAATAACAAAGCTGTGCCATAGATGGATTTATTCTACTAAGCAGTACCCATTCTGCTGCTCTGTCTGCACCCTGGTTCTCTCCAAAGTAATGCAGGCGTGGACTAGAGCTAAAGGAAAATCAAAGCTACAAACACCAACATAATAGTCACAGGAGCACAATGAATCTCCAGTATTTGTATATGCAATGGCACTAATGCTGGGTACACATGAATGCGTTTTTTCAGTCGATTTTCCGTCCGATTGATTTCCTATTCGAAAAAACAATCGAAAATAAGATTTCGAACCATCGAACCATCTATCTATCTAATACAATTGTATGGTGTGTACCTAGCAAAAGGTTAGTGGAGTAGGAAAGTATATTGAGATGGTTATAGTACCCACTCGCATCCAACCAAAGGATAAAGGGGTAGGAATCTGAAGAGGAGGGAAGGTCAGTGTTAAGGTGGCCACACACGATACAATAAAATGATCCAATTTTACAGTAATTCGATAAAAACGATCGTATCTCTCGAAAAAATCGAAAGCTTTTTTTTCATTCGACTGAAAAATCTGATCGGATTTCCCGTTTTTTTCTATTTAAATCGATCCGGAATGCCAGATATTTCTCTTCAATTTCTACTAAAGATTGTATGGTGTGTGTTGGATTGTTAATTTATTAATATACACACCCTAGCAATTTCCTCTGAGTTTCCAATCATTTTTATCACAATTGAGGAAAAAATTGAACATAGGTGTGTGGTACATTGGTCATATTTTTGAAATGTTACAATCAGTCAGAAAAATTTATTGCAATTCTTAAATTGAACAGATATTTAAAAAATTGTGTGGTGTGTGGCTACCTTTAGGCAGAGTAGAGAAGAGGGGAGGTCAGTGTAAAGGTGGCCACACACCATACAATTTTTTTTAAATATCTGTTCAATTTAACAATTGCAATCAATTTTTCTGACTGATTGTAACATTTCAAAAATATGACCAATGTACCACACACGTATGTTCAATTTTTTCCTCAATTATGATGAAAATGATTGGAAACTCAGAAAAAATTGCTAGGGTGTGTATATTAATAATTGAACACTCCAACACACACCATACAATCTTTAGTAAAAATTAAAGATAAATATCTGGCATTCCGGATCGATTTAAATCGAAAAAAACGGGAAAACCGATCGGATTTTTCAGTCGAATGAAAAAAAAAGCTTTCGATTTTTTCGAGAGATACGATCGTTTTTATCGAATTACTGTAAAATCGGATCATTTTATTGTATCGTGAGTGGCCACCATTAGGCAGAGTAGAGAAGAGGGGGAGGTTAGTGTTAGGCAGAGTAGAGAAGAGGGGGAGGTTAGTGTTAGGCAGAGTAGAGAAGAGGGGGAGGTTAGTGTTAGGCAGAGTAGAGAAGAGGGGGAGGTTAGTGTTAGGCAGAGTAGAGAAGAGGGGGAGGTCAGTGTTAGGCAGAGTAGAGAAGAGGGGGAGGTTAGTGTTAGGCAGAATAGAGAAGAGGGGGAGGTTAGTGTTAGGCAGAGTAGAGAAGAGGGGGAGGTTAGTGTTAGGCAGAGTAGAGAAGAGGGGGAGGTTAGTGTTAGGCAGAGTAGAGAAGAGGGGGAGGTCAGTGTTAGGCAGAGTAGAGAAGAGGGGGAGGTCAGTGTTAGGCAGAGTAGAGAAGAGGGGGAGGTTAGTGTTAGGCAGAGTAGAGAAGAGGGGGAGGTTAGTGTTAGGCAGAGTAGAGAAGAGGGGGAGGTCAGTGTTAGGCAGAGTAGAGAAGAGGGGGAGGTCAGTGTTAGGCAGAGTAGAGAAGAGGGGGAGGTTAGTGTTAGGCAGAGTAGAGAAGAGGGGGAGGTTAGTGTTAGGCAGAGTAGAGAAGAGGGGGAGGTCAGTGTTAGGCAGAGTAGAGAAGAGGGGGAGGTTAGTGTTAGGCAGAGTAGAGAAGAGGGGGAGGTTAGTGTTAGGCAGAGTAGAGAAGAGGGGGAGGTTAGTGTTAGGCAGAGTAGAGAAGAGGGGGAGGTTAGTGTTAGGCAGAGTAGAGAAGAGGGGGAGGTTAGTGTTAGGCAGAGTAGAGAAGAGGGGGAGGTTAGTGTTAGGCAGAGTAGAGAAGAGGGGGAGGTTAGTGTTAGGCAGAGTAGAGAAGAGGGGGAGGTTAGTGTTAGGCAGAGTAGAGAAGAGGGGGAGGTTAGTGTTAGGCAGAGTAGAGAAGAGGGGGAGGTCAGTGTTAGGCAGAGTAGAGAAGAGGGAGAGGTTAGTGTTAGGCAGAGTAGAGAAGAGGGGGAGGTCAGTGTTAGGCACATGAGAGGGAAAATTAGTATTAGGCATAGAAAAAAATTGTAAAAAAAAAGCCCAATATACGGTACTATAGATTGCACTGGTCCTCAGATGCTTAATGGAAAATATGGCCCTATTGTTACTGTGCAGATACACTGAATTTGGGAACAAATATTATTGATCAGGTTAGATAAGGGCCTGTGTATGCCTGTACAGGAGCAGGGAAATTCTATGGGTTTCCAAAATGCAGTGAAATGTACTCTAACACTAGTGTAGGGCACAATGATATTACCACATGAATTCTACTGACGATTGCATTATAGCACGTTTTGTAAGTGAAATAAATAGCCTCTGAGTAAGCTGGGGCTGCTCATACACATAAGTATTACATATTAACATTAACAGTAGTCACGTGGATGGGGGCAGGAAAAACAGGAAAAACGGTTAAAATTTCCCTAAAACTCCTGCAATCCACTTCCCAGTTCCAACCAATAATTTAAACAACTGTTTAAATTATTGGAAACAGGGAATGCAAACAATTATATTCATTAACTTGTATTCATTTAAGTTTATGATGTTATGTCGTTGGAAAAAAATGACTTTCAAGTGTTTATTGTACATCAAAGACCTTCTAGAGTAGTACTAATAGGTATCAGCTAATGACTGATGATGCTTTCTCCTCTAGCAGGATAAGCTTGTCCAACTGGAGTCTTTCTAGAGACTGACTGTTCTGAGACACTGCAAGCATCCTCCTTCCATCTGAATGAAGGATTTGCCTATTTCTGGCTACAAAAGTCCTGCAGATCTTCAGAGTACAATCTATCCGAATGCAAAGAAAGCATTGTATTGGTATGCATTAAACATTACAGAGGTTCATAACTATCATGGACATATTTAATCCTGTAATAAAAAATGTTTCCTCTTGTGTAAGTTTTTCCATAACACCAGTAATCATGCAGATCATGGAACAGTCCTTTTAGCTGTCTGCTTAATAATCTTACAAAGAGCATCCAAAAGTAAAAATATATATATATATCTAGCAAAGAGCAGTTTAATACAGGGTGGCCCACAAAAAAATGGGGTATCTGCCTGCCACTCGGGCTAGTATATAGACAACTAACCATTAATATTAAGAAAGTATAATGAGCCTCAAAAAACTAATCTGCATTCTACACCCAAGGGCATTAAATAAGCTAAACTTTAAAACGGGCGTGGCCTAAACAAACAATGCATATTAACTTTAATGCTTTGCGCACTGAAATTCCTGTGCATAATGACATTTACAAAGACTGAAATAAATGTCCAGCTCCTGTTGTTTAAAATTGGAATTCTAAAGGTGCCCATACATTTATTTATTTATTTATTTATTTAAGTATTTATATAGCACCGACATATTACGCAATGCTGTACAGAGTATATAGTCTTGTTACTAACTGTCCCTCAGAGGGGCTAGCAATCTAGTCCTTACCATAGTCATATGTCTATGTATGTATGGTGTAGTGCCAATTTAGGGGGAAGCCAATTAACTTATCTGTATGTTTTTGGGATGTGGGAGGAAACCAGAGTACCCAGAGGAAACCCACACAGACATGGGGAGAAGATACAAACTCTGTGCAGATGTTGAGCTGACTGGGATTCGAACCATGGACCCATCGCTTCAAGGGGAGAGCGCTAACCACTAAGCCACCGTGCTGCCCATACATATAGCAATTTTGATGGTTGATCAACCAAGAGACAGATCTCTCTTTGATCTATTCTAATCGGAGAGAGATCTGTAGGCTGCCAAAAACATTAAATATTTATCTGTGGAAGACATTTTTAACACAAATAAATAAAATATAATCTAAAACATCAGTTTGTAAACTTGAAAAAAAAATGCTGTTTTTTTAAGTAATGTCCGAAAACCAATTCAGATTGCAATCCAGAGTCTCTCCTTCACCCACAGTCTGTAAATGCTCCACCATCAATACAATATCTCACTTTAATTCACTACACATAAACAGCTCAGCTGGGATCTTGTCATTGATTGGTTCTTCTCAGCTTAGAGACCTGTGAATGTGCCTTTGAGGTTGGTGGCTGTATTGAACACATACGGAAGATCTCCAGATTCAACCTTTTATGCTACATGTGACTGTCATCAAAGACAACAGGCTGCACAGGTACTCATCTTTGTATTCCAACACTCTACTGCCAGTGTTGGCTCCTGCTCAATTTACAGGTACCCAGAGACACCTTCTACCACAACAATAGTGGACAGAATGTGCTCTGCTGACAATAAAAACTACAGGAAGAAAAGCCAATGAAAATAGATCCTGGTTCGAAACCCAGCCCGGTCAACATCTGCAAGGAGTTTGTATGTTCTCCCTGTGTCTGCGTGGGTTTCCTCCGTGTACTCTGTTTTCCTCCCACACCCCAAAAACATACAGATAGGTTAATTGGCTTCCCCCTAAATTGGCCTTAGACTACCATACATCCACTACACGATACATACATAGACATAGGACTATGGTAGGGATTAGATTGTGAGCCCCTCAGAGGGACAGTTAAGTGCCAAGACAATACACTCTGTACAGCGCTGCGGAAGATGTTGGCGCTATATAAATACTAAATAATAATAAAAAAAAAATAATAGTCTACCAGTGGATCTGGTATGAGCAAGTACTCTTCATGACAAAGTGCCCATATTTTCCAGAATATATAGGCAGATATTGGATATCTGCAAGGTCTTTCTGAATTACTTAGCCAGTCTGTAGCTGAAGACAATAACATGTTTTTGCTGTACAGAACAAATTGAATGTGTGTAATCCTAGACAACATGCTCGCTTTATTGTGGAGGAATTCTATTGTTAGCAGTTTTCATAGCCCTTTGTCACAGATGTTGCATAATTGACAACAAGGATAATGTCAAAGAGTGATATGCAACTAACAATTAGCAGAGAATAAAACCAGCTAGATCTAATGTGTTCTACAATCGCAAATGTGTACTGTCTTTGTGATACATTATAATTACTGTATTTTTTTTAACATATTTAAAGGTACCTATACTGAAATTGGCTTTAGTGGAATATTTTGTGAATGGTCTGGCTGGTAAATAATGCAATATGCATTGTACATTAGTAATGGTACATTAGTAATGGGCAGCTTGTTATCTCATGATAACAGGGTCTTGTGTGCTCTAAAGTGAACCTGTGAGGCCAGTTATATGGTAACTTCCAGGTGATTTGTTTTCAAAGGTGCAAGCTTTAGGACATTGTTGCTTTATTTCGTGTTGGTGTAATGGATTGTCTTAATTACACGTTCATTGAAAAAACGTCCAGTAACCCTCAAGGGATTGCAGTAGAAAATAACACAGCCTAACAGTTTTTCCTGTGCAGTCAACTAATGGTCACATCCAAGGGCTGCTATGGGGCTTCATGATTTTTTTGAATGTTAACATGTTACATTTACCGCTTCTCTTGAATATATATATATATATTCTCCCTGTCTTTTATTTCTTCTGGCTTATTTAGGCCAAAGTTACCAATATTGCAAATGAAGAAATTCGACATCTGGTCAAGGTATTTCATAGATTATTCTCGTAAGGCTCGTACAGAGTGACGTGCAACTTTTTCACCCAACTATCGTCCAAACTTGATCTGTTGGATGATAGTTGGGCATGTGTACGTATGACAAGCGACTAAACGAGTGACTGATAACAAGCAGTTTGATCCAACCGATGGATTAACTCACGACTGTTGGGCTGATATCGTGCAGTTGGCCATGTGTGTACAACGTCATTTGAACAACATACTTGTTTTGAATGCGGACATATTGTGCAGTCTGTCAAAACGTTTGCATGCACAGTATGCAAATGAGTAGGTTGTTCAGTTGGTTAATACGTGGAAAAAGTCGTGCAATCGCTTGGTTGTACAGATGGTGTTGTCGTCGGGTCGGTCATGCAATTTTGTTGGACGTGCGTACGAGCCTTTAGCGATAAAATCATGGTAGCTCTTTTGTTCTATATTGCAACTACTCCTTTTACTGTTACAGCACTTCTTTAAGTGTTAGGCCATGTACTGAACTAGATTTTCGTCCACTGAAATTATAATTCATAAAGTGTGTGTAATGATCCTCTCAGCTGGCTGCACAGGCAGACAGCTGTTTGACCATTCCTTATGTCTGGGAGATGCAGGTCTCTGGAAAGGAGACCTGGCTTCATCTTGCAACTTTCAGAGTTGCTTTGCTGAGGGATTTGCATACATGCAAATTGCCCAGCTGTCTCCTTTGAGGGCTGGCAGTATAAGAGTCTTCTGCTCCCAGAAGGCTTTGCTGGTCATGATGGTTTGTTAACACACTCCTGGAGTGTCAGCCTTCCCTGTTGGATTGTTATTGTTATCTTAAGCTACATACTCACGGGGGACAATTGTCCCCCGTAGCATGTGCGCACGCGAACAGGGAGCGACAGCTCCCTGCCGGCGACAGCTGTCCACACATCTCGCCAGAAAGTCAGAAACGCGGCGGAAGCTGTTTGTGAACGGAGCATCCCTCAGCCGGATGCTCCATTCACTCGCGTAGGTCTCCTGTCGCTAGCCCACGTACTCACACGGGACTAGCGACAGTTCCGGTGAAGTCGCGGCGACAGCTGTAGCCGGCGATTGAACATATCAATCGCCTGGCGACAGCTCCAATGGGTGACAGTTCGGGGCGCGCGCGTTATACACACGGGCGACCTGTCGCCGCAACACGCGCGTGCCACGTGGCTGCGGCGATGGCCGTACCCCGTGTGTATGGGCCTATAGAGTAATCCTGGGAACTGCACTAGGCAGCTCCTCTAGTGCAGTAAATAGAGGAAGGGGCAAAACGGGAGGGAGGACCACGATCCTAATATTCCCTAATTTGCTGGTAATTTAAACCTGACCCACACTCTTGTAATTATAACAAACCAATCCGTGACAGAGGGTCATGCAAAAATGGAAAAAGGTTGTTTATTGTGCATAGGCAAGGCTTAAAAGGTTTTGCAACAGGTCACAGTATTAAAAACAACAGCGCTGTTGTACAGTACCACCACACTTCATACCGTCAGACATCCATCTCCCACAGACATCCGTACACATGCGGGTCGACTAGGCCTACACCACCACTCCAACAGTCCCCAATTAGATGACACTCTTGGAGATTCCAATGCTGCAGATAATCAGGAAACTTCATGCAAAGCAGGAGCAAAAGTAGTTAGCACAAAGCTCATGCAGGCGTTGCTCACAGTCCGCATTAGCATTAAAAGTCCAAGCAAAGCACATAGGTGATTAAAGGATTGGCGGTGGGGGGCCCCCAATATACATGTACAGAGTCTTCACTGCCTTACTCACAACCTCCCGGAACAGCATGTCATCAGGACTGGTCTTCTTCCCGAGCCAGGCTCACCACGCGCTCTGGGTTCTTTATCCACACTGCGTCCCCTTCCAATGTGTGGGACATGCAGGGGTGAACTCCCTTCTCGCGCTTCGTCCTAGAGGCTCCACAACCATCCACGTCTCTTTCCCGGGGGGGGGGGGGGAACACGCCGAGACTAGACTACGGTCTCCGGCGTTTTCAGTCAGGCAGCATGGCTGGGATTAGATGGCGTCACATCGGCTGCGTGTGCTGATTCGCCAACTAGTTTCGAACATCACATCCGTTCTTCATCAGGGCGTGGCTTGTACACGGTGGGCCAGGCATTCATAGCGCACCCCGGCTCCACCTACTATGAGTTGATTGGCCGGACGGGCCGCGATTCCTCAGCAAAGGATTCCATTCAACATTCCAAAACTCGGATACCAATACTTGCGTGCATACAGTTAGTTCCATGTTACCCCAGGTAAAGCTTAGATTAGACTTCATCCATATTGCTCATAGCTTCAGGTGAGTAAGCAGAGGGAATGAACTGTGTGTCGATAGTGGTGGATACTAGAATCTATTTTTCTATTGTGTAAGGACTCATATTATTTCCCACTCACAATGAGACATCCAGTCAACACACACCATGGTCAATATTCACAAGACTCCCATATAGTTGAACAAGCTCACTCACAAGTATCAAACCTGAAATTAGTGTCCCAAGCCAAAGGAAAAAACTATCCTATAGTCCCAAGGAGGGAAAGGGGATGGGAGAAAGGAAGGGGGGGGAGAGGGGGGGGGGGTTAGGGATATAATGGGGAGGGGGAGTGGGAAGGGGATGGGGGGGGGGGGAGGGGGGAAGGGGGGGAAAAGGAGGGGAGAAGGGGGGGAAAAGGGGGGGAAGGGTGGGGTGAGAGGGGGGAGAAAACAGGAGGAGGAGAGGTGAAGGGGGGGGGGGGGGGAAGGAGAGAAGAGGAGAGGGAGAAAGGAAGGGGAATTATAGGGGGGGGGGAGGAGAAGGAGGAAAACATGGGGGGGGAGGGGAAGGAAGGGAGGAAGAAAAGGGAAGGAATTCCATTGGGACACTTTTAATAAGACATTATTTTTATAAGAAGCTCTTAACCACCCTGGCGTTCTATTAAGATCGCCAGGGCGGCTGCGGGAGGGTTTTTTTTAAATTAAAAAAAAACTATTTCATGCAGCCAACTGAAAGTTGGCTGCATGAAAGCCCACTAGAGGGCGCTCCGGAGGCGTTCTTCCGATCGCCTCCGGCGCCCAGAATAAACAAGGAAGGCCACAATGAGCGGCCTTCCTTGTTTTGCTTACATCGTCGCCATAGCGACGAGCGGAGTGACGTCATGGATGTCAGCCGACGTCCTGACGTCAGCCGCCTCCGATCCAGCCCTTAGCGCTGGCCGGAACTTTTTGTTCCGGCTACGCTGGGCTGAGGCGGCTGGGGGGACCCTCTTTCGCCGCTGCTCGCGGCGGATCGCCGCAGAGCGGCGGCGATCGGGCAGCACACGCGGCTGGCAAAGTGCCGGCTGCGTGTGCTGCTCTTTATTTGATGAAAATCGGCCCAGCAGGGCCTGAGCGGCAGCCTCCGGCGGTGATGGACGAGCTGAGCTCGTCCATACCGCCCGGCTGGTGAGAAATCAACATTCAGGCCCTGTGGGCTTCTCGACCTAAGTCGGTACATCCACATCGCCTCTCGGCGAAGGAGCATCTCCTCCGTCCTCTCCGATTTTGTGGGCATGTCCACACAGTCAATGCACATCGCTCTCAAGCCAACAATTGAGCTATTATGCATTTCCTTGAAATGATCAGCAATTGGTGATTTTTTTTCCCCCCCTTGTGATATTGCACAAATGTTCAAGCAGTCGTGTCTTAAACGCATGTGTGGACATGCCCACATAGTACTTATTACAGGGGCAGACAATAAGATAGATAATCCACGTCGAATTGCAATTCATGAATCTCTTAAACCTAAAATTTCTTGAACCGTCTTGGGAGGTAAAGGTATCAGTTCTCATCACAAAAGGGCAGGCCTTACAGGACCCACAACGATACATTCCCTTTGGAGGCGGAACACGGTCCAACCATGTGCCACCTCCAATGTTTGGCAGTTCAGATTGGACCAACACATCTCTCAAATTTCTAGCACGCGGGACTAGCGACAGTTCCGGTGAAGTCGCGGCGACAGCTGTAGCCGGCGATTGAACATATCAATCGCCTGGCGACAGCTCTGATGGGTGACGGTTCGGGGCGCACGCGTTATACACACGGGCGACCTGTTGCCGCAACACGCGCGTGCCACGTGGCTGCGGCGATGGCCGTACCCCGTGTGTATGGGCCTATAGAGTAATCCTGGAAACTGCACTAGGCAGCTCCTCTAGTGCAGTTAGCCTGCTTATCTGTTTTGTCTATGTTGCCTCTCTGCTGTGATTGTCCTGTTGCCAACGGTGGTCGATAGGAAATCGCCCTGTCTGTCTGTGGGTGCTAACCAGTGCAGCGGTTGCTACTGGTAGCCCTTTCTGTTTCATCTGTCTTACTTGGATCGCACCAGCCTCTAGTGGTAGCGGCTGTGGATCCTTCTGATCTGCTTTCTTGGAGTATAGCTGGAGCAGCGGTTGCCATCGGCTATCTTATCTGCCTGTCTTGCTTGGATCGCACTAGCCCCTAGCGGTAGAGGCTGTGGATCCTTCTGATCTGTGAGCCTGTCCCTGTACCCGGATCACACTCGCTCTGGCTGAAAGAGCAGTGGATCTTTCCTATCCTGTTTCCCGTCCGTCTGTCTGTCTTGTCTGATACGAACACTTGCTGTAGGCTCGGTGAGGTAACCGTTAAACAAACACTCACGTTCTCTGTTTCATGTTTGGTTGGCAGGGGTTAGTTAGGCGTGCTTGTCTCTGTTGCGCTTAACGTGCGGAGATCGCGCTGTAAACGTGTTCGCTGTTGCGAATGAGTGCGGTGTTCGCGTTTAGTTAGCGTTTGTTATTTTCCTTATCTTCTCATTGTATGTTTTGCTGTGCCTTTGCTAATCTCGTGCCCTGTCTTGCTTTAGCCTTGTGTCACCTCTGGCAATCGCCTCTCTTGCGATTGCGTTCCTACTTCGTTTCTGCTGTTGTATGTGCACCGTCGTGGGTTGGCAACTAGATTAGTGCACACACGTACATTCTGTCCCTGTGCTCATTCTCATTCGCAATCACTTCTCTTGCGATTGCGTTCTCACTTGGTTTCCTCTGTTGTGTGTCCACCGTCGCAGGTTGGCGACTAGATTGGTGGACATACATACATTCCTCCTCTGTGCTTATTCGGTCTTGTGTAGCTGTTAGCAATCGCCATCTCTTGCGATTGCCTTCTCACCTGATCTTCATGGTTGTGTGTTCATCGTTGCTGGGTGGCGACTAGCTTGGTGGACACACATACACTCTGTCGCTTTACTCTCTCTTTCAGGGCTATCTTGCCCTGCGTTTCTTCCCTTCGTACAATTCCTGTCTGGCGTCTGTGGCAGGGCAGAGGATCTGTTCATCTGCACTCCACAGCTCCATCTGCCGACAGGAATTTCCCTCTACAGGTGTGTTGCACCTTTTGCAGGGTTCTCTCAAATTATACGCTTGTGGAGGATTTCCACAGTGTCAGCGCGCGTCCTGTGCACTGACCACGGAGAGAATTCCACAATCGTTACAGTGTGGACAGGTATCCCCCAAAGTAGCTGACAAGGTCATTAGATGACCACAGACAGACAGACATTATTGTTATTCTTTTCACAGTGATGCACTCACCATTCTTCCCCTTCTCGCTCCATGGAATTGAACAGGCTGCTTTGGGCATAGCCAAAAGCATCATTTGTACAGTGATTGCTCCTACACTGCTTCCCAAAACAATCACTAATTATATTTTTACTTGACAGTTATTGAAGACCTTATCAATCGTAACCACTCAGAATGATTGCTTGATATTCAGCAGTGGCGTACTTAGGGCATTTGACACCCGGTGCTGGGTATTAAAAGACTCCCCCCCCCATTTCTGGGGTAGGTGATGACCCGCTGCAAAAAAATGGGTGTGGCCAAGACCAGATGAGGGCAGAGCTAACTGTAATTTAAAGTGAACCAAGAGTGAGCGTGATATGGAGGCTGCCATATTCATTTCCTTTTAAACAATACTAGTTGCCTGGCAGCCCTGCTGATCTATTTGGCTGCAGTAGTGAACTGAATTACACCAGAAACAAGCATGCAGCTAATCTTGTCAGTTCTGACAATATTGTCAGAAACCCCTGACCTGCTGCATGCTTGTTCAGGGTCTATGGTTGAAAGAATTAGAGGCAGAGGACCAGCACGGCAGGCAACTGGTATTGCTTAAAAAGGAAGTAAATATGGCAGCCTGAATATTATTCTCACCTCGGGTTCCCTTTAAAAGTGAAACGCAAAGACAGTGGGCCCAAGTTTTGGTGACCCTTTCCCCAGAAAATTCACGTAATTGTGCAGGTTTTCTCTAGAAAATACACGTGCCCACAAAATACGTTCAATCATGTCGGCAGATTTGACCAGAAAACATGTTCAATCATGTTGGCAGATTTGACCCAAAAACACGTTAAATCATGTGGCAGATTTGACAAGAGAACACGTTCAATAATGTCAGCAGATTTGACTAGAAAATATGTGCAATCATGTGGCTGATTTGACCAGAAAATATGTGCAATCATGTGGCAGATTTGACCAAAAAATACGTGCAATCATGTGGCAGATTTGACCAGAAAATAGTTCAATCATGTCAGCAGATTTGACTAGAAAATACGTGCTATCATGTTGGCAGATTTGACCTGAAAATACATGCAATCATGTCGGCAGATTTGCCTAGAAAATACATGCAATCATGTGGAAGATTTGACCAGAAAATACATGCAATCATGTCGGCAGATTTGACCAGAAAATACGTGCAATCATGTGGATGATTTGACCAGAAAATACATGCAATCATGTTGGCAGATTTGCCCAGAAAATACATGCAATCATGTCGGCAGACTTGCCCAGAAAATACATGCAATCATGTTGGCAGATTTGCTCAGAAAATACATGCAATCATGTCGGCAGATCTGACCAGAAAATACATGCAATCATGTTGGCAGATTTGCCCAAAAAATACATGCAATCATGTCGGCAGATTTGACCAGAAAATACATGAAATCATGTGGAAGATTTGACCAGAAAATGCATGCAATTATGTGGAAGATTTGACCAGAAAATACATGCAATCATGTGGCAGACCTGGCCAGAACATACACGATACACATCAGAATCAGAATCAACTTTATTTCGCCAAGCGTGACTGGGTCATGCCTGGAATTGTTTTTGGCACAATACATCTGGCTCAGAAAGAAGACATCGGTTAGCGTGAGTTGGCATTTCATTGCATTCCTCTATACAATAGTATTTCACTATACGTAGTATTGCAATAGCCCTCTACATCACAGTCCCTAGTGTGACACCGAGATGGTTAGTCTATTGGGCTGGTTGGTGTAGTTGAACGGTCCGCCATGGCACAGACCGCCCCGCAGCTCGTCGGAGCTTGCACTGATGGTAGTATGTGGAGGGAGTTGAGGAGGCTGACCGCCGAGGGGAAGAAAGAGTTCCTGTGTCTTGTGGTCTTTGTGGAGATGGCCCAAAGCCTCCGGCCCAATGGCAGCAGGCTGAAATAGCGGTGGCCTGGGTGAGAGGGGTTATTGGCAATCCTCAGAGCCCTGGATTTCAGTCTGTTTTTGTGTAGCAGGGCGAGAGAGGGGGCACCCAACGATCCTCTCCGCTGACTTAATGACCCTCTGAAGTTTGTCCTTGTCACTGGCAGTGGCCCCAGCATACCAGACCAAGATGGAGGAGCAGAGGATTGACTCAATGGTGGCGGTGTAGAAGCTGGTTAGGATTTTTTGAGTCATGCCAAACTTTCTCAGCTGGCAGAGGAAGAAGAGTCTCTGCTGGGCTTTCCGTTGGGTGGCAGTGATGTTGGGCTTCCAGCTGAGATCACTGGAGATTATAGTACCCAGAAGCCGGGCACATGGCACCCTGGCTACCTCGGTGCCGTCAATATACATAGGGGGCGGGAGGGGAGCAGACTTCCTGAAGTCAATGAATGCTCAACGGTTTTTGCAGTGTTAAGCATGAGCCTGTTCTCCTTGCTCCAGTTGCAGATACTCTCCACCTGTTGGCGGTACTCCTGGATGTTATCCTTGGTGACAAGGCCAATGATGGTGGAGTCTGCCTCCGATCTGCAGTTGTTCGTGTAGAGGGAGAACAGCAGTGGTGACAGGACGCAGCCTTGGGGAGCACCTGTGTTCGTGATCACTGCTTGCGAGTGGATATCGCCCAGTCTGACGACTTGGGACCTGTTAATATACCCTGCTAATATATATATAAAAAAAAAAACATTTACTCACCTGCAGCACAGCAGACCTCCTGTCCCGGCTTCCGTCCGGCGCGCAGCTCCCACGATCCTCTGCAGTCAGCCAGCAACGTTCCTGACCTGAAACTCCCACGCTGAGAGCAGGGCTACAGGAAAATGGCGCCCGAAGCCCTGCACTGCAGACTCAAAGTCTCCAGAGCAGGGCTTCGGACGCCATTTTACCGTAGCCCTGCTCTGCCGGAGCTGCTGGCTGCTGCTGCCGGTGAACTGGCACGGCAACTATTAGACGCCGAAAGTAAGTTCATGCTGGGGGGTGCTAATAGGGTGCTTGTATAGCTAGTATAGTTGCCCCCAGAATAGCTAGTATAGTTACCTCCAGAATAGCTAGTATAGTTACCCCCAGAATAGCTAGTATAGTTGCCCCCAGAATAGGTAATATAGTTGCCCCCAGTATAGGTAATATAGTTGTTCCCAGTATAGCTAGTATAGTTGCCCCCAGCTAGTATAGTTGCCCTCAGTATAGCTAGTATAGTTAACCCCAGAATAGCTAGTATAGTTGTCCCCAGTGTAGGTAATATAGTTGCCCCCAGTATAGCTAGTATAGTAAAGCAAGTATAGTTGCCCCCAGTATAGCTAGTATAGTTGCCCCCAGTGTAGGTAATATAGTTTCCCCCAGTGTAGGTAATATAGTTGCCCCAGTATTAGTATAGTGGCCCCTAGTATAGTTGCCCCAGTAGTATAGTTTCCCCCGGTATGGGGGAAGCTTGGAAAGAGGGGTGGTGGGGAGGGGGCCAGACCCCCCACCTCCCTCTCCTGGGTCCCCTCCTTCTGGCGCTTCCCCTCTCCTAATTAGCAGCAGCTTAGAGAAGTGGGCAGGAGCACGCGGAGAGAACTTTCTCACTTGCTTCCTGGCGATGGCACACAGCATCAGCGTCATGTGACACTGGTATCCAACTTCGCTGCCGCTCACTGTGCTTCCGCTAATCAGGAAGCACAGGAAGCACAGTGAGCGGTGGAGAAGGCGGATACCAGTGTCATGTGATGATGACGCTGTGCGCCATTGCCTGGAAAGCAGGAAGCAGGTGAGTAAGTCCTCTCCACCCGCTCCTGCCCGCTTCTCTAAGCTGCTGCTAATTAGGAGTGGGGAAGTGCCAGAAGGAGGGGACCCAGGTGAGGGAGGTGGGGGGTCTGGCCCCCCTCCCCGCCGCTTTCCCCGCTACCCCTCCATTCTGTGTTGCTCCCCCCTCTGTGGGAGGCCTTGGTGACACCTCCTGGGACATCCGACACCCGGAGCGCCCCGCCCCTTGCCGCCCTATGGTAGGAAAGCCACTGATATACAGTGGTTTGCAAAAGTATTTGGCCTCCTTGAAGTTTTCCACATTTTGTCGTATTATAAATAACTGCAAAGTGGAGTGTGTAATTATTCAGCCCCCTTTGGTCTGAGTGCAGTCAGTTGCCATAGACATTGCCTGATGAGTGCTAATAACTAAATAGAGTGCACCTGTGTGTGTAATCTAATGTCAGTACAAATACAGCTGCTCTGTGATGGCCTCAGAGGTTGTCTAAGAGAATATTGGGAGCAACAACACCATAAAGTCCAAAGAACACACCAGACAGGTCAGGGATAAAGTTATTGAGAAATTTAAAGCAGGCTTAGGCTAAAAAAAGATTTCCAAAGCCTTGAACATCCCACGGAGCACTGTTCAAGCGATCATTCAGAAATGGAAGGATTATGGCACAACTGTAAACCTACCAAGACAAGGCCGTCCACTTAAACTCACAGGCCGAACAAGGAGAGCGCTCGCTGATCAGAAATGCAGTCAAAAGGCCCATGGTGACTGCAGAGATCTACAGCTCAGCTGGGGGAATCTGTCCTTAGGACAACTATTAGTCATGCACTGCACAAAGTTGGCCTTCATGGAAGAGTGGCAAGAAGAAAGCCATTGTTAACAGAAAAGCATAAGAAGTCCCGTTTGCAGTTTGCCACAACAAACATGTGGAAGAAGGTGCTCTGGTCAGATGAGACCAAAATGGAACCTTTTGGCCAAAATGCAATATGTGTGGCGGAAAACTAACACTGCACATCACTCTGAACACACCATCCCCACTGTCAAATATGGTGGTGGCAGCATCATGCTCCACTGGCGTATTCAGACGGGGGTTCCGGATGTATGGAATCCCCCCCCCCCCTGAGACTCCTGTACCTTTAAAAAAAATTCCCTGAAATCGCTGAAGCGGGCAAGCTGGTAACTGTACAGAGGCTTGCCTCCTGCAGGGTCTGTGGGAAAAACTCAGCTCTTTCCCTATTGTAAAGACGGCATGTAGACAGCTACATAAGGTATTTCATAGATTGAAAAGTTTTTGACAGTGCTTAAACTCAAGGAGGGCTGCCTGCAGCTTGTGTGAGAGGCTGACCATCCCTTACATCCTCCACACCCCTATGGACGGTATACCTATATCCAACCCCTATTCCCACAATCCTCCCCACCATGTTTTTGCTTTGGCAATGCTAAATGTATTTGGTCCGGCAAAATAAAGCTTTTTTGGATTTGGCTGGCAGGGACAGGAGACACATTACAGGCAAGTAGCCTGTGTGATGTGGGACTGCAATACAGATACGCTATCTGCTCTATCAGTCTCTCCACTCCTCTCTCTGCATTCACCATTGTTTCCCCCCTTCCCCTAGTGCTGGCTGGAAGGGGGGCAATCTCCCCCCAGGCCCCGTCATTCAGTGATTTAGGGTTGGTCAGGTGTCTGGTATATTCAGGTTTGTTGTTGTAAGGCAATGTAAAATACTAGGCTAGCTGATAAAAGTGCAATTAAAGGGCAGGCAAGCTGGTAAGTATACACAGCATGATGCAGAGCTTGCCTGGAGGGTCCGTGGGCAAAAATCTGTCTGGTCTCTCCTCATTGTTATAATGACTGCTAGTGTGGATAAGGTGTTAAACAAGCTGAAAAGTTTTTGACAGTCCCTAAACTCCAGGAGGGCTGCTTTAAGACGTGTGAGACACCAGCAGGGACAGGAGTCCTATTACAGGCAAGTGATGTGGGACTGCAATACAGATAAGCTCTCTGCTCCATCTCAGGCTATTCTCAATTTCTCCACGCCTCCTCTCTCTGGGCTAGTGCACGCAAAAAATTACAATAGCAATGGCTAGCAATTAATGAGTGCGATTTTGTGAAGCGATTTTCAGTGCGATTTCTGAATGAATCGATAAAAAAAATGCTACGTGCAGTATACCTGTGATTTTGAAAAAATCACAACGCTGCTGTGGGGACACCCTCATAGGGTAACATTAGCCAAGCACTTTTTAAATCACTGTCGATTTGAAAAAGGTTTAGAAGCTCTCTTGGTGTGCACCAACCCTCCTTCATTCACCTTTGTTTCCCTCTTCCCCTAGTGCTGACTGGGTCTTCTTGTCATACAGGAAAGCTAAATAAAAGTGCAATCCTGGTGAGGAAAATTATTATTATTTCGTATTTATATAGCGACCGCCATCTTCCGCAGATGCATGTATCTCTGCATCATATGGGTATCGCTTGCGCTATGTGACACTACATGGCATATTCCACTGAATTGTCCAAACTAAATCTCCCGTTCCTCTCTCGGGGAGTTGTTCCAGCGCTGTCCCCTGTTCACATTTGCTGCTACCAGAAGCCCTCAGAAACACTCGTGTCCTTGAGTACTTCCAAAGATAAGCAGCTCCATAATACGCCAGCGCACTTTTGTGCATGGGCAGTATGGAGCCACCTGTATTCGGAAGCACTCGGGGACATAAGAGCTTCTGGACCTTTCAGGAATCCCCCCCCCTTAAAAATCCTGCATTTGCCCCTGCTGCTCTGGGGGTGCTTCTTTTCAGCAGGGATAGGGAAGCAGGTCAGAGTTGATGGGAGGTTGGATGGAGCCAAATACAGGGTAATCTTGGAAGAAAACCTCTTTGAGTCTGCAAAAGACTTGAGACTGGGGCGGAGGTTCACCTTCCAGCAGGACAACGACCCTAAACATAAAGCCAGGGCAACAATGGAATGGTTTAAAACAAAACATATCCATGTGTTAGAATGGCCCAGTCAAAGTCCAGATCTAAATCCAATTGAGAATCTGTGGCAAGATCTGAAAACTGCTGTTCACAAACTCTGTCCATCTAATCTGACTGAGCTGGAGCTGTTTTACAAAGACGAATGGGGCAAGAATTTCAGTCTCTAGATGTGCAAAGCTGGTAGAGACATACCCTAAAATACTGGCAGCTGTAATTGCAGCAAAAGGTGATTCTACAAAGTAGTGACTCAGGGGGCTGAATAATTACGCACACCCCACTTTGCAGTTATTTTTTTAAATGTTTGGAATCATGTATGATTTTCGTTCCTCTTCTCACGTGTACACCACTTTGTATTGATCTTTCACATGGAATTCCAATAAAATTGATTCATGTTTGTGGAAGTAATATGACAAAATGTGGAAAACTTCAAGGGGGCCGGATACTTTTGCAAACCACTGTATGAAAAGTTGTTAGATGCTTTGGATTTATTTGCCTTATCTTTAACATCAGAAAAACATAGGGTAACTTTTACCAATCCTAAATGGCTAATAAGTGATATTTTATTCATTCATAAAGGTATTTAATGTATACAGGGGCGCCGCGAGGCATAAAGCGAACCAAACGGTCGCTTGGGGCCTCAAGATCGTAGGGGCCTCGGCGGCTCAGTGACGTCGGCGAGACGTCACTGTTTTCCCGCAGCCCCGCGGGGCTGGCAGAGCAGAGTAGGGCAGGGCTACGGAAAGATGGCCGCCGCC
Source organism: Hyperolius riggenbachi (assembly GCF_040937935.1). Classification (NCBI taxonomy): domain Eukaryota; kingdom Metazoa; phylum Chordata; class Amphibia; order Anura; family Hyperoliidae; genus Hyperolius; species Hyperolius riggenbachi. The sequence continues at coordinate 272,961,851 of NC_090650.1, read as the reverse complement.
GAAGCCCTGCTCTGGAGAGTATGCCTCCAGTACAGGGCTTCGGGTGACCATCCTCCCGTAGCCCTGATTCAATCAGCGCGGGAAATTGGAGGAGGGAGGGAGCTCCGTGGGAACTGCGCACCTGAGGAGCCGGCCAGGAGAGGAGACGGGGAGAGAAGACTTCTGCCAGTGCCAGGTGAGTACATTCTTTTCTTTTTGCAGCTCTGAAAATGTGCCCTAATTGTGTTTGATATCTGCTGAACTGTGCCCTAATTGTGTTTGATTTCTGCTGAACTGTGCCCTAATTGTGTTTGATTTCTGCTGAACTGTGCCCTAATTGTAGTAAAAGAAGAAAAGAGACAATCGAGAGCCCCCGATAGTGTATTATTGTGGTACAATTGGCATAAGAAGATTGGTTAAAATTATACTCACAAGTCTGGGTTGCCGAGTCCAGGCAACCACTCAAATCGCAGACGAGGAGATTAGACCTGTCCTCGCTCAGGTTAAAAAGTCGCTCTCCGTAGATAGAAAAAAGAGGGTGTCAACACCCATCCACCAGGTGGATCAATTAGTAATGTAGTATACAGAGGCGCCAATAGAATAAAATTAGTACCAATAAAATCAATAAAAGTGTGGGTGGTATGGGTGGAACTACCCGCCCAACAACAAACACAAGCACTGCTATGTGTATAAAGGTCAATTTAATAAGAACTCCCAACAGAAAAATACAGTTTGCAACGCGTTTCACGGGTCCCAAGCCCGCTTCCTCAGGCAAAAAAACGTATACAAGCAGGAGCAACAGTGTCCTTGTGCAGACGAGTGTGGCGCCTATGCATAGGCGCCACACTCGTCTGCACAAGGACACTGTTGCTCCTGCTTGTATACGTTTTTTTGCCTGAGGAAGCGGGCTTGGGACCCGTGAAACGCGTTGCAAACTGTATTTTTCTGTTGGGAGTTCTTATTAAATCGACCTTTATACACATAGCAGTGCTTGTGTTTGTTGTTGGGCGGGTAGTTCCACCCATACCACCCACACTTTTATTGATTTTATTGGTACTAATTTTATTCTATTGGCGCCTCTGTATACTACATTACTAATTGTGCCCTAATTGTGTTTGATTTCTGCTGAACTGTGACCTAATTGTGTTTGATTTCTGCTGAACTGTGCCCTAATTGTGTTTGATTTCTGCTGAACTGTGCCCTAATTGTGTTTGATTTCTGCTGAACTGTTCCCTAATTGTGTTTGATTTCTGCTGAAAATGTGCCCTAATTGCGTTTGATATCTGCTGAAAATGTGCCCTAATTGCGTTTGATTTCTGCTGAACTGTGCCCTAATTGCATTTGATTTCTGCTGAAAATGTGCCCTAATTGCATTTGATTTCTGCTGAAAATGTGCCCAAATTGCGTTTGATTTCTGCTGAAATGTGGCCCTAATTGCGTTTGATTTCTGCTGAAAATGTGCCATAATTGCGTTTGATTTCTGCTGAAAATGTGCCCAAATTGCGTTTGATTTCTGCTGAAAATGTGCCCTAATTTCATTTGATTTCTGCTGAAAATGTGCCCAAATTGCGTTTGATTTCTGCTGAAATGTGGCCCTAATTGCGTTTGATTTCTGCTGAAAATGTGCCATAATTGCGTTTGATTTCTGCTGAAAATGTGCCCAAATTGCGTTTGATTTCTGCTGAAATGTGGCCCTAATTGCGTTTGATTTCTGCTGAAAATGTGCCATAATTGCGTTTGATTTCTGCTGAAAATGTGCCATAATTGCGTTTGATTTCTGCTGAAATGTGGCCCTAATTGCGTTTGATTTCTGCTGAAAATGTGCCCTAATTGCGTTTGATTTCTGCTGAAAATGTGCCCAAATTGCGTTTGATTTCTGCTGAAATGTGGCCCAAATTGCGTTTGATTTCTGCTGAAAATGTGCCCAAATTGCGTTTGATTTCTACTGAAATGTGGACCAAATTGCGTTTCATTTCTGCTGAAATGTGGCCCAAATTGCGTTTGATTTCTGCTGAAATGTGGCCCAAATTCTGTTTGTTTTCTGCTGAAATGTTGCACAAATTGCGTTTTTATTTTCTGGTGTCTGGGGTAACTGTTGCTGCATTTATTATTTAATGGTCATAGTTGGCTATATTTGCTGTGCTACGGTTAAGCTCCGCCCATACAACGGCTATCATTCATGAACAGGCTGTCGGTAAAGAGAATCAGTGCGGGAAAACACCGCTGGCGGATTTTTAGACTTCTGGGTGGGCATTCATAAAGATGTATCCGTGTGCGGAAGCAGTGCGGAGATTCCCCGAGCTAAGCTGGCGGTAGACAGGCGGTAGGCTTGCGGAGACACGGAAGCTGCCGAGTTGATACATTTCTCCGTGTTCCGCTCTGCTGCTGCTGCCTGGGAGGTCTGTGTGTCTCCATTCATTTACATTGATATCGCCACATCAGAGGGAGCGGAACTTCCCGACCTCACACCGCTTGCGGTGATCTTTATGAATGAACATTTTGCAACATTTGTACCGATAATCATCGCACAAGGCGGTGATTTATCACTCTGCTCGGTAGTGTCATTTTTCCATGCGGAAAGAGGTTTTATGAATGCTGACTTTGCAGAGTGGTCGGTAAAGTCAGCTGTTTTAAGCATTTCCGCATGCGGAAATGCTTTATGAATGATAGCCCAAGTCATGGCCAAAACCATCTTCTGGCGCGGCGCGCTGCGCGCGCCTCAATCACCCCCACATCCATTTTCCCCGCAAACAGCCCCGCCCCAATCCGCCCTCCAGCTCCACCCACATGTCATGACCACGCCCACTTATGCAGGGTAGCCACGCCCATTTTTCGCCGCGGCGCGCGAAGCAGGATAGGGCCACTTCCTACAGTCCGCTTGGGGCCACAAAAACCTTAGCTGCACCCTTGAATGTATATCTCCAGTTATCTTAATTTACATGAGTATTTCATGAAAACAACTTTTCGACTTTTGAGGGGAACTGGCAATCAAAAAAAGTAAAAAAAATACCATGATAAAATCTATACTTTATTTATTAAATAAACATTAACTTTATCTAAAGGGAAAACAGTGGAGGATATTGTCTATGAAGGGAAAACTGTGCACTCCTCCCATATGATACAAATCTAAATCTGTTTATTTAATCATCATGAGGAAATTAGCAAAAAGCATGGCAGCATGAAAGCTCAAACGTTTCTCACCACACCGGGTCCTCCTTAGTCGTAGCCTAAATGACAGATTCAATTGAGGCCTTAAAGAGACTCCGTAACAAAAATTGCATCCTGTTTTTTATCATCCTACATGTTCCAAAAGCTATTCTAATGTGTTCTGGCTAACTGCAGCACTTTCTACTATGACAGTCTCTGTAATAAATCAATGTATCTTTCCCCTGTCAGACTTGTCGGCCTGTGTCTGGAAGGCTGCCAAGTTCTTCAGTGTTGTGGTTCTGCTATGAACTCACCCTTTCTGGCCCCTCTATGCACACTGCCTGTGTGTTATTTAGATAAGAGAGAAGAGAGAAGCTGCTCTAATCAGCTGGATAAATCGTCCTCTGAGCTGGCTGGGCTTTCACATACTGAGGAATTACAAACAAGGGCAAAGCTGTTTGCAAGAAGAAAAGAGCAGCCTGAAACTTCAGTGCATGGGGGAAAGAAACACACAAATGATCTCTTGAGATTCAAAAGGAATGCTGTATACAGCCTGCTTATGTATGGATGTATTTTCTATGTGTGGACATACTGTACATCAACCTACTTCCTGTTTTGGTGGCCATTTTGTTTGTTTACAAACAAACTTTTTAAAACTGTTTTTAACCACTTTTAATGCGGCGAGGAGCGGCAAAATTGTGACAGAGGGTAATAGGAGATGTCCCCTAACGCACTGGTATGTTTACTTTTGAGCGATTTTAACAATACAGATTCTCTTTAAATACCCAGAAGCCACTCCCCTTTCCCACCACACCTATGTAGGTAAAAAAGGATCCTTAAAGGGGAAACCAACCATAGTAGGAGAGGAGTGAGCTCCAGCATATTTCACATCATAACATATATAATAAATAGATATACAGTGCTGCCCATAATTATTCATACCCCTGGCAAATTTTGACTTAAAGTTACTTTTATTAAAGCAGCAAGTAATCAAACGCTTTCTATAATTGCAGACCAGCTTTTTGCATGTCTCCACGGGTATTTTTGCCCAATCACCTTTAGCAATGAGCTCCGAATCTTTCAGGTTGGAGGGTCTTCTTACCCAGATCTTTAGCTCCCTCCGCAGATTCTCATTTGAATTCAAGTTAGGACTCTGGCTGTGCCACTCCAAAACGTTAATGTTGTCTGCTAACTATTTCTTCACCACTTTTGCTGTGTGTTTTGGGTCATTGTCATGCTGAAATGTCCACTGGTGCCCAAGGCCAAGTTTCTCTGCAGACTGCCTGATGTTGTCAACTTGTCATTGAGAATCCTCACATCCCCAAAGCATTAGGTTCCCACCACCATGTTTGACAGTGGGGATGGCGTTCTTTGGGTTGAAGGCTTCTCCTTTTTTATGCCAAATGAAGGAAACATCATTGTGACCAAACAATTCAATTTTTCTTTCATCGACCATAACACAGAAGACCAGAAGTTTTCTTCTTTGTCCAGATGAGCATTTGCAAACGCCAAGCGAGCTTTTGTGTGCCTTATCTGGAGAAGTGGCGTCCTCCTTGGTCTGCATCTGTGGAACCCAACAGTGTGCAGTGTCCGTTGGATTGTCTGCCTTGAGACATTGCCACCAGCAGAGCCCAGATTTACCAGGATGGCCTTGTTGGTGATCCTTGAATTCTTTTTCACCTCTTTCACTATCCTCCTGGCCAGGCCCGAACGGTTCGCCGGCGAACGGTTCCAGGTGAACTTTGGTGGTTCGCATTCACGGAGAACCGCAAACTTTTCCGGAAGTTCGATTCGCCTCCATAGTGCATCATTAGGGTCAACTTTGACCCTCTATATCACAGTCAGCAGGCACATTGTAGTCAATCAGGCTACACTCCCTCCTGGAGCCCACCCCCCCCCCCCTTATAAAAGGCAGGCAGCGTCAGTCATTGGACTCACTCGTGTGCCTGCAGTAATTAGAGAAGGGAGAGCTGCTGTGCAGAGACCTATAGGGAAAGCATAGTTAGGCTCTTGTAGGCTTCTTAGCTTGCTCCTTGCTGATTCTTATTGCTAAAAAAGCACCCTCAACAGCTCTTTTGAGAGCTAATCTTGTTCTTGTGATCTTTTTTTTTTGTGTGTGTCCCACAGACACTTGTGTTGCGTAGACAGCCTTGGTAATTCTTACTGTGTGTGCCACTGCCAGGCCCAACACATTCAGTGACTACCTGTGTGTGTGACAAGTGCACATTGTAATACCCATCACCTGTTATTCACTTCAGTGCACCCACCTACCTACGTGAGTGCACGCAGTGTCACTGTGCCTGTCCGGTACCTGTCTGTGTGTGACAGGTGCACATTATAATACCCATCACTGCATATACCTACCTGTTGTTCACTTCAGTGCACCCACCTACCTACGTGAGCGCACGCAGTGTCACTGTGCCTGTCCGGTACCTGTCTGTGTGTGACAGGTGCACATTATAATACCCATCACTGCATATACCTACCTGTTGTTCACAGTGCACCCACCTACCTACGTGAGCGCACGCAGTGTCACTGTGCCTGTCCGGTACCTGTCTGTGTGTGACAGGTGCACATTGTAATACCCATCACTGCATATACCTAACTGTTGTTCACTATAGTGCACCCACCTACCTATGTGAGCGCACGCAGTGTCACTGTGCCTGTCCGGTACCTGTCTGTGTGTGACAGGTGCACATTATAATACCCATCACTGCATATACCTACCTGTTATTCACAGTGCACCCACCTACCTACGTGAGCGCACGCAGTGTCACTGTGCCTGTCCGGTACCTGTCTGTGTGTGACAGGTGCACATTGTAATACCCATCACTGCATATACCTACCTGTTGTTCACTTCAGTGCACCCACCTACCTACGAGAGTGCACGCAGTGTGATATTTAATACCACCAGTCACTGTACCTGTTCACGGTACGTGTGTGTGACAGGTTCACATTTGTAATGCCCATCACTGCATAAACCTACCTGTTGTGTTCAGTGCACCCACCTACCTACATGAGTGCACGCAGTGTGATATACCACTCCGTGCATACCTGTTAACTGCACATGTGTGACTGCAAATTGTATTAGTCAAGTCAGTACATACCTTTCACTTCATCCACCCCAATATGAACAAAACAAAAGGCAGAGGCAGGCCACCTGGCAGGTCTGTTCGAGGTCGCGCTGTCGTGATTTCGTGCGGCCCTTGACCAAAGTACAGTGTTCAGAAAAAGGCACGTGCCATCAACCCCCAATTTTGTCAGGATGTAGTTGACTATTTAACACAGAACACCTCATATTTCTCAGCTTCTGCACGGAAGCGTGACATATCTTCCTCCTCCTGCTCTGAGTTTGGCACCCCACTTAACACTCAGTCGGCCGCCACCACCAAAGTGCCATCACCCCAGGGCTCAGCGGTGTGGACATTTTTTTGTGTGTCTGCCTCAGATGAGAGCAATGCCGTATGTACTCTCTGCCACCGAAAATTGAGCTGTGGAAAGACCAAGACCCGCGTAGGGACAGCTACCTTACGAAGGCACATGATTACAAAGCACAAACTGCAATGAGATGACCACCTGAGGAAAAGCAACACACAAAAGCAAAGCAACACACCGCAGTGGAAGATACCAGGCCGTACTTTTTTCTCAAAAATGGTGATACCTAAACTGAACCGTGATGTTGAAAGGCAAGTGGTGACATCTCTGGCACACAGCGTTTGTTCAAGGGTCCATCTGACCTCGGATGCCTGGTCTGCAAAGTCCCCACACACAGCATCTCTGCCTGCACGCAGTGTGACTGCCTGCCCCAAGAGTAAGTTGCTCCCCACACAGCATCTGCCCGCAGGCCGGTTGACTGCCTTCTCCGCCACCACCAACAGGGTCCAGGACTCCAGGTGGATTCCTGAATTTTTAAGGCTGCTGCTAGCAGCGGCCGCTATAATAATTTTTCTGGTGCGTGTACATGCCTGCCTAATTTTTCTGGCTGCACTGCAGCTGCAACAACAAAACAAAAGGCATGTACATGTGCCAATTCCCCTTCGTGATCATTACCTTGCCACGGTGAAGGAGCTTGCGTATCACAATGAATGACCGACGGGTATATGAGTGTGTCGGGGGGGGGGCTGGTGTGGGGTTTGGGGGAAGCACACCCACGATAATTAGGTCATTGCTTCATTGTGGACAGACCAAATTTGATCAGCTGGACTGTCACTGTTCTGTCATTCAGCTACCTCAGCCCGGCGACCATATGGGCTGGTAAGCCGCCATCACCTGTGCACCAGTCCAGCATGGCCGTCAATACACGAACTGTCGCAAAAATCTAAAATACATGTAAAAATATACAAATAAGAAGTTTCTTCCAGAGTAAAATGTGCCATAAATTACTTTTCTTCTATGTTGCTGTCACTTACAGTAAGAAGATTTCTACTACTTAGTAGAAATCTGACATTACCGTCAGATTTTGGACTAGCCCATCTTTTCATTGGGGGTTCTCAGGGTTTTCTTTTTTTTTTAAATAGCACTTAGTGAATGGCAGTTGCTCCATCCAACTGACAAAGAAGTGTACGGTCAGCGGGGAGGTTGGCCAGCATCAGTGTATAAATCTTTTTCAGGGAATAAATAAAGAATAAAGGCCATGCTGAGAATCCCTCATGGACTAACTCAAAACCTGTCGGTAATGTCAGATTTCTACTACCTACTGTAAGTGACAGCAACATACGAGAAAAGTAATTTATGGCTCATTTTACTCTGGAAGAAATACATTTCTTATTTGTATGTGTTTTAAATTTTAATATTTTCGCGACAGTTCCTCTTTAATGGATTCCTATTATCTCCATCCACCCCAACTGTCAAGGACATAGAGGAGAGAGGAGGAAGCTAAACTGCAATTTTAACATACAACCTAAACACCGGATTAACCCAGACTAGTATACAGATACAGAACCCTCAGGGGAACACACGCTGGGGGAAGCATCCAGCATTATTAGTAATCAAGCACCAGAAATACCCAGAATTGGACCCAGAGGCAAGCCTAATCAAACAAATTGCCATCCCACCTATAATTAAGTCCTTTGTGCTCTCTGGTGCTCATATTAAAAATCCAGCTTACCTCGTGTTCTAAGAGCTTTTTCTCCAGGTCACCATCTCTACTATCTAAATAAACTCTTTCTAGACCCTGAAATGAGAAATGTGTAACGTCACTGGCATGGCATAATCGAAAATGTTTGGCCACGTAAGAGGGATTAAGGCAATTAACATTGGCAGCATCGCAATAATGTTCAACAATCCTGGCCCTTAAAGAACAAGCGACACCCATGCTAACCTAGAAATAAAAACACATATATTAGTAGATAAACACTACTTCTACTTACATAACAGATGTATTGTGCTATCCACGTAATGATTCCTGTGAATTTTACAAAGGAAAAGCAGAAAATCCTAGTCTAGGCAGTGGCCATCTTGCCAAGCTAATGCTGACATCATATCCTCCCTGAATCTTGTTTCCTCCCCTCCTTTCTCTTGCTCATTGTGTATTCATTAGCTGCCCTCCTCCCAGAGTCTTTTTTTATTTACACATCCAATCATTGAGTCACCTCAGCCTTGCTTGTAAACACAAGTGATCAGCTAGGCAGGGAAATAAAAGGAAGAGGAGGAATATATTATAGATAAAAAGAACTCCCAGCATTCAACTTTTTGGCACTGTTTGGCACTAAGGCCAGTGCTCCTAAAGTATGTGATAACTCCAAACCATAACAGCAGAAAAAGTTTTGAATGCAGGATTAGCATCTTTATCACTTAATACACTCAGACCAGTTGCTGTTGAAATTTGATTTTTATGGTGACAATACCGCTTTAACTTCTAGCCGACCGTGTCACGCCAATGGGCGTGGCCGCGGCTGCAGCCCCAAGACTGCCTAACGTGCGATCAGTGTAAAGTCCTGGGGCTCTGTTTTACAGGAGTGTGCACGCAGTTCCTGCTTGGTAGGCGGATTGCCTTTCGGGAGACTGTTAGACAGCGTAATCGCCATCTAATTACTGGTACAGCACTGCGATCTACAGCAGCGCTGTACTGGGGACAGCCGTGTGATACGGCTGTCCCCTCCTGAGCCACAGAGGTGATCGGCTGTCATAGCTGAAGCCTATGACAGGTGATCATGGTGATTGGCTGGCGGGGGGAGGAAGGAAGGAAGGGGGGTATACAATAACATTTAAAAAAACACACTTTTTTATAAAAAAAAAATACATAAACAAAAACAAACAAACAAACATCTGGGGGGCGATCAGACCCCACCAACAAAGAGCTTTGCTGGTGGGGAGAAAAGGAGGGGAATCACTTGTGTGCTGTGTCGTGTGGCCCTGCAGCTTAGCCTTAAAGCTGCAGTGGCCATTTTAATGAAAAATTGCCTGGTTTTTAGGGGGTTTTAACACTGCGGTCCTCAAGTGGTTAAAGGTCTAGTGGTACAGCCAACATATTCCTTTTTGCATAAACCACAATTGATAAGGTACACAACTTCCCTGGTCCCACAATTAATGTATTGTTTGATACTGTGTGAGCTGCCATTGCTGTACAAAACAGCAGTATTACCAGTGGAGCGTACTTTGCAATATCTGCATGTCCTTAGACCACACTTATAGGAGCCTAGGTACCTCAACCATGCTGCTCTCTGGTGAACCATCTGGTCTTCATAAAGACTAGGGGATGGGACATACCCCAACATGGGTGCTCATTTACTAACAAATCTGCACTTACCCTCCACTAGTGGTGCTATCTCTCGATCCGCATACAGGACAGGAAGATGAGCTTTAATAATATTAATTACAGAAGGAAACGCTACAATACAAGTTGTAGAGAAAGTAATGAAGTCGCCTCCACCATCCACCGCTGAAGGCTTTTTATTAACCAACAAAGCACTCCTACCCTTAGTCAAAACCTTGCTTTTAGACTTTTCAACATATTGACAGAAATACCCCCGCTGACATAATCTCTCCTCCATTGTATTGATCTCATGTAACAAACAATCAGGATCTGAACAATTCTTGACTATCCTCGCGATCTCCCCTGTGATGATACCCTGGATAGTATGGTTGGGGTGACAACTACTAGCCAACAAGGTGGAGTTGCCACTACAAGACTTGCGGTAGGTGGTGGCGACCAAACCCATGCTTAATGATCCCTCCAACTGCAGATCCAGGAAAACCATGGAGGTTGGATGAATGGAGGAAGTGAAATGGCGATTAGTGTTATTAGTGTTTAAGTAACTAACAAATCGCTCAAACTTAGAGGTAGGACCTCTCCAAATCATCAGGATATTGTTTCGTTCTTTATCTATTTGTAAACTGCAACCCCCCCCTTTAAACAATGTTGAGCATCACATGAGGAGACTCTGTCTTTCTATACTTACTATACTCAATTTTCAGAACAGTCATACGGCTAGATTCACAGCAGGAGTTGATTTCCCTGTAAAGGCAGAAACACAATGTAACGGCAAAGGAAAATGGCACTGCACATTATCTGCGTGTTGCGCCATATACAGTGAAGCATACAATGAATGAAAAGTTTCACTACCACTTTTAACACACTTGGGTAAATCACTGAATGCAGTGCATTGTGATGCTGCTCGCTGTTGAACCACACCGGCTGCACTGTGAACGTCACTTGGTAATTTGAAGTGTGATATTTTGCGTTACAATGCACTGGAACACACCACTGTGAACATAGCCTAAATCATTATGTCAAAATAGTGAATGCTGACAAGCATTGCCCTAGTTTGGGAAGATAATGTCACATAAACTTTCTGACATTGTCTACAACAAATACATACTGTATATAGTTTTACCCAAATTAAAATCAACAAGTTCAAAATAACTTCTTTGAAAAACACCTTGATAGATTTTGTAAATCAAGATTTACTTCTCAACAAAGTGACAAAAACAACTGAACCATAAAGGTTAATAGGGGAATATCCCAGGTTGATCCCCACTTAATAATATGGACAAACATATAAAGTGCTTAAAAAGTATAGCTACAGATGATAGCAGGATGGACAGGTGGTTTCTGTCCTGTAAAACAATCTCCTAGGAAGTGATGCAACATCATTCTTCCTGCAAATGTGATCTCATCTCTCTCCATTATCAATAACACTGCATCCATAATGGAAGTGACTTTTATTGGCCTACACAGAACAGCTGATGTTACCAGCACACCAGTCATCTTATCTCTTGGTATGGCGCTGTCATTTCCCTTATTAACATTGACATGGACTATTCTAGCTTTGCAATGCAGGAACATAACATATTTGTACATCCAACTGTATTCAGGCATATTTTAACCCCTTCTGGACCGGCAGCCTACCCCCCCTTAGGACCAGGTATTTTACATGCGGGGGGGGGGGGGTGCATTTGGGGGGGGATACAGGCAGCCGGATCCCTACTGTGGGCACTTTGGTATGGTCCCCCCTGGGTGGCCAGGTGTCCCCTCATTGATGGCAGCCAGCCTTTACTCACCTCCCAGGCTCCAGCGATGAGCAGCTGTGGAGACCTCCGCTCTTGCTGGCTTTCCGGCTCATAAGTCCCAGGCCACGACTTGATGACGCCATCAAGCCGGGACCCAGCACTTAGCGTCAATACAGCAGGAATGCCGGCCAGAGCGGAGGGGAGCACTGATCATCGGGGAAACAGCAGGAAGGTGAGCGGACCCTCTTCCTTCCCCCCCTACCGCTGCAGCTCTGTAAGTGATCACTATGATCCGCCGGCGATCATAGTGATCACGTGATCAGCAGCCATACGCGATGGCTGCTGATCACTGAGGGGAGATGTCAGCTGTCATTTGACAGCTTAATCTCCCCTCTCCGGTGCGCACGATCGCGTCGGGACGCTTCTTTAGCGTGGGCGTTAAATCAACGTCCAGTCAGGGCAGCAGCACCACCTGCTGCACGTAGATTCAACCTACGTCGGTCCCCAAAAGGTTAATGTAAGGGATTGCAGAGGTGCCGCTGCATCAGAGAGAGGAAATATGTCTGGGATTGTGGGGAATGAGGAGGAAGCCGCCGCAGCGCCGAATGGCATGGCGGCTGTCTCCGCGTCTCAGCCAGCGGCTTTCGCCGCATAGTTGCTTGGTGGAACTTTGCCTGCTCCTTCAGTCGCACATAGACTGAGGTCAGACAGGATCTTCACGCAAACAGAAGGGGAGTCAGCTGATCAGCCGGTCAGCTGACTCTAGCACTGATCCTGATTGGCTGAGTGACTGGGGTGGTGCTTAGGAGCGCTCCCAGTATATATAGAACAGGCCTGTCAGTTGTTCCTCGTCTGCTGTTGCATATGCTACGTGTTAGCACTCAGACCCATAGTCAGATCTGAAAGTGTGCCTAGAACCAGCAGGAGCTGGGGATCCACACTTAGCTTAGCTTAAAGTACTAATTGAATTGTATTATTTGTTATGACCCTCTGCTAGCCTTGACTACTCTTCTGTCTTGTGATTCTGTGCCTTTGCCTATCTGATCCAGTTGCCGACTTGGCTATCCCTCACTCTGATTCTGTCTTCCGCCTTTGTACCGTATCTGTCCGTGTGTTGCCGAACCTGCTTGTCTGACTCTTCTGCCCTCCCCAGGGAGCTAGTCCTGGTGAGGGGTTCTCAGTTTAGTAATCACCTGCTCCTCAGGTTGATAGCTGCAGTATAGTCTGAATCACTTGCTCCTCAGGTTGATAGCTGCAGTATAGTCTGAATCACCTACTCCTCAGGTGGATAGCTGCAGTATAGTCTGAATCACCTGCTCCTCAGGTTGATAGTTGCAGTACAGTCTTAATCACCTGCTCCTCAGGTGACTAGCTATCATTATATGCTGTCTGCGTCTCCTGCCCCTCAGGGGATCACCTGTTGCAGTACAGTCTGAATTACTCGCTCCTCGAGTGATATCGCTACATTGTCTTACTGTGCATCACCCGCTCCTCGGGTGAACCTATCATTACTCCTCTGAGTCTCCAGCTTGCTGGAATACTGATTACTGTGTTGATTAGAGATACCCCCTTCACCAGCTCCTCTGGACAGTGGGTATCTCCATCTATATTACTGTTGCACCAAACACCATCTTACATATTTGTATCCTGTGTGTCTTGCTATACTTTTATTATTGTTGATTCTGCAGATCACCACATAATCAGGTATAACATCTATATTATTGGTGATACTGCAGATCACCAATAATCAGAAAATCTGTTCTGACTGACACCGATCGTTACAGAACAGCAGACCAAAACATTATGGACGCACTGCGTAGTCATGTTGAAGTCCTGACCACCGCCGTAAACAATCTTTCCGGGGTGATCATTAACCAACAAACCCAGATTACACAACTGTCTGGGACTGCATAGGTACTTCAAACAGCCATTGATGCAGTGCGATCCCCTCCAGTAACGGACCTTCGTATGCCCGTACCAGAGAGGTTTTCTGGACATAGATTTGACTTTCAGAATTTTAGAAATCGTGTGTTATCCTATTTTGGGTTAAAGCCTAATCTGTCAGGATCTGAGAACCAGAGGGTAACATTTATAAAGACGCTTTTGACAGGAGATTCACAAACATGGGCATATGGTCTGCATGCAGAGCATGAGGCCTTATCTTCAGTTCAGGAGTTCTTTAAGGCCATGGCCGTTATTTACGATGATCCGGACGTGGCTATTACGGCTGAGAGGAAGCTAAAGACTCTCAGGCAAGGTCTTAATCCGGTGGAGAATTATGCCGCAGAGTTTAGGAGGTGGGCTGTGTCAGCTAGAACGTATGCTTTATTAGATTGTTTCCTGTCAGGGTTGTCCGATGCAGTCTCTGATTTGATGCTAGGGCATCCTGAGCCTAAATCCCTGGACGAGGCGATTTCATTGGCCGTTCGGATTGATCGCCGCATTCGCTATCAAAAACTAACCCGTGGGAAAGACGCTTTAAGATCTATTTCTGTAACGATCCGTGTAACACAGAGAGGATCTGATTATTGATGATCTGCAGTATCACCAAAAATACAGATATACACCTGATTATTGATGATCTGCAGAATCACCGATAATCAGATATATTGCTAACCTCTGGACACCTGAGTGATATGAGTGTTTGGTGCAACAGTAATACTTTGAGGACAATACCTGGAGAACAGGTACAAAGGCAGTAAGGAATACTGCACTAGAGAACAAGAACCTAACAGTAGCCTGAGAATCTCCCGGAGGGAGGAGTCAGGCTGGGAGTAGGAAGGACCAGAGCGTGAGTGACACCAATAGGAGGATGTCACTGACTGATCTGTGAACTATCTCTAAACAGGGGAGATAGCTCCCGAGGTCGGGCAAGCCAGGTCGGCAACACACGGGCAGATAAAGTACAAAGACAGGAGGCTGATTCGGTAATCCTAAGGCACGCAGGGTTTGGCAACAGAGTATCCGATATAGCGAAGTACCGAATCAGTGATCAGAAGAGAGGTCAGGAAAGCAGAAAGTCGTAACAGATAATAACAATGCCTAGTCTTGGGTGTGAGCTCCGTGATCATCAACACCCTGGAACTAGTCTGACATATAACAGAATGGTAATACAAGTCCCTAATCTTGGGTGTGAGGTCCGTGATCATCAACACCCTGGAACTAGTCTGAAGTATAACAGAATGGTAACACAAGTCCCTAATCTTGGGTGTGAGGTCCGTGATCATCAACACCCTGGAACTAGTCTGAAGTATAACAGAATGGTAGCACAAGTCCCTAATCTTGAGTGTGAAGTCCGTGATCATCAACACCCTGGAACTAGTCTGAAGTATAACAGAATGGTAACACAGATTCTGACAAAAAGGTCTGAGTGCTTCCACGTAGTGATCGCAACGGCAGACAACCAGTGAATGACCAGCACCCAGTATATATTGCACAGCGCTCTCCAGCGCCTCCTCTAAGTGCTGGACCAATGGGAACTGGTAGAATCGTCAGCTGACCGGCTTGGTCAGCTGACTCCCTTCTGGCTGTCATAAAAGTTCTGCCACCAGAACCAGCCGCACCGCTATCAGGGCATGCGGCGGTTTCTCCGCGTTCAGCCATACTAGCAGATGTAGGCCCATGTGTGCAAACCGCCGCGTTAGACGCAGAATCAGCCGCCTTGTTCTGAGCACACGCGCCGGCTTTTCCGCGTTTTCTCACAATTTCCTACGCCTCTTCCCCACCTCCATCATCACAAGATGAGCCGATGCAAATCGGTCATTCTAGGTTAACTCAAGTGGAAAGGAATCGCAGAAGGTCAGAGAGACTCTGTCTATATTGTGCTGAGGAGGGTCACATTGTCCAGAATTGTCCTAAAAAGTCGGGAAACGCTGCCGCCTCGGTGTAATCAGAGGTAATGCCCTAGGCGAGCCATCTGTACCTCTAAACAATAATCGCTTGCTCCTTCCCTGCTCCATTACCTGGGAGGGTCGGGCCATGCTCACAGAAGCATTTGTAGACTCAGGTTCTGCAGCCAATTTTATAGATTATGACTTTGTCAAAAAATTGGGGATTCCCTTACTCCCGTTAGACCGTCAGATTCTGATCACGGCAGTAGATGACTCTCCGTTACAATGTAGACAGCCTCTTTCCCAGACGCCCTTGTTATTGTGTGAAATAGGGGTTCTACATAAGGAGAAACTACAGTTCTTTGTCCTGCAAATGGCAACTTCTACCATAATCCTCGGTATGCCTTGGTTGCAACTTCACTCCTCTCAGATTGACTGGGCCTCAGGTCAGCTACAGAGCTGGTCAGCCCATTGTCATCATCATTGTTTGGAGAAAGTTGCTGTTTGTGCCACCAAGGTTCAGGTGAAAGGAGTGCCAGTGCAGTATGCAGAATTTTCTGACGTGTTTTGCCCCAAATCAGCAGATAGACTCCCGACAGTTTTGACTGTCCCATAGAGCTGAGATCAGGTTGTATGCCCCCTAGAGGTCATCTTTATAATCTGTCGGGGCCAGAGAAGCTGGCAATGCAGGAATACATAAAGGAAAACTTGGCCAAGGGCTTTATCCGTCCTTCCCGGTCACCTGCTGGGGCTGGGTTCTTTTTTGTACAGAAAAAGGACGGTGGGCTTCGACCCTGTATTGACTATCGGGGGTTGAATAAGATCACAGTGAAGAATCGTTATCCACTGCCGTTGATTGACGATTTGTTTGCCCAATGTAATGATCGGTGTTAGTAAGCAGAGAGAATCTGATTATTGGCGATCTGTAGTATCACCAATAATGCAGATGTCACCTGATTATTGATGATCTGCAGTATCACCAATAATGCAAGTGTAACTAACCTCTGGATACTGTAGCAGAAAGAATAACAATCAACATGCACAGTATACAAGACTGTGGAAATATCTACCACACGGTGATTCCTCAGAGGTGTGGTTACCTCTGAATGGGAACCCCGTGTGTGAGATCCTCGGCCCAAGTGAAGATTGGGATCTCAGCACCTGGCAGTATTCGTCTGCTAGGGCAGGCGTCTCGGAGAGGCAAGCCTCAGAGATATCCCACCAGTGGGAGACGTTCCACTGGGGGAAAGAGAAAGGTCAGACAGGCAGAGGTTCGGCAACAGAGAGACGGTAGCAGTACAAGAACAGAAGGCTGATTCAGAGTCCGTTAAACAGGCAGGGTCGGCAACTAAGAATCAGATAGGCAAAAGTACAAAATCGAGAAGAGGGGAGAGTAGTCAGGGATAGCCAAAGTCAAGACACAGATAAATATGCAATACGATCCTAGACTGAGGTGTGATGTCCTTGATATCAACACCAGGGAACTGAGCTAAGGTCTGAGCGTTTACACCTAAGTATTCACGACAGCAGACAGTGAGCAATTGATATCTGTGGGCTTAAATGCTGAAGCCCAGTTCCACCAGCCCACCCAGGGGGCTGGAGCTGAAGTCAGCATGTGATTGGCTGGCTAAGGTCAGCTGATCGCCTGATCAGCTGACCTGTCTCCTCAGGGCGCGTGCGCATGACCCTCTGCCTCTGAATCTCTGAGAGGCCAGGTCCCCGATCAGCGCACGCCCACACACGGAAGTCCGCCGGCTGAGCAGCGGGACCCGTCGCCATCCTGTCAGCCGCGGTGGTGCCCGCCCTGCTCTGCGCCGGCGGCTCCGTGTGAGTTACAGAAACCGCCGGCTGGGACGCGGAGGCTGCCGCCACGCTGCCCTGCGGTGGCTCCGCTATTGCTCACACCCAAGTTACCAATGCCAGTATCTTTTCTAAGTTGGACTTACGAGGTGCATACAACCTTGTACACATTAGGGATGGTGATGAATGGAAGACGGCGTTCAACACGCCCGATGGGCACTACGAGTATCTGGTCATGCCCTTCGGGTTGTGTAACGCCCATGCCGTCTTCCAAGAGTTGATCAATGAGGTTTTCAGAGAAGTTCTGGGAAAGTTTGTGTTAGTATATCTGGACGATGTACTGATTTTCTCACCCAATCTGATTGAACATCGGAAGCACGTGAAGTTTGTGTTAGGAAAATTGAGGCAGAACTCCTTGTATGCCAAATAAGAGAAGTGCCTCTTCGAAGTCAATAAGGTCCCTTTTTTGGGATATATTATTTCCACTTCGGGTCTCTCCATGGACCCTGAAAAAGTCTCTGCTGTATTGGAATGGCCTCAACCCGTGGGATTGAAGGCACTCCAAAGGTTTCTGGGTTTCATAGTACATTGAGGGGGCCAAAAGGCTTAGCCCCCGACAGGCTCGCTGGTCTTTGTTCTTTTCAAGATTCAGATTTATTATAACGTATACTCCAGGCAGTAAGGATGTCAAAGCAGATGCACTGTCTAGGTGCTTTGAGCCTGAGACAGTTCAGCCAGCAACCCCTGAGACCATTCTACCTCAAAGATTGGTGGTAGCCACCACGGAAACCTGGCAGGATTGGGCACTGACTTTAGCGCCCTATCAGCAGGATATTCCGGAAGGGAAGCCCGAGGGGGTATTGTTTGTGCCACTTCCCTTTCGCTTACAACTCCTACAGTTGTTTCACGCCCATAAGAACGCAGGGTATCCCGGGGCTGCTTGAACTCAGGATCTACTGACTAGATGTGTATGGTGGCCTTCTTTGGCACTTGATTGCAAGGAGTTTGTGAGAGAGTGCTCTGTTTGTGCCAGAAATAAGCCCTCTCAGCAAGCGCCAGTGGGTACGCTACAATCCTTGCCAGTGCCAAGTGAACCATGGACTCATTTGTCTATGGACTTTGTAGGAGAACTCCCCAGGTCTGAGGGAAAGACGGTCATCTGGGTGGTAGTTGACAGGTTCAGTAAAATGGCTCATTTTGTCCCATTGAAAGGACTCCCCTCAGCTCAGGAATTGGCCGATCTCTTCATCCAGCACATTTTCCGGCTGCATGGCATTCCGGAGAATGTGGTGTCAGATAGGGGAGTGCAGTTTGTGTCTAGATTCTGGAGAGCCTTTTGCAAACAGCTTGATATGGACCTGTCATTTTCATCAGGCTACCACCCACAGACCAACGGACAGACTGAGAGAGTTAACCAGTCCCTGGAGCAATTTCTCAGGTGTTATGTGGCTGATACCCAGTCAGACTGGGGGAAGTTTTTACCTTTTGCGAAATTTACGCATAATAACCTGAAGAGTTCTTCTTCAGGTTTTTCTCCTTTTCAGGTAGTTTCCGGGAGATCTCCCAAATTCTCTCCTTTATCTGTGACATCATCCCCTTTCCCTGCTCTAGAGGATTGGCAAAGGGCATTGAAGAAAGTGTGGGTGCTGGTAAAGAGGAATCTGGGAAAAGCCTTTCAAACGCAGAAAAGACAAGTGGATAAAAGTCGGTCTGTGGAGTGGAAATTCTCTCCAGGTGACATGGTGTGGGTGTCTACTCGGCATCTGGCGTTAAAGCAACCATCTCCCAAGTTGGGACCCAGATTTGTAGGCCCATACCCGGTGTCCAAAAAGATTAATGATGTGACATATATGATTGATCTCCAAGCCAGTATGAGAGGTGTGAGATCATTTCATGTTTCTTTGTTGAAGCCTGCTGTGCAGGTGGATTCCTCTCCCCCCCCCCCCCCTTCCTGTGATGGTTGACGATCAATCTGAGTATGAGATTGAGAAAATTTTGGATTCTCGATTAGCGCAGAATTCTGTACAGTACTTGGTCCATTGGAAGGGGTATGGTCTAGAGGAGAGAACTTGGGTTCCAGAGTACCGCATGCATGCCGAGGATCTGAAAAGAGAGTTTCATGAGCGATATCCTGAAAAGCCATGTAAGAAGCGCCCGGAGTCCACTCCTCGGGGGGGGGGGGGGGGGGGGGGGGGGATACTGCGAAGATGCCGCCATCAGAGAGTGGCATGGCGGCTATCTCCGCGTCTCAGCCGGCGGTTTCCGACGCGCGGATACATGATGGAAATATGTCTGGGATTGTGGGGAATGAGGAGAAAGCCGCCGCAGTGCCGAGTGGCATGGCGGCTGTCTCTGCGTCTCAGCCAGCGGCTTTCGCCGCATGGTCGCTTGGTGGAACTTTGCCTGCTCCTTCAGTCGCACATAGACTGAGGTCTACGCGCGCGCACAGACAGGATCTTTATGCAAACAGAAGGGGAGTCAGCTGATCAGTCGGTCAGCTGACTCCAGCACTGATCCTGATTGGCTGAGTGACTGGGGCAGTGCTTAGGAGCGCTCCCAGTATATATAGAACAGGCCTATCATTTGTACCTCGTCTGCTGTTGCATATGCTACGTGTTAGCACTGAGACCCATAGTCAGTTCCGAAAGTGTGCCTAGAACCAGCAGGAGCTGGGGATCCACACTTAGACAGATTCTGTTGATAGCTTAAAGTACTAATTGAATTGTATTATTTGTTATGACCCTCTGCTAGCCTTGACTACTCTTCAGTCTTGTGATTCTGTGCCTTTGCCTATCTGATCCAGTTGCCGACTTGGCTATCCCTCACTCTGATTCTGTCTTCCGCCTTTGTACCGTATCTGTCCGTGTGTTGCCGAACCTGCTTGTCTGACTCTTCTGCCCTCACCAGGGAGCTAGTCCTGGTGAGGGGTTCTCAGTTTAGTAATCACCTGCTCCTCAGGTTGATAGCTGCAGTATAGTCTGAATCACCTGCTCCTCAGGTTAATAGCTGCAGTATAGTCTGAATCACCTACTCCTCAGGTGGATAGCTGCAGTATAGTCTGAATCACCTGCTCCTCATGTTGATAGCTGCAGTACAGTCTTAATCACCTGCTCCTTAGGTGACTAGCTATCATTATATGCTGTTTGCGTCTCCTGACCCTCAGGGGATCACCTGTTGCAGTACAGTCTGAATCACTCGCTCCTCGAGTGATCTCGCTACATTGTCTTACTGTGCATCACCCGCTCCTCGGGTGAACCTATCATTACTCCTCTGAGTCTCCAGCTTGCTGGAATACTGATTACTGTGTTGATTAGAGATACCCCCTTCACCGGCTCCTCTGGACAGTGGGTATTTCCATCTATATTACTGTTGCACCAAACACCATCTTACATCTTTGTATCCTGTGTGTCTTGCTATACTTGTATTATTTGTGATTCTGCAGGTCACCACATAATCAGGTATAACATCTGTATTATTGGTGATACTGCAGATCACCAATAATCAGAAAATCTGTTCTGGCTGACACCGATCGTTACAGTTAAAGACTACTTTATTGTTGAAAACAAAATTGTACTAACTGTAAATCTCCACTGAACCAGGAAGCAAAGGAAATCTAGCAAAACAAGGGCACTAGCTGCCAGTTCATTTGATAGCAGCTGGTTAATTAAATGTAGGCTAGTGAGATCAATTTGTTAGAAATCTTTCCCATCCTGTGGCAGTAAAGATTTTCATGATAGGGGAGGTCTTTTTTGATCATCATTACTCCTGGTGTCCTTAAAGGTTGCTTCTCACCCCTACTTTTCCGCACTTTTTTGGACTTAGTTGAGCTAAAAGCTTCAGTTGATATTTTGATTAAAAAAAATCTCTTGACAGTGCTTTGGTTTTTGACAGATTTGTATTTAGTTCAATTAGTTTACTGAGATAAATTCCTAGGATATTAAAAATATCTGGGCAACCATATTTAATTATAATCATGCCACCAAAACAAAATATAATAATTTAGTAAAGTTTATTAACCACTGTTGTACCAGCAGCCTCTGCCCCCATAAGGACCAGAGGCTGCTGGTACAGTAAAATGCCGCAAAAATCCGAATCGACGCAAAAATCCGCCACTCCCGCCGGTCATGCCATTCAGTCCCCGCCACAGGCTGCTCTGTCTGCCGTCTCTATGACGGCAGAGCGCTGTGCGCCGGTCAGGATTGGCTTACAATGGGATTGGCTTACAGTGATGACAGGGCCAGGAGCCAATGAAAACGGCTCCTGGCCGTCTCACAGTGCACTGCCGTCATTGAGATGGCAGGGCGAGCGAATTGCGGTGGGGTTAAATTGGAGAGGTCGGCAGTAACAGAGTGGTGACTGGATAGTGTTATGGTTAAGGACTCTGCCTCTGATATGGGAGACCAGGGTTCGAATCTTGGCTCTGCCTGTTCAGTAAGCCAGCACCTATTCAGCAGGAGACCTTAGGCAAGTCTCCCTAACACTGCTACTGCCTATAGAGCGCGTCCTAGTGGCTGCAGCTCTGGCGCTTTGAGTCCGCCAGGAGAAAAGCGCTATATAAGTGTTTGTCTTTTTGTCTTTGTAACGGCGGGGACGTGTGGCTAATGGGACTTTGAACCTACACCCAGTCAGTGCCGCAGCGCCTTCTGCTGGACATATATTCAACCTACGTCGGTCTGGAACCAGTCAAGGACGCGTCCCAGTAAACATAAAAACAATTAAAACTATACAGTGCACAGGCAGGTCAGTGTTAACCTTAAAGTGACTCTGTAACAAAAATTACAACGTTTTTTCTACCATCCTACAAGTTCCTAAACCTATTCTAATCTGTTCTGGCTCACTGCAGCACTTTGTACTATCACGGTCTCTGTAATAAATCAATGTATCTTTCCCCTGTCAGACTTGTCGGCCTGTGTCTGGAAGGCTGCCAACTCTTCCATGCTGGTCTGTTCCTCTATGCACACTCCAGTGTGTGTTTTATTTACATAAGCCAGCAGCGTCTCTGCTATCTTATCAGTGATAGAAGAGAGCTGGATAAAAATCCTCCTCTGTTAGGCTGTGAAAGTAGCTGGCTGACACATACTGAGGAATTACAAACACAGGCACAGGCAGAGCTGTCTGCAGGAAGCCTGTAATGTTCAGTGCATGAGAGAAGAAGGGGACAGAAGGTAAACACACAAATGATCTTTTGAGATTCAAAAGGAAAGCTGTATACAGCCTGCTTGTGTATGGATGTATTTTCTATGTGTGGACATATTGTACATCAATCTACTTCCTGTTTTGGTGGCCATTTTGTTTGTTTATAAACAAACTTTTAAAAACTGTTTTTGACTACTTTTAATGCGGCGGGGAGCGGCGAAATTGTGACAGAGGGTAATAGGAGATGTCCCCTAACGCACTGGTATGTTTACTTTTGTGCGATTTTAACAATACAGATTCTCTTTAAGCAATAGTAGGTACGGTACAATAGCCAAATTATACTGCAAACACAGATGTAACCAAATGTATAGGCAGAGATAATGACTGCAATGCACCTTCAATAATCACCTGAATATAGCCGCCAAACATATGGAAAAGAGATATAACATCAGTCTTACCCAGTCCTGCAACTTCCCTGGTACCACTGCCCGCCTGTACCCCTCATGCGTTCCATGAGGGAGCACGGATGGGAAATTGTGTATATCGATTTTCACCAGGAGATGGCAGCAAAAACCTAGCCACCATTGCCTTTTATGATCGGATGTTAATCTTAATTATATTTGCTATATTCCGCTGTATTTATTCTAATTTAATGCTCAAAAACATTTTGCTTAACTTGCTATTTATAATATGCATTGTATTTGGCCGCCGTTTGTATAACTTTATTGTCCCTCCCAGACCTGCAATATACCCAATACTGAACACTAGATAGGAACATGTGATCCCGGATACCCATCAGTATAATGGGGAACTAGGTTATGTAACTGTGTGCGGCCACGCACAAGTGAACCGCAACTAATGCGGTAGTTAGATGACTGACGAGGGGATTACCAGCAAGTCAGGTGACTGGAAGGGGTAAACAAATTTATGTTTAAAGCAGTAGGATTAGCCATACTAATCCAGGGAAAAAACACATATATAAGTAGATAAATACTTGATCTACTTACATACACATTTATTGTACTGTCCACGTTTTGATTTCAGTGAATTTTATATAGTAAAAGAAGATAATTCTGTTCCTGGTGGGAACCATGTATTTTGTTCACAGTTTAGGCTAAATCCTGATGTCATTTCTGCCCTTTACTTTTTTTTCTTTTCTCCTCCAATTGCTGAGTCACCTCAGTCTTGCTTATAAACACAAGTGAGCAGGGGGTCGTGTTTCAGCTAGGCAGGGAAATAAATGGAAGAGGAGGAATATATTATAGATAAAAAGAACCCCCAGCATGCAACAATTGAAGGGCCAGTGCTCCTTAAAGCGGTATAAAACCCTGACATAATATTCAATAAAAACATGTTTTCCTACTTTTTATATGCCATACGGTTAGCATATTTGCTTTTGTGCATTATTATTATTATTTATTTAGAAATTATACATTCCTAAAGTACACTAATTTTACTCTGAGTGCTAATTTATGACTTATTTATAACTGCTTTATTAATCCTCTAACTTAATCAGAAAGCATAAGAAAGCATTTATGCTTCTCTGACTTTGTTCAGCAGAGCTGGCAGTGTGAGAGAAGGCTTTGTTTACATTTCTCACTTGATACAATTAAACACTAGATAACATTATGTAAAGTTTCGGAAGCTACCAGCTCTGCTGGAAGGGAAGCTTCTAAAGCATGTGTTAACCCTTTGAATGCAGTTCTAGTAAAAAAAAAAATGCTGGTTGTATATAATATGCTGTAAATTATCTATTAGAGCAAAGTAGAAATGCTGGGTTTCATTCCACTTTACGTATGTGATGACTCCAAATCAAAACAGCAGAAAACGTTTTTGAAAGTTTTGAATGCAGGATTAGCATCTTTATCACTTAATACACTCAGACTAGTTGCTGTTGAAATTTGATTTTTATGGTGACAATCTCACTTTAAGAGTGGACGAAAGTCTTAGGTTTTTACCTTCTGGAGAAGTGACTGGGTCACGGAACGCGTGAGGGGGCACGGGCGGGCAGTGGTACCAGGGAAGTTGCAGGACTGGGTAAGACTAATGTTATATCTCTTTTCCATATGTTTGGCGGCTATATTCAGGTGATTATAGAAGGTGCATTGCAGTCATTATCTCTGCCTATACATTTGGTTACACCCGTGTTTGCAGTATAATTTGGCTATTGTGCCGGTACCTACTATTGCTTAAGGTTAACACTGACCTGCCTGTGCACTGTATAGTTTTAATTGTTTTTATGCTTACTGGGACACGTCCTTATTAAACTTTACTGAATTATTATATTTTGTTTTTGGTGGCTTGATAATAATTAAATATGGTTGCCTAGATGGACTCTTTCTTGCACTTAATAAGAGTTAACAGGTCCATGGCCTTTGCCCTCTTTGGGGGCATACTGCTCTAAATTTTTTGTTTAATATTAAAAATATCTGAACCGAGTTTGTATGTTTTCCCCATGTCAGCGTGGGTTTATTCCGGTGCTATATAAATACTAAATAATAATAATAATAGACTAGTTTAATACCTGACACCTACACTCGGATGGTGATTATTGGGAATTCTCATCATTTAAAATGATTACCGTAATTGCTTTTGCATCACAATTTCTCTATCTAATATTATAGAAGTCAAATTGAAGATACTGGACTCAAGCCAATTAGTCAAACACATTTTCTCTATATAGTCTTTATATTAATAGTAGAATAGGAGACAGACTCTGAAATGCCTGTGCGGCAAACTATGTATTCAAAAGTTATTAAAGAGATGGTGTCTGACAAATGCTTATAAATGCTTTATGACTTCATCACAAAAGATTCTTTAATTCCAATGCCATATTTAAGTCACTGCTTGAACCACTCAAATATCTGAAGCCAGGTGGGAAGCTCAAATCATGTTTGGTTTTAGTAACCACCTCTTCCAGTTATGCTGGCAATTCATCTGAAATCTGAGTATGCAAGTGACCAAATCTGAAAATCCCCAAACAGCTGCTTCAGCTTTGAGGTGTGCTGCCAGTCAGCAGTCCAGTCCACCAACAAAGCACAGTGAAACTTTATGGCCTGAATAGAAAGGTCAAAGCAATAAAATGCCTACAAGGATTAATGAACAAAAAACAGTAACACGCAGTTAGAGGAGCTGTAATGACATATAGTAGAATGCAAAACATTATTCAGGATACCCAATTTTGCATTAATTATCCTAGATTCAGCATGATAAACACTTCCTACATCTATGTATTATTATATTGATGTATATTGGTATGCAACCCCACCCTCCAAGTGATTCTTAACCTAGGCTATGATGTCACACAGCCTACTGCCACAGAGCACTCTGGGAGACTATGGGCTCGATTCACAAAGCGGTGATAACCCAGTTATCACGCCTAAAAGACTTTAGGCGTGATAACCATTGCACCACGCTGGTGAAAAGCCCCTTATCACGGCTAAACTAAGTTTAGGCGTGATAAGTTTAGGCATGATAAGTTTAGATAAGTTTAGATCGCGCGCAAAGTCCTGCGCGCAAAGCAGCGCCATTAAACTCTATGCGACGTTTTGCGCACACCAGACTTTGCTAGCGTAAAACTTTTGATCAGCTATGCACTGCGGTGCTAACCCAGTTGGTGCTATAGTTATCACGCCTAAACTTATCATGCCTAAACTTATCACGCCTAAACTTATCACACCTAAACTGAGTTTAGGTGTGATAAGGGGCTTTTCTCCAGCGTGCTAACTGTTAGCACCGCTTTGTGAATCAAGCCCTAAGTGTTGTTACTGCTCACTTCACAACAAACAACCATCCCACAGTGATGCACTTTGCCAGCAGTACATATGTCGCCATTTGTTTTCAATTGAAGAAGGTAAATCAGGGTAAGGAATGATGTTACAATAGGCAGATAATGAAGTTTTAAAAGTAATACTGTAAAAAATAAGCACCTTTACTTACACTTTAAGGGCTTGATTCACAAAGCGGTGCTAACCTACTTAGCACGTCTAAAGTCTTTAGACGTGCTAACCAGGGTGCTAAGTAGATTAGCACCAGATTTCTCAATCAGATCGCGTACAAAGTTTTGTGCGCAAAGTTTTGCGCGCGCAAAGTACTATGCGCGCGCTAAGTCCCATAGGCTTTAATTTCTCTATCTGGAGAACATGGCTAATTAAATTATATATTTAGGGTGCACTTGGATTAGTGATAGAAAACAGGACAAAGAGGGAACAAGACGTAACTCCAAAAAAGCAACTTCAGCAATATCCCGGGCCAAAAAACACAGGCTACCATCACACATGTACGCGAGAAAGGATGCTAATTTTAGAGGGGAAGGGGGCTCTGATGGGGGAAGGGGGGGGGGGGCATTTTCAGTATTTCCCATAGGCTCTATATTACCCAAGTATGCCCCTGCTGATTGCAAGCCACAACAGTTTGTATATAGTCCTAGGTTAAGAAGTCATAGATGATGTGTGGAGCTGGATAACATTATTTCTAGAGTTGCTTGTGTACAGCAGAGCTTGTGGAGAAGCAAGAAAGATTTGAAAGGTTCTGGTTTTCTGGTCACAATTGTGTCAAATGTTCTCTGATATACCAGAGAGAAGTGCAGTGTTGCTATAAGGGGGGAAGGAGGGACGACAATGCAGCATACGATGGAGTGGCTTCTGAGGGCAGGATAAGGAGAGGAACAATACCCTCGTTCATAACTGATGTGCTGGATCTTTAAATGATACATTGGGGCAGCTGTACACATGCTAGATCTCAGCCGAGATGACCCCGAATGGCTGCCTCTGCAGAGTTTAGTTCAGTGTATGTATGAGGCTTTATATTGCCATGGTCAGCGCCACGGAAAATGTCAGTGCCACGGAATATGTTGGCGCTTTATAAATCAATAATATTAATAGTAATATGGAAGTGCTTGCTCAGCCTCTGGTGACTTGGCAGTGATGATGACTGCATGAGTGATCCAAATTCCATTCAATAGTGAAACTGGCTCAGCTCAGAACCACCGGGGCTGCTTCAAACTTGTTAAAATAATTAAGTGTAATATATAGATAAAGGAATAAGTGTTTCTGTAGTGTTGCGGTTAGATGCTAGCTACTAGAACAATGGTTCAGGGAGTGAACAAACGCATACTAATGTGCCACCTAGTGTTAATCTGTGAGAGAAAGGACTAGTGTAAGCCTAGACGGAGCAATCCGGCGGCTCGATTAGCCGTCGGAGCGACTCTTCCGCATCCCTCGCGCGTGCCCGCCGTGTCCCCGCTTGTCCGCGCGTGCCTCGGATTCGATATCCGCTCGTCCCCGCCAGCGCCGCTTATCTTCCGCTCGATTCCCCGCTATTGTCCGCTCGCGGAGAACAAGCAGGGAATCGGCCACGCGAGATCGGACCTGTCGGATCTTATCAATTGAGCCGCATCAGTGGCTCGATTGATAAGACAAATCGGCACATGTAGACTGGGCTTAAGGCTTCATCCTTCAATATCTGGTGGTGAGGGAGAGGATGTGGAGCTGCTAAGACACAAAGGGCTGCGCTTGAACTAGTCAGTGCTAGCCTAGATACGAGGTTTTACAGTTGACTTCAAATGTGCTCAACTGGTTCTTTATATGTTACCAAATTGGTTTGGAAATGAGCAAGTTTCAAATGAAACTTGGTTCATCTTTTCTTAGCCATAATTTGTCAGTCAGTCTCCTGTGTTGTGGCAGTGGTCCACTCGAATACCTGTGAAATGGCTGTAGTCTATTAGTTACCTGTCAGATGAAGGGGTGGTTACTGTATTCAGAGAGTGGACCCAGGTTTAGACAGTGGCACTAATGCACAAATCAGTATTTCAATGTTACCGTGTGAGAGCTGGCACATTGCCTTCTTTGATATGACAGCAGTTTGCCAGCCACACAGCTTTCAAAGTCAGAAACAATTAAGTACCAAGTAATAACACACTATAGTAAGTCTCTGCGTATGTAGAAAGTTATAACAAAAAGTTGCCCTATATCTCTCAATAATCAGCAATCAAGGTGGTGTGTAACAGTGGTTTAATGTCTTTGAAAGAGTCCCTTTTATAAATGGCAGAAGTGTATCACACAGCTCTTTTCATTCTCTCTCCCCAAGTTGAAACACTCCCTCTTGTGGCTAATTTCATACACCTCCTTAGCCAGAGTGGCAAACCCCCTCCCCCTAGTGCCTAGGTTCTCAACGTGTGGTACGCATACCCCAGTTGGTACTTCTGATTATTCCAGGGGGTACTCGGGCTTGATTTACTTAACCAAATATAACAAATTTAGAGTTTTAGATAATGATAAAATCTTATTTAAACAACACCAAATTTGTATTTTAGCTAATTAAAAGCAATAGTAAATGCTTGGAAATTGTGTAGAACCAATTATGTACTACAATTTAAATATATATTTGTCAAGGGGTACTTGTGATAATGTTTACTATGCTAGGGGGTACTTGGTGAGTACAGGGTTTTAAAAGGAATACACACCGATAAAATGTTGAGAAACACTGCCCCCTAGTGCACTCACTCGCTGTGTCACCCTCACCCTTAGTGCTGGAACCCACTAGATTTTGTGAGCGTTTAGGGAGCGATTGAAACCACTAGCGATTTCCCTAAACGCTCAGCTAATGTTAATGAATGGGCAAATTTCCACTAGAGGGATTGCCAAAATCGCAAACAGAAGACATGCAGCATTTTTAGAGTTTAGCGATTAGCGTTTCTGCATTGTAAAGTATATAAACGCTGGCATAATCGCTCATCAAAACCTACACAGAGCGATTTTGCTAGCGTTTTTATATTACTGCACACTGTAACAAAATTAAAATGAATTGAAAGGCCCAATCAGAATTTAAAAAGCTAATTGCTAATCGCTACACAACCGCTGCCAAATTGAATACTTTTTAAAAGCGCTCATGAAATCACTTACAAACCGCTCATACAAAACGCTAGCAATTGCAATTATTGATAGCGTTTTGTAGTGTGTTCCAGCCCTTACACTGGTCACAAAGCGCTTGTGGTGCACACAAGGGAGGGTGTCCTGCTGGTTTTGCTGATGGGCTGTGCCATCTTAACCAGCCTGGCGGTATGGACGAGCTCAGCTCGTCCATTACCGCCGAAGGCTGCCGCTCAGGCCCTGCTGGGCCGATTATCATCAAATAAAAAGGTGCACACGCAGCCGGCACTTTGCCAGCCGCGTGTGCTACCTGATCGCCGCTGCAGCGCGTGCAGTGGCGAAAGAGGGTCCCCCCAGCCGCCCGAGCCCAGCGTAGCAGGACCAAACAGTTCCGGCCAGCGCTTAGGGCTGGATCGGAGTCGGCTGACGTCAGGACGTCGACTGACGTCCATGACGTCACTCCGCTCGTCGCCATGGCGACGAAGAAAGCAAAACAAGAAAGGCTGCTCATCGCGGCCTTTCTTGTTACTTCTGATCACCGGAGGCGATCAGAAGTACGCATCAGGAGCGCCCTCTAGTGGGCTTTCATGCAGCCAACTTTCAGTTGGCTGCATGCAATAGTTTCTTTTTAATAAAAAAAAAAACGTCCGGTCGCCAGCCTGGTGATCTTAATAGAACGCCAGGCTGGGTGTTATTAAGCAAAAGACGTATTCAGATAAAGGTGAAATCCCTGCTGAAAGTTTCAGAAATGTATTTTCCAAATGCATAGCTCCCAACTGTTCCTCTTTTGGAGGGACTGTCCCTCTTTGGGAGCCCTATCCCTCTTTCCTCCTCATTTGTCCCTCTTTCAGGACTTTGTCCCTCTTTCTATGTAAATATGTGTATTTCTCTACTAAAAAATGTGTTTGACTCTAAACTTTATTCCCATCCTTTAAATTGATATATTACTAATTTTAAAATGTTAATATGAAGGAAAATGAACCAGGATGGAAAGGACCAGTGTGGTTTGAATTATAAAACAACATATTTTTCTTATGAAATCTTTATGGTATGTGTGACTAGGTGTGTGACGGGGGCGTGATCAGGGTTGTGGAAGGGGCATGGCTTAAGTGTCCCTCTTTCTCATCTCAAAAAGTTGGAAGGTATGCAAATGAAACATGGCCAATCTCTGCTTAGCTATAATTTCTCAGTCAGACTCCTGTTCTGTGGCAGTGGTCACTCAATTTCCTGTGAAATGTAGTCTATTAGTTTCCTGTGACATGAAAGGGTGTCACAGGACTAAACTAAAAGCTGGGCCATGTGTAAATACCGCTGCATACTGTGAGGCAAGGATGGCGTGATCAATTTGGTCTGATCACATTTTGATATGAACATTAAAGAGAACCAGTGGTGAGTCATAACAGAACATAAAAAATTATTCAAACAGCAAAAAGGGATCAGCACTTCCAGATGTGTAAATAATACCAACATAGCTCTTTATTGAATCATATTAAAATGAGAGTAAAAATGAGGGGGCTGCTGTACAGGGACAGTCCTGCTGTTTCAGGCGATGACAGCCTTTCATCAGGCTGAGCAGGAGTACTCCTCAGCCTGATGAAAGGCTGTTATCACCTGAAACAGCAGGGCTGTCGCTGTACAGCAGCCCCCTCATTTTTACTCTCATTTTAATATGGTTCAATAAAGAGCTATGCTTTAGAGCTATAATTTACACATCTGGAGGTGCTGATCCCTTTTTGCTGTTTGGACTTCTTGTCTGAGAGGTACTGAAGGGCAGTCCGATCCTGGCACTCCACTGCCTTATTACATTACATGTGTCTGATCTCCTTCCATTTGCCATAACAAAATATTCAACATGAAAATAGAATCAAAATTACAAGTCGTTTGTGGTAAGATTTGACTTCAAAATGATTGTTTTAAACAACTGTTTTAAACATGGCCCGCCACACCTGTAGTCACGTTCCCGGAATCCCGGCACACCTCTTGTCATGACCCTGCCACACTTCTAATCATGACCTCGGCCCATTTCTAGTCATGACCCTGCCACACCTCTAGTCATGCTACTGCACGAGGGAACCACGAGGCAGAAGGGCAGCGAAATGTGACAGTCTTCCTTCCTCCTATGAGCAGTGCATCAATGGGCGCATGTGTGAATCTACTCAGTGCAGTGCTGAAAGTAGCAATTTGACAGGGGCGGGGAGCGAAAAGTGACACTAGACGATGGACACCCCCGGAGACAGCAGAGACACACCGCACATGATCTTTGTACCGGAGAGCAGCTATAAATGCATTCGGTGTGCAGAGCGACACAGGGGTGGGTTGGGACGGCTGCAAACAGACTTGGTGTCAATAGATCATTGTGGGGAATGGCGAGGACGGTAGCCCAGCAATTCCCATTGGGAGTCAGGGCATTGTTTGGCAGATTCACTGTTTGTGTGTTAACCCGCCCCTTCCATAGCTCCGCCCTAGGAACGGGCCTATTGTGCCTTCCCACAAATCCGGCCCTGGTAGCAGCTTCGAGGTCTGATACTGCTGCCTTCCTATTGCAGTGTGCCCTCCTCTTCCCCCACCTCGTATAACAAAGTCACGGAGAGAAGAGAGCTGCAAGACCACTCATCCCATCCGAAAACATCGCCCCTGTGTTGTGGGGGATGGGAGCAGGAACACTGTGCAGAGATCTAGCCTAATGCAGCCCAGTCCTCAGCTCCTCACTGTTCTGGAACTACCAAACACGGTACTCATCCCTTTGTCCCTTGTTTATTTGAAGTGTACAGTATTGTGAATGCAAAACATTTATTAGAGTGTGAACTGTATGCCCAGCTTATAATGTTGTGTTAATATATAGGGATCCATCTGAGTGATTGCTTTCTGATCAATGCTGTTTTGTGCTCAGTTTTAAAAAACAGAGAGCTATTTTAAGATTGTAAACTGGCAGTATTTTATCTTTACAGTACAGAGAAGTGCTGTGATTATTGTAAGTAGAAATGTTCTGTGCATCCACTACATTTATCAGCACTAAACTGTTCAAAAAGGCAAAAAATGGATCCACAATTATATTAGAAAATCTCTATAAGCATCCATATTCAATTACAATGGGCACAAAGAGCCAAAGTTGTCATGCTTCTTGCTGGGGATACACGGTACGTTTCTGTACCGTTGGCCTGATCAAGCCGCTCGACTCCCGCCCGCTCGATCCCCGCCGGCGGACAATGGCAGGGAATCAAGCGTTGAGTAGGAAGTGCCGGCGGGGACAAGCGGCAATCGATCCGCGTGGACGAGCGGCGGGGACGCGGCTGGGGTCGATCCGGCGGCTAATCGGCCGCCGGATCGACCCATGTATTCACAGCATAAGACCTTAAAATGTACCTGAGGTACAACCTGCAAGAAAAAAACCAAATACTTACCTAGGTCTCTGGATAGTGAAGAGTCTTCCTGTGCCTTCTTCATCCTCACCGTTGTTGTCGTGGCTGCACTCTCCACTGTGTACGACCAGGGCCATACTGTGCCTGCATAGGTACGGACACGCCTGCGAGGTAAGCTGGAACTGCTTGTCCACGAGCAACTCCTTGCTACTGAAAAGGTGCGGCCATACTCACGCAGGCAGTACAACCGTCCTCATGTAAGAAGAACGCTGCAGAGGGTCCTAGGCTGCAGGCGAGGACAAGGAGGACACACAAAGCCTCTGGAGGATGCCTAGGTAAGTATCTGTATTTTGCTGCAGCTTTCAACTCGGGTTCTCCTTAAAGAGACACTGTAAACTCAAAAAGTTCCCCTGGGGGTACTCACTTCGTGTGGGGGAAGTCTCAGGATCCTAATGAGGCTTCCCACGCTGTCCTCTCTCCCACGGGGGTCTCACTGAAGCCCTCCGAACAGTCGCCCGACAGACCTGACTGTTAGTTCAATATTTACCTTTGCAGGCTCCAGCGGGGGCGCTGTGGCAGCTTTCGGCTCTGTAGTAGACGGAAATACCCGATATCAGTCGGGTCCGCTCTACTGCGCAGGCGCCGGAGATTTGCGCCTGCGCAGTAGAGCAGACCCGACAGCGATCGGGTATTTCTGCCTATTTCGGAGCCGAAAGCCGCCACAGCGCCTGCGCAGGAGCCGGGAAGTTAAATATTTACATTGCCGCTGTTCGGAGGGCTTCAGTGAGACCCCCGTGGGAGAGAGGACAGCGTGGGAAGCCTCATTAGGATCCTGAGGCTTCCCCCTCCCGAGGTGAGTACCCCCCAGGGGAATTTTTGATGTTACAGATTTTCTTTAAGTAAGGACCGCTAGGTCTGAAACTTGTCAGCTCATGGTTTTGGCTCTTTATTCTATAATTGTATACATATGTCAATAAAGTGTGTGTGTGTGTGTGTGTACAGTGTGTGTACAGTGTGTGTGTGTGTATGTGTGTGTGTGTGTAGTGTGCGTGTGTGTGTGTGTACAGTGTGTGTACAGTGTGTGTGTGTATGTGTGTGTATGTGTGTGTATGTGTGTGTACAGTGTGTGTGTGTGTGTGTGCAGTGTGTGTGTGTGTGTGTGTGTGTGTGTGTGTGTGTGTGTGTGTGTACAGTGTGTGTGTGTGTGTGTACAGTGTGTGTACAGTGTGTGTACAGTGTGTGTGTGTATGTGTGTGTGTGTAGTGTGCGTGTGTGTGTGTGTACAGTGTGTGTACAGTGTGTGTGTGTGTATGTGTGTGTATGTGTGTGTATGTGTGTGTACATGTGTGTGTGTGCAGTGTGTGTGTGTGTGCAGTGTGTGTACAGTGTGTGTGTGTGTGTGTGTGTGTGTGTGTGTGTACAGTGTATGTGTGTGTGTGTGTGTGTGTGTGTGTACAGTGTATGTGTGTGTGTGTGTAGTGTGTGTGTGTGTGTGTGTGTGTGTGTGTGTGTGTGTGTGTGTGTGTGTGTGTGTGTGTGTGATCTGATTATAAAATCTTATCCTACCTCAGCTATACAAGACAAGGGCCTGGGCAATACATCCTATATGCTAGCTCCTATTACATAGATGTTGAACAGAATACTTATTTAAGTCATGATACTGTAAACTAGAACCACTAGGATTTTTTTTAACACACTAAAAGGAGCCTAAAACCACTTTACATAGATGTTGGTAAGATTGGGCAACATTGTACAGACTAGCTTTCTAACAGCATGTCTGTACAGTAGTCATTCTGAAACTGCCTGCACTGGCTTCACTATCATGGTGTGGACCACAAGCGATATTGCCATCTGAGGGGGCTGCACCCAGAGGACTAATGCAGCCTTGCTAGCCAACTCACCTGTCTTTCCAATACGTTCCTACTTGTACCTTAATGCATCTAACTTCCCCACAGCTGTGTTTCTGAACTGTGACCTTGCAGCGCTGGGTCAAATCCCACAGTGGGCACTATGCATGGAGTTTGTTCTCCCCATGCCTGCGTCCTCCAGGCGTACCAGTTTGCTCCCACATCCCAAAAACGGGTACATACAGATAATTTAATTGGTTTCCCCCTAAATTAGCCCTAGACTATGATGGCCATATGAGTGTGTAGGGATTAGATTATGAGCCCCTCTGAGTACTGTCAGTGACATGACTATGAACTCTGTAAAGCACTGCAGAAGATGTCAGTGTTATATCGAAACATAATAATAGTATGGTTGGACATTAGACTATGACTATGGTAGGATTAATAATCTAAACATTTGTATAGCGCTTTTCTCCTGTCTGACTTAAAGCGCTCAAGAGCTGCAGCCACTGGGACGCGCTCAAGAGGCCACCCTGCATGGAGTCTTGCCTTGAACTCCTTACGGAACCGGAACTGACCCTAGCCAGGGATCAAACCCTGTTCTCCCATGTCAAAGGCAGTGCCCTTAATCACTACACTATCCAGCCACTGTCAGTGACATTACTGTGTACTCTGTAAAGTGCTGAAGAAGATGTCAGTGCTATATAAATACATAATTATTAAGACAACTGCCTCCAAAAATACAGTATGATCCATCTTATACAGAATCCCTGTGTGAAATCTTGCTCACTGCTAAAAACTTTTTTTTAAAGTGTGTGTGTGTGAGTGTGAGGGGGGAGGGGGGGGGGGGCGGCTGCTGATAGTGGGCCTTGGGCGGTAAATGGTACAAATCCGGCCCTGATAAACACATGTATTTACACACACTTGTAAATCAGACAGACAAAAGAGGAATAAAGAGGGACAGGACTTGGCTAGGAAATGACTGGCACTGAAAAATGACATTTGTCAGCTAATGTATGTCACTGCTAATACATGAGTACGTTTCTGTAGCTTTATAAGGAATTCATGTAAGCTATATGGATGCATTTGTAAAACACTGAACGTGGTACTACTACACCACCTAGTGTGTCATTTCATAATAACACTAACTGAAAAGACCAGAAGAGTAGAACAGACACCACTGTACAGAAAGGCAAATAAGGTTACAGTTCTGTTTAATTTTCCTTTAATAAATACAGATAAATATAGGATTTGTAGAAAGTATATATCAACCCAACGTCAGATCAGGTTAATTAATAAGTTGTGCTGCTCTGTAAACGTTTTGATGTACAGGAATTATGACTGTCTAGGATAATCGGTGGCAGCTGATGTTAGCCCTTTTTTGTTGTTATGCTTACTTTTCTTGAAAAATTGCAATAAAGGTATTCTGTAAAATAATCACACACAGTCTTGTTTTATCCCTTAATGTAGACCTGAACTGAGAGGTATTTGCCATACTTATTTCCTTTTAAACGATACCAGTTTCCTGGCAGTCATGCTGATCTCTTTGGCTGCAGTAATGTCTGAATCCCACACCTGAAGCAGGTATGGGCTTAATTCAGTCAGACTTCAGTCAGAAACATCTGATTGACATTCTTGTTCAGGGTCTGTGGCTAAAAATATCAGAGGCAGAGGTTACGCAGGACAGCCAAGCAATGTGCATTGTTTAAAGGGAAATAAATATGGCAGCCTCCATATTCCTTTCAGTTCAGGTGTCCTTTAAAGCTAACCACTGAAATCAAGCCACAGATAAAAATGGGGATTCAGAGGAAGAATTTCTAAGTCTTCTTAGGAGTAGGGACATAAAACCATAGGGCTCGTCACCAGTTCCCATAGCTGAGGGCAGGGGTAGAATAGCATCAGGGCAAATATCTGTCACCATATTTAGCACCTTGAAAAATAGAAAGGCTGCAACTGCATTTGATTGGTCCACTTTCAGGCCCCTTTTACACTAGGGCACTTTTTCTGCGTTGCGTTACCCTTTTTGCACATAGGGTAACGCAACAGCAAAGAAAGTGTATGGAGCCCAGTACACTAACCACGTCGCATAGCTTTGCATTAAAGTCAATGCGCGACACAGAAATTTTTCGTTTGTTGATGGCAGTGGTGTGGTGAGCATATACGTGGAACAATGCAATTACCACAAGGAAGCTGGGAATCCCAGTGATATACTTCCTGTCCAGCGGGGGGTACATCACAGGGCGAGGGGAAGTGAAGGGTATGTGAGCGGCGTGCGGTATGAATCTGTGGGTGCACTCTGCTGCAGGGTCATATGAATTGAGTTTTTTGCGTTGCGGTGTGATGTGTGGGGACAGAGCATCGCACCGCAATGCTCTGGCCAGGGATAAAACCGTCCTCAAGCCGTAACAGTTAGCATAAAATGTGCTCCATCTCAGAATGATTAGCTTCCCATTGACCACCCCTACTGGAAGTGGAAAACCTCCCTTACTGTGATAGTGAAGAAAGAATGCCTACCTAGCTGCAGTACATTGCGAGTGGTGTCACGGCATTTTATAATAAGTTATGCTGATGAAAGCATCAAGCATGGCAGCCAGTGGTACCATATTACCTCAAATAAGCCAACTTTTTTTTACAACAAAATTTTGGGTGTAAATTGTGTATTGGGGGTGGTGGGGGAGTAGGCTTATCTGCGTGTAATAAACTATGTGCAACCCCCCCTGTGCAGAGTGCATGTTGGGAATGCGCCGGAAAACATAGCTACCTCTCCTCACTCCAGCTTGCATCTTAACTTCTCCCCAGCAGCTTCTGAAATAGTTGCTAGATCTCCAGGCTCATTGTGGTCACATGGAAGTGAGACTGGGGCTTTAGCAGGCAGTTCAGAAGCTGCTGGGAAGAAGTGGTGATGCAAGCGGAGAAGTAGCTATGTCTAAATTGGGACGTTCCATCATGCCCTCTGTTTACACTGGCACGCTCCAATGTGCACTCTGCACTAAGGGCTATGGCAGCACATTGGGGTACGGCTAATTGGCAGATAACAGCATTTGCCCCAGGGGTCTAGTCCTGGGAAAAGAGGTGAGTGGACTTACCCCAACCCCAGCTGCCCCACCCCCCGAAAAAAAAGAAGATAATGTGGGATGCGAAAGTTTGGGCAACCTTGTTAATCGTCATCATTTTCCAATAATGGGCCATATGCAATTCCCTTTTTCTCCTGAGTTTTCTACTCGGAGATAAGTTTTCATCTTCAATTTAAAATAACTTTCCAGCACTTTTCAACTAAAAAAGTACCAAAAAGAGGTTAAAAAGTACTATCAAGATTATTTTGAGTATTTTCTTGCTTGCTGACAGCTTAAAAGGCATTTTATTGACAAGTTTAAAAATTTCACCTAGGAGAAAACGTAGGTGAAAAATGTAATTGCATATGCCCCAATTAGTTCTAAAGGTTTTGGAATCAATAAAATGACAACAGTGCCCAATATATCTGGCACTGGCAAGCAGTCTAGAGGTCAATATCTGGCAGTGGCACAGGCAGACTAGAAACCAATTATCAGGCAATATATCTGGCAGACTAGAGATCAATATCAGGCAATATATCTGGCAGTGGCGCAGACGGACTAGAGGTCAATTATCAGGCAATATCTGGCACTGGCAGGCAGAATGGCAGACTAGACTGTCAGTGTCACTGACTAAAATGCAGCCAGCAACTTGCTACCAACAAGCACAGTAGGTGCTGAGCTCTGCTGTGCCTGAGAGGCGAAAAAGTACGAGTCCTGCTAAGGCGGACGGCGTCCACGCTCAAGAAAAAGTAAGTGGATGTCATCCACCCGCGTTCGCGTAGGACTCAACCCGATTTGCCCTATTTTAAGGACAGAAGTGGGGGGATGGACTTATCCACAGTGATATACAGTAATTTATTCACTGGTTATTGCTGCCTTACTGCATCAGAACCATAGACTAAGTCCGGTTTTATACCTGGCATGTGCATTAGCATTGCGATGCTCCGCCCCCATCATATCGCAACGCACAAATAGTCATTCATATGACTCTGCAGCAGAGTGCACTGACAGGGTCATATGCATAGCGCCACCCCCTTGCACGCCCTTGGCTGCCCGTCGCCCAGTGAAGTACTCTCTGCTGGGCAGGAAGTATGTCATTGGGATTCCCGGGTTTCCTTTTATATTTACGTAATGTCGCGCAGGCCCACCGCCAACTTGTTAAAGATGTATGTGTCGCCCATTGACTTGCATTACTACCGCCGCCACTGCATTGCCGCAGAAGTCCACTAATAACACGCTGTTGGCTTTGCGATAGCTCGGTGGCAAATCGGGCACTTCCGGGGCAATGCGATGGAGTAAATTTGCTAGGCCCCATAGACTTTTATTGTTGTTGTGTTACCCTGTGTGCAGAAAGGATAACGCAATGAAACAGGACTAGTGTTAAAGGGGCCTAAATAATATACAATTAAATTGTTGTCATTATGTTTGACAGGACTCTTTCACATTTTTGCACATAAGTAAAAGAATAAACTAAAATGTGTATAATACAGTAGCTTTTTCTTGGCAGGGCTGCACTTCACAGGTCAAAGCAGCCTCTCTTTGCCTAGGCAGCGATAAGCTGTGTGGGAACTGCACATCTCTATTCCCATATTTATTCTAGTGAACAACCATTTTGCTCTGTCACATCAGCAATCCCATTATTTTATTATTTTGCTGCCCATTGCATTTTCCATAAAACACTATCCTGATGTGCATGTTATCCTGGTAGCAATACATAAACATTTAGCTGTTTTTCTAGACTGGATGTCTGTGCAGAATTTTAGCTGAGAGTGGTAAAAAAAAAGAAAAGAAAAGAAAAAAAGCAAATATATTTAAAAATAATTTAATGACAATTGTTTAAGCGTAGAAGCATCACCTACAGAGCCAGGCGGGAGGGTGGCATAGACATGGTCAACCCAATTGTTTTCTTTAATCTGATTTTTATTAAACACAATCTTGGTAATATGTTTGCAGAGAACCCACCTGACTGGGTAGGCATCTTTCGGACCTGGTTTGGGACTTACCTCAAGAGTTGGGAAAGTGGTGGTTCAGTGAAGAGACTGGCATCACATCGTGACTATCTTCCGACCTATGTTGTTATGTGCTTGAGAAAATTAAGGCAGTGGGGATTGACTGTGGAGGATATCAAATCGGTTGAGAGGCGTGTCCTTACGATCCGGGTGGTAGACTCATACTTTCATGAGCCACTGTACCTGAGAGATTGCCCAAGCGTAAAATTGGAGGAGGGTTTGCGACTTCTTAATTCACCGCGGATTCCAAATAAATTG
Organism: Hyperolius riggenbachi; assembly: GCF_040937935.1. Taxonomy (NCBI): domain Eukaryota; kingdom Metazoa; phylum Chordata; class Amphibia; order Anura; family Hyperoliidae; genus Hyperolius; species Hyperolius riggenbachi. Next base: position 272,922,113 of record NC_090650.1, on the reverse strand, counting down.
TGGGATATTGCTTGGCTCTCTTTTCATGGCAAGCTTTACGTTAGAAGTAATGTTAAGTGCTTGAAGGTGGAAGCACATGGATGTCCTCGTGAGGAGTGTGGTGGTGTTGAGGAATCCATGGACCACTTTCTACTTCATTGTCCTTTTAACGTTGAAGTGTATAAACAGGTGGGAGGAAGCCTAGGTATTCCCTTTCTGGAGCGTCTAAGTTACGCAGAGTGGGCGTATGGAGCATTCAGACACCACCAGGGTTTTGATTTATGCACCTTATACTTAGTCAGCTTAGTTGTTAGGCAGCACACATGGTTGGCACGGTGTCAGGTACCACTTAGGCATAAAACCATTCCTGTTCAGGTGGTGGTAGGCAATATTCTGGGTGAGGTATCTAGGATCCGGGACTTGGAGAGGCGTAGTTTGGGCAGAGGTGCCTGGGTTCTTGCGTGGCAGAACATCAGGCCTCCTTAGCCTATCTCCGTCTCTTATGGGTGAGCTTTCTGTTTCTTATCACCCTTTTCAGTTTTTTGGGGTTTTTTTTCATACCTTTTTTGATGATTGGCCGCAGACATAATTAGTGGAGTTATCCCTCCAACTAACTTATGGGTGTCTTTGTTTGTCCTGTGTTGATTTTGATATTTTTGTCTTTGTTTACCCCTCCTGCATAAATGGCAGAATGAGTGGTTGTTGTTTCTGGTGATTGTCACTTGTTGGGTGTAGGTGATGGATTCATGTTTCCTGTTGTCCTGTCTGGTTTTGAATGTAGATTGAATGAGTATTCTTCTGCTCAGGGAGTTTGTGATGTGGATAATTCATCAGCTTGTGTAAATAGTATTGTTGCTAATGCATTATGTATAAGATATACAATGTATATATCGATTAAGTATGCTTTGCTTTTGTGATCCTTGATCACGAATATCATTATTATTTATTGTATTGTATATTTTGTATATATTTTTTCAATAAAAATCAATAAACAAAGTGTATTATCTGAAACATACATATGAAAGTTGACCAGGGTGGGGTTTGGACAGATTCATCAAGACTGATTTATCAAGATGAAAACAGACAAAAAATATTTGCTCTGGGTAACTGCACTTCTTTTGCTTCATGTTTCTTTCCACGTGTCATGATTGAATCCCATTTATAAAATGCCTGTGAGTGCATACAAGCTCTTGGAAATGGCCTACAATAAGGGAAATATACATTTAATCTTTTACTGAGAAAGAGTAGGTCCACGCTTGTTTTAAAAACGTATTCGTGGCTCCGTTTTTTTGGCCTGGATCAAAAACGGACCCATGGATAGCAATGTTAAAAATAGCAGCCTTCTTTACTCAGTTTCAAAACAGATCCATCTGCGTTCAGGGGGATCCATTTTGAAAAACTGAACGAACGGTCCAGCTTTGCATGATTTTCGGATACACAGAGGGGTAGTGAAAATCAATAGTAAAACTGATCCCCCTCTACACAGGCAGCTTTGGACACAGAAACGGATCCCAGCCTGTGGGTGAGAAGGGGGCCGCCATGCTGGAGGGGGTAGTAGCCAGGAGAGGGTTGACAGCAGTTGCGGGGTCCCCCCTCACCTGGGTCCCCCGTCCCTGCTCCCCCTCCAGCTATTTGTGCAAAAGATGTTAAAATGTAATGTCAGCGAGTGGGGAAGCCCACCTTCTCTCCTTACTTCCTCTGCTCGCCGTGTCACTTCCTGCAATGCTGCCCTCCTAAGTATAGAGGGCGTCATTGCAGGAAGTCAAGCGGTGAGCGGTGGAACGCAAGGAGAGAAGGTAAGTGTCCCCGCTCGCTGCCGACATTACATTTTAACAAGTTTTGCGCAAATAGCTGGAGGGGAGCGGGGACAGGGGACCCAGGTGAGGGAGGGGGGAAACCCCCCTCCCAGCCGACTGCTGTCACCCCCATCCTGGCTGCTTCCCCCTCCAATTCGCCCCCCCCGGCATACTTTTCCACGTACTGGAAACGTATGCTGCAAACATATTCCAAAAGTTAAAAACGGAGGAAAAATAATTTACCAAAAGGGATCATCTGTAAACGGACAAGTGTGAACCTAGCCAAGGGCCAGCACACACTGGATTCATTGAAGTCTATCAATAGAGCACACCAGGTCTCGTTCATCCTTAACAAAACTGTGGCTTCAACTTCTGAACCTTCAGAAATGTGAATCCTATACCACATACATTACCAACACCCTACATTATTAGCCTATAATGACTATTAATAGCAAGGGAAGGTGTAACCTCAAAGATGGAAAAGTCTAGCGTTACTGCATCCACTTGGGAATAGAGGCTTTCTGAGCTTCTGTACGCAAATAATTGTTGCCTGTTTAAAATCTTTACAAACCATGACACATTACTAAGTTGCAGTAAAGTCTGTAGCCATTTCACAGTAGGCTTTGATATTCAATTTAGCAGACTGCCAGGTTCCTTCAGGCACTCTCCAGAAGCCCAGCAGTCTGCTGAAGAAGTCCAGAAGGCCCTGCAGGAAGGAGGTACAGTGTAGCCTGAGTCATGCCTCCCTTCCAGAAAGAGATGCAGAAAATTAAGGAATGCCACCATAATGCAGTGCCTTACCTCCAGCATGGACTTCAGAAAGACTTTCCCTGCCAGTGGTCAACTGCAACATTTTCTGAGCTGATGCATATATGGTTGTAGTTTGTATGCCAATTGAAGATGCAGCTGATTTACACTGGTTCTGTTTATATCTTCATCCAAATTGCAACCAAATTTACATCAACTTGGAACAATTTACATTTCATTTATCTAAAGGACTCTAAATGCAAATTAATGCTATCTCTATAACAATACTATTTAAGTACTGTTTATTGTTCGGGGGAATGAGCTGCAATTCTGTAGAAATCCTGAGATCTGCTTTAAAATAGATTGTAATTAAAATGTGTAATGCTGGGAATACACTATGAGTTTTTTCAGTAGATTTACTGTCCGTCTTATTTTTCTGAACTATTTCCAATCACTTCTATGAGAATATCCATAGGAAAAACAAAGTAAATCAGATCAGACCTGTCGGAAATTATATATTGAGCTATCAACTCATGGTGTATTTCCAGCATAACTAGCAAGTAAAAAGCTCAGTTTCTGGATGTCTGTGTAGGATTACTTTATATACCAAACCTACTTTATCTGAGATTTGTAAAAGGCTAAGGACAAAACGCGAACATATTTAAAAATAATTTAATGAAAATTGTTTAAGCAATAAACAAAAATTACTGTTTCGGGTTTGAGGGTAGCGAGCAGCAATTCTGTAAGAATCCTGAGAACTGCTATAAAGTAGATTGTAATTATAATGTATAACTCCGCAGCAAGTAAAAAAGTTCAGTTTCTGACCTGATAAAATACCGGTAGTTACATAGTTACTTGGGTTGAAAAAAGACACACGTCTATCGAGTTCAACCAGAAAATAAAATAAATTAGGGCAATTTAAATAAAATAAAAACATTGTATTGGATTTTTTATTAAAAGTGTAGATTTCACTTTCTGAGACAAAGTAATATTTAAAATTAAAGAAAAGAAAAGAAGAAACTTCTACATTGTCATTTTGTGCCCCAGAGTATGACTGAGCAGGGTGCAGAGGTCTATGAAGAAGCACTGTGTTTCTCACTCTCTCCTCCTTACACTTGACTCCTACTCAAAGGACCTATCACTGACACAGCTGATGAGGCAGAGAAAGTTTTTCAGAGAAAACATAACATGCTAATAGTTTATCTGTCAGCGCTGAACTTTTTTTTTAAAGGCTGGTACACACCATGCAATTTTTCCTTTAGATTCTATTTCAGATTGACAGAAAGATTGTATCAGAAAATAAATATATACAGCCTACTGATTGCCATCAACTGATTCCAAGCTCACATTCTCTTTCTTGGTAAGAAGCACATCGGACATATTGGAAATTATTGATCAATAATTCGTTTTGTGTGCACGTCCTTTTGATCCATTTTTGATCGCTATCCAATTGAAAATACGATCAGAAATTTTATTGAAATTTGAAAAAAAAAAAAAAATCACATACTTGTGTATGCTAGCAAACTACTTTATCCCATCAATGTCAGATCTAAATATTGATTTGGTCAGTAAAATAAGATCTAAGGTAATGGTATCGTATGGTGTGTACCAGCCTCAAAGGTTTGAACACACTTGCAATAATGTCTGTCACTCTTGATCATTTTGCATTACTTTTCCTGTACAAACATCAATGTGGCTGAGCCAGGATACATTAGCTGGATAACACCTATACTTGTATTAAAAAAATCATTATTTATGTTCTGTTTTGGCTTGGGCCTATGTACTCCATATAATTGAATGAAATATGTCAATGAATGTATATCTGTTTGATCTTATCATGTAACGGCAATATTTACTGTAATTAGTATAATTTCGAGGCTCAGATGCAGGTATCAGAAAAATATGTGTTAAAGTTGAGTTTGCATTAAAAGAGATCATTTTCAAAGTCATTGGCCTGGTGACTGTGTTTGTTGTAAGTGTTGTCGGACTCCACAGCACCCATTTCATCGAGCTCCTCATCTGCATCTCTGGGGCTTTGTGTGGCTCCACTTGTTATATTTTCCAGTGCAGTGGAATCTAAGGTTTCAGTTGGAGTTGCAGCCATAGCTTCTTCTCCATCATCAGGTGTGAATGCCCCTTCCCTTCTGAATTGAGACTGGCTTGGTAAGGCAGTCATTGGCCTTTCACGTAGTCTCTTCTTCAGTTCTTCCTCTTTTGTCTGCAATATTAAAGGATTACAACCAGTATCAGTCAAACAATTCACACACACAAACCAACATTATCTTATTTCCTTTCATTTACTCAATTAAAGCTTATATCCTGAGTGCTCATTTTGCAACCATAACACATTCAGTTCAAATTACAGTCACTGCAGCTTGAACTGCTTATAAAACAGAGGGCAGATCTCATCAGCAAATGGGTAATTAGTATGTACTGGGCATAGCCGGATCCTCTACAGGTTAAGGAGATGCTGCATGCAACACACCATCAGAATATTTTATGTATTTTTCAGCAGATCCCCATAAACTTTTCATGCCTATCCCTAATGTTTTCACTATCGGTAAGACTGGATTGCAAAATACTATGGATGGTGACTAGAGCCATAACAGGAAGTTGAGACACAGTATAATGGAAGCCAGTTTGTGGGAATGTTGAGTTATGTGTTGGTTGTGGAATCTTAGCACAGCATTTGATCTGAAGGGAGTGCTTATGTTATGCAGACTTGAGTGATCCTCCTGTTGGCAGATAATCAGCAGAGTGGGTAGAGTGTATAACACTGTCAAAGTAATCTACTAGTCAGATAGATGCAGGTTGTCCATCCTTTGGCTGCTATCAAGGAGTGTCTCCAGTTACAGAAAGCGATTATCTGCCAGGACATCTTGTATTTACTTTTCCTTTGCTTGTATGAAATTGCCAAACAAGTCTCTGCATGTTGCTTCTATGGCTGACTTCTGCTGTAGCACAAGCCTCAGGTACACCCTTACCCTACCCCCCTTCCTCCTTTCCCCTACCCCACCTGTCGCTTGTTGATGGTAAGTATTGGTTAAGCTGTGGCACCTCGAAGGACGTGCAGATCATGGCACTTGCTGTGCACTGCACGTCAGACAAGGGGCCACGGAGAAAGGAAGCATGAGCCGGCAGGGGCATGCGAGAAGGACGGCTAAAGGCACTTTGCCCACGGTCGTCCTTGTGCATCTCCCTCCCGGTAGATACTTAGCCCATGAACCCAGTTGGCAACAACTGAGGCAGGGGGGCCCTCTCATGCCTTCGGGAAATGAGAGACCCCAAGTGGTCCCCGAGCGTGTGGCGAGGGGATAAGGGTTCCACTCCTCTCCGAACCTCGGTTTGGGGGGAAGGGAACCCTTGGGTCCTTGTGTTACGGGGAAAGGGGACAGGAGATGAGGGAACATATCAATATAGTAAAGCATCACCTTTCCGATTGGAAAAGGGTCCTGAACCGCATTGTGACAACAAAATTGTGGAAAAAAGGTTCCTAAGGACACACCGGTGTATGCAAAATGAAAAATTCTTTATTAGCTAAACATGAAAACGAGACCACTATTGCATCAAACAGCGAAGCTAAAAAGCAACAGCGCTGTTGTCATTAAAACCAAGGCTCACCACCAACCATACTGACACACCTCCCCATACACACAAATCAGGCTTGGGGTACCCCGCATAGAGCACAAACTACAGTCCATCCGCAAAGGGCCAAGCATAGGAGGGAAGCAGCGTGGAAAAAGAGGCAATTGCTAAGCAAGCATGTCCAGCAACAAACGAACAGACGTGATTAAGTCTCATTCAAGGGAACCGGTATGCCTAATAACATTGCATTGACCACATGAGTGTTAATACTCACGACCTCCAACAGTCCGTCGGGAGCAATGCACTTCAGCTTCACCTGGCTATATTATGCTAGCCGCCCAGGCAGGCTGCAGATATTGTATTCCAGAGGGGCCCCCCGCCTTGAGATGTAGTCCGGCGTGTGATTTGAAGGCACTGGCAGTTTGAACTTCTCCTGCTGTGGAGCTGGTAATATACACTTGCATGCAGGCGTCTAGTGTGGGAGAAGGACCCAGAGGGCGCCGCATGCCTGGTTTTGTGGCAGTGTTATAAAGGCACTGTCATTTTTCCCGGGTATGCGGCTTTAAGCCCTAGCATTCAGGGCCCCTGCCGAAAGGCGGGAGCCAAGGAAGCACAAAAAAAAAAACAAAAAAAAACTTGTTGACCTAATTTAACATTATTCGTGTTAGAATTCACTTTACTTCCCTCCATCTCAACCCATTTATTCACAGTAATACAATAATACAAAGTACTGTATATTCTGGCATATAAGACTACCTTTTAACCCTTGACAATCTTCTTAAAAGTCTGGGGTCGTCTTATACGCCAGGTGTCACTGACGCCAGGTGATACGCCCTATCCTGTTACCACCTCTCAGATCTCGCTGCTGAAGACTGTAGTAAAGCGGCGCAGGCACACATGTGCGAGATATGAGAGGCAGAGAAGGCGGTAAGTAGGATACAAGGGTGGGCCAGAAGGGTGAAAGAGGCGTGTTTTATGGGCACAGTGTGATCAATTCTTCCATACCGCTCTGATAAACAGGTAGACAAGGAGAGCTGACCAATCCACTTAGGGGGAGGGAAAGTTGACCAATCCAACCAGTCTATTGCCTATATATTGTTATATACTGGGTACCACATACATAGCACCAGTATATAATGTTTTTTAATTTTTATTTGGTGTGCATTGGAAGAGGGGTAGTCTTATACAGCGAGTATATCCCAAACTCTATATTTTAACTGGAAAAATTTTTTTTGGGGGGGGGAGTCATCTTATACACCGGAATATATGGTAATACAGTATTACAAAGTGATGTGGTTGTAGAGAAAGTAGAGAGAACCAAGGAATATATCAGAAGGTATACTTCTCACTTGCCCTAACGTGTATTAATACTGTACACCCAGTTGTGCTCATAAGTTTACATACGCTGGTAGAATTTCTTTCACTCATGGTTAGGGGTTGGCTGAAGCCATTTATTGTAAAACTAATGTGTTTACATGTTTTAAAACACTACACAAAGTACCCAAATGACCCTGATCAAAAGTTTACAAAACCTGGTTATTTGACCTGATAACATGCACACAACTTAACACAAATTAATTTGAATGGCTATTAAAGGTAATCGCCATCACCTGTGATCTGTTCGCTTGAAATTATGTATAAAAGGTCAATGAGTTTATGGACTCCTGACATACCCTTGCATCTTTCAGATCTCTGGTGTTTTTTTGGATTCTAAGTCATGGGGAAAGCAAAAGAAAAGTCAAAAGATCGACAGGATTTTCCAGTTCCGTGGAAACGGTAGTTGAACTCTATAAAACAGGAAAAGCATATAAGAAAATATCCAGAGGATTAAGAATGCCAATCACCAGTGTTCAAACTCTAATTAAGAAGTAGAAAATTATGGGTTCTGTTGACCAAACCATGGTAGGGTAAACCAACTACAATTTTAGCCACAACTGCCATAAAAATACAGGACTCTGAAAAAATGTGGTGTGGAAGTTATAAGATACACAATAAGGAAGCACTTGAAGAAGGATGCGCTGCATCGTCAAGTTGCCAGAAGAAAGTCATTACTGTGCAAAAGCCAGAAAGTACTCCAATGACAATATGCCAAACAGCACAAAGACAAGCCTCAAACCTTCTGGCACAAAGTCATTTGGAGTGATGAGACTAAAATTGAACTTTTTGACCACAACTATAAACCCTACATTTGGAGAGGAGTCAACAAGGGCTATGATGGAAGGTACACCATTCAAACATGGTGGTTGATCGCTTATGTTTTGGGGATGTGTGAGCTACAAATGCACAGGAAATTTGGTCAGAATTGATGGCAATATGAATACAGCAAGTTATAAAAAAATAAAATTAGTAAAATGTTCACTCATCAGCCAGGAAGATGAGCATGGGACATACAGGGAGTGCAGAATTATTAGGCAAGTGGTATTTTTGAGGAGTAATTTTATTATTGAACAACAACCATGTTCTTAATGAACCCCAAAAACTCATTAATATCAAAGCTAAATATTTTTGAAAGTAGTTTTTAGTTTGTTTTTAGTTTTAGCTATTTTAGGGGGATATCTGTGTGTGTAGATGACTATTACTGTGCATAATTATTAGGCAACTTAACAAAAAACAAATATACACCCATTTCAATTATTTATTTTTACCAGTGAAACCTATATAACATCTCAACATTCACAAATATACATTTCTGACATTCAAAAACAAAACAAAAACAAATCTGTGACCAATATAGCCACCTTTCTTTGCAAAGGCCACTCAAAAGCCTGCCATCCATGGATTCTGTCAGTGTTTTGATCTGTTCACCATCAACATTGCGTGCAGCAGCAACCACAGCCTCCCAGACACTGTTCAGAGAGGTGTACTGTTTTCCCTCCTTGTAAATCTCACATTTTATGATGGACCACAGGTTCTCAATGTGGTTCAGATCAGGTGAGCAAGGAGGCCATGTCATTAGTTTTTCTTCTTTTATACCCTTTCTCGCCAGCCACGCTGTGGAGTACTTGGACGCGTGTGATGGAGCATTGTCCTGCATGAAAATCATGTTTTTCTTGAAGGATGCAGAGTTCTTCCTGTACCACTGCTTGAAGAAGGTGTCTTCCAGAAACTGGCAGTAGGACTGGGAGTTGAGCTTGACTCCATCCTCAACCCGAAAAGGCCTCACAAGCTCATCTTTGATGATACCAGCCCAAACCAGTACTCCACCTCCACCTTGCTGGCGTCTGAGTCGGACTGGAGCTCTCTGCCCTTTACCAATCCAGCCACGGGCCCATCCATCTGGCCCATCAAGACTCACTCTCATTTCATCAGTCCATAAAACCTTAGAAAAATCAGTCTTGAGATATTTCTTGGCCCAGTCTTGACGTTTCAGCTTGTGTTTCTTGTTCAGTGGTAGTCGTCTTTCAGCCTTTCTTACCTTGGCCATGTCTCTGAGTATTGCACACCTTGTGCTTTTGGGCACTCCAGCGATGTTGCAGCTCTGAAATATGGCCAAACTGGTGGCAAGTGGCATCTTGGCAGCTGCACGCTTGACTTTTCTCAGTTCATGGGCAGTTATTTTGCGCCTTGGTTTTTCCACGCGCTTCTTGCGACCCTGTTGACTATTTTGAATGAAACGCTTGATCGTTCGATGATCACGCTTCAGAAGCTTTGCAATTTTAAGAGTGCTGCATCCCTTTGCAAGATATCTCACTATTTTTGACTTTTGTGAGCCTGTCAAGTCCTTCTTTTGACCCATTTTGCCAAAAGAAAGGAAGTTGCCTAATTATGCACACCTGATATAGGGTGTTGATGTCATTAGACCACACCCCTTCTCATTACAGAGATGCACATCACCTAATATGCTTAATTGGTAGTAGGCGTTCGAGCCTATACAGCTTGGAGTAAGACAACATGCATAAAGAGGATGATGTGGTCAAAATACTCATTTGCCTAATAATTCTGCACTCCCTGTACATGGACATTTCAGTGTGACAATGATCCAAAATACAAGGTCAAGTCGTCCTGTCATTGGGTATAGCAAAATAAAGTGAAGGTTCTGTAGTGGCCATCTCAGTCTCCTGACCTATGTATCATTGAGCCAATATGGGGAGACCTCAAACGTGGAGTTCATGCAACAAAGCCAAAGAATTTCCTGTAAGGCTTTTTGCCAGGAAGAATGGGCAGCTTTACTGTCTGAGAAAATAAAAAATACTTTAGGTTGTCATTGATGTTAAAGTGGTCTAACACCCAGCATTTCAACTTTGCTTTAAAAGATTGCTTACAGCTTATAAACTATTATGCCAGATTTTTTTTTTAGCAGAAATTCACTGAATGGATTAAACATGACATTTTAGTGCTGCATTTAGCTAGAAATCCTCCTCCGTGCTTGCTTGTTTAGTTACAAATGTATCTATCTACAATGTAACAAACAAACACTGCTCTGAGAGAACAAAGAGGGCTTCCCCAGCAGGCTTTTCAAAGGTCTATTTGTATTCCAAATAAAGATACATTTGTAACTAAAAGATAAGAACGGATGCGGATTCCTAGTTGAATCCAACACTAAAGTGTCATGTTTAACCCATTCAGTGAATTTCTGCTTAAAAAAAATCTGGCATAATAGTTTGTAAGCTGTAAGCAATCTTTTAAAGCAAAGTTGTAATGCTGGGTGTTAAACCGTTTTAAAGGAGGCAATACACTGTATTAAGAACTGAGGTATGTAATATTTTGATCATGGTCATTTGGGTAGTTTGGTGATTATTATTTTAAAAAAAGTAAAAGTATTCGTTTTGGAGTCGCACTCACTTGGCAGGAGCCCGAAACAGTGGACTGTCCTGCCCTATAATTCTTTTTAAAACTTTTGTATGTCTTTATTCCAATAAAAAAAGATTAAGCTTTGAAGGTGGTGCGGACCATTCTCTTCATTTAAAAAAAGTCAACACAGTTGTTTGACAATAAATGGCTTTAGCCAGCCACTATGACTGAAAAAAAGTTTTTTGTGTTATCATTCATATTCTCTGAAAAATCCTAGTATGTACATTTATGAGCACAACAATACTTGAAGATGAGCCATGCAGCATGAATACAGGTCTTAAAATGGGGGTCAGAACATTGTTACCTTTCTTCTCTCTTCAGCAGCTTTCATTTTAGCTTCAATGTCCTCTTTCGTTAAATTTTTATTTTTCTTCTTTTTGGTTTTGAGCTTTTCCAGTTTTGCAGGAGGCCTTTTTAGAGGCTTCCCTGGTGTTTCCATCTAAAGGTATATAAGAGTGACTTAATTTAGTAATTAAACTGAACACTTGCACAACAAATGCTTGTTTCAATAGTAAAAATATAGATATTTAGCAGATTTGTTTTTATTAGAGGAAACCTGCAAAAAGTAGCTCAAACGTAATAATCAATTTTTTACAGACAAATTGTTCTCTGCACTGCCTTGTCTGTCTCAGAGGCCCTTGCTTTGCTAATTGTAACGATTGGTGTCAGCACACAGAGAGAATCTGATTATTGATGATCTGCAGAATCATCAATAATACAGATGTATACTCGATTATGGATGATCTGCAGAATCACCAATAATACAAGTATGACTAACCTCTGGACACCTAATAAGTGTAAGTGTTTGGTGTAACTGTAGGATATCTCCCGGGAGACACAGATAGCTCGGCCAGGAACCCCCTGAGGGGCAGGTGGTCCTCGGCTGTGCAGGAACTATCCTCTCGAGAGAGGAAATAGAGAGAACCTGACCACCCGTGATACTTGGTGATCAGATGTTGACTGTACTGCAGCCAGGGGCTCCAAGGAGCAGAGGCCACTGGCTGTGAGCAGGCCGGACTCTCTGAGGAGCAGGAGTCCTAATAGCTAACTGACACTTGGTGCAGTAATGTCACAGCTAGTACAGACAGACTGAGCACTCAAGGGATGAGTGACAGCCTGGAGGGTCGGGCAGGCCAGGTCGGCAACACACGAGCAGATAAGGTACAGAGACAGAAGGCTGATTCGGTAACCGGGTACAGGCAGGGTTTGGCAACAGGTAGGCAGATATGCAGTGGTACCAAATCAGTAAGCAAGAGAGAGGTCGACAGAGCAAATAGTCATAACAGAAATAGAACAAAGCCCTAGCCTGGGGTGTGAGGTCCTTGGTCTCGACACCCGGGAACTAGTCTAGAGTATAACACAGTAATGACACAGTATTCCTAAGCTTGGGTGTGAGGTCCTTGGTCACAACACCCCGGAACTGGTCTAAAGTATAACACAGCAATGACACATTATTCCTAAGCTTGGGTGTGAGGTCCTTGGTCACAACACCCTGGAACTGGTCTAAAGTATAACACAGCAATGACACAGTATTCCTAAGCTTGGGTGTGAGGTCCTTGGTCACAACACCCTGGAACTGGTCTAAAGTATAACACAAGCATAATCTGGCTAAATGTGAATTCCCAGGTCCTCCTGATTCTAACACACTGTGGGATCTGACTGGTCTGAGTGCTCACGCGTAAGTATTCGCAACGGCAGACAACCAGCAACTGACAGGCAAGATGTATATATAGTGCAGCGCTCCTCAGCGCCGCCCAGCACCACTCAGCCAAGCACCCACTGCGCTGGGATCAGCTGATCGTCCTGATCAGCTGATCCCTCTCCTACTGGCATAAAGGTCCTGCCTCCCAGCGCACGCGCGCTTAGCTCTCCATCTGTGTGCACTAGAAGGCTCAGACAAACCAGACGCATGCTGCTGTGCGGAAACCGCCGGTCTGAACGCGGAGACAGCCGTCCCGCTGCCAGACCGCGCGGCGGTGTCTCCGCAATCCATTACATTAATACTAGCATTAATAACACTTCAGTTATTAGTAATAGCTTATTAGCTAAATCGTTCATGATCAAAAACCATGCTCGATGCTCTCATGTGGTTTCCTAATTCTGATTGCACTTTTTGATGCTTTCCTCAGCAACACAATAGTATAGCCTTACTTACACAAAAGCACATACTGATTTTCCTAGTCTTCAGTCTTTATGATTTGTAGATAAGTTGCTGCTCCTCTTTGCCAAGCTCTCCACTCGCTGTCAATTAACCAAAGGATTTTCTACAAACTTTTAACTTACAAAGTTCTCTATAATCTTTCTCCCTTGTACATCTCCTTACTAGTCTTGCCCAAGTAAAATCGCTGCATCCCCATGGCAGATGAATGATTTATTACAGAGGAATCGACCTGCAAATTTCTACGACTTCGCAGGTCACAGATTCTGCTGTCCTCGAGAGGCAGAGCTCTCTTCGCAATCAATTTCCACTGGTCTCCGCCCCCTCCCACCCCTCCCAGTGAAAGAAGACTGAGAGGGGCGGTGAGAGGCGGCAATCAGCAGAGATTTACTGCGGAGGAGGCAGAGCTACAACGTAAAGCTCTGCCTCTTCAAGGAAGTAAAGCCCTGCAAGCCCGGGAGCTTTGCAGGGCTATTCCTCTGTAATAAATTAGTCATCTGCCATGGGGATGCTGCGATTCTACTTGGGCAATCCTGCTGAAGAGGATTATATAACAAAAGCAGGTAAAAAATGAGACTTCAGAGTCTCTTCAAGGGACAACTGTAGGGAAAGGTATGTGGAGGCTGCCATATTTTTTCCTTTTAAGCAATACCAGTTGCCTGGCAGTCCTGCTGATCCTTTGCCTTTAATATTTTTAACCATAGACCCCGAACAAGCATGTAGCATATCAGGTGTTTCTGACATTATTGTCAGATCTGACAAGATTAGCTGCATGCTTGTGTCTGGGGTGATGCAGACACTACTGCAGCCATATAGATCAGCAGGTCTGCCAGGCAACTGGCATTGTTTAACAGGAAATAAATATGGCAGCCTCCATATTCTTCTTCCTTCAGTCCTTTAACACAAACAAGGAAGCTAGGAAGCGTGCATGTTGTGGCAGTTTTAAACAATGGATCTCTGCTATTTTACTATAATCATTTATGTCTAATATATTTGCATTAGAGATCAAGAACTATGAACAATTACTGCTGTACAAATGTAATCTGTTTACATCTTGCTCATATTACTTAATGAATTATGTGACACTTGAGATTTCCAAGAGCCTTTTGTTTTTCTTTTGCTGTTTCACCCTAACCTAGTTTCACAAGACTAGCTACAGTTAGTTATATAAAGATTCCTCCTACATAGGGAACACATCCCGGAGCTGTGCTGCTGTTTATTGATTAGACACCAAAGCAGTAAGGAACATTAAATGACCAAGATCGATAAAAATTGTAAAATTTAAAATACAGAAAAACACACGAATAAAAAGTACATTTCTCCCTGAGTAAAATGTGTTATGAATTACTTTTCTCCTATGTTGCTGTCACTTACAGTAGGTAGTAGAAATCTGACAGAAGGGACAGGTTTTGGAGTAGCCCATCTGCTCATGGGGGATTCTTGGGGGACCATGGCTACTCAATTTGTGTGTTTAGGGGCATTTTAAACTCTGGTATTTGGGTAACCCAGCTGCTTCATTCTTGTATCTAGGAACAACACATTTGTGTTAAAACAGTAATGCAGCCTGCAGATAAAAGCTAAGCTGCTGGCATTATTGAATTGTAGTCTCCCATTTCTTGTTGGACTGAGATCTTCTAACTTTCCTGAGCACTTTTAACCAATAAACAGAGAGCAGGTGAAAATGAGTGGGCAAAGAGTAATTGGTCTACCTGGGAACCTGTATGGTCTTAACCCATATCTGGTGCTCAAACTAATTAGCTGTAATGGTGATGGGAAAGGTTAATGTTAGAAGTGGAGAGATGGAGGTTAGTGTTAGGATAGGAGAGTGTTAAGAGTCAAGAGGGAAAGGTTAGGCCTGGAGTGGGAGATTAATGTTAGGTGTTAAAATGGGGGAAAGTTAGTGTTTGAATAGAGTACAGCGAGGGTCAAGAATTCCCGGAAAAATATCCTGCGCCCCCAAAAAACACAGAGGACAATAAGAAATGTACACGAGAAAGGATGCTGTTTTTAGCGGGTGGGGGCACAATTTCAGTGTTTGTCATAGGCGCCATATTACCCAGATACACCACTGTCTCCTTATGCATGCAAGTACAGTTATCGGTTTTCCTCCCAAAGTACGTAAAAAAAATACCTTAGCTCCAAGAGTTTCCATGTAGAGAAGCATAGTGATATGAAGGAGAAGAGCCTTGTCTGTAGGGCTCTCTGCAGCACCAGTTTGGAGAATGTTGCAGGCAAGTTTGTAAGGTCTTATTGTCACTATACACACTGCTGTACTTGGTAACCTTATATTATATGGATGCCAAAAGCGTCTAATGCATTTCAACAGCCCCATTCATATCACATGCAATGTTAAACATGCACTATTGAAAGACAGTGCAGGAATGATTTTCATGTGTTGTAACATACCATTCTCTGCAGTAAATTGGCTCTGTGTTATATTGCACACCAGCCTAGGCCACCAATGCTTTGCCAGTATGATGTAGTTACGCATGGCTACCAAATTCCTTTAACCACTTAGTGCACCAGGTGCAGTATAATCACGTCCTGGGAAACTTCATTTGAAGTCCCAGGGCCGCGAAAGTTAACCAATGGGAATCTGAAATAATGACTGAGGACATCTTGTGGCCAAATAGTAAAACTACATCACAACACATTTTATTTAATAAAAATACCTACACTTACATCTAAAATAAACTATTTCCCTCCCACACTCCCCCATAGTACTCAAACATTATATATATATATATATATATATATATATATATATGTGAAATTTACATTAAGAAATACATAAATAGTTGCCTTAGGGACTGAACTTTTTAATAATTCTGTCAAGAGGGTATATTACTGTTATTTTTCAATTTGCGGACTTATAAATAGTGATGGATAGAAAACTGAAAAAATGCACCTTTATTTCTAGATAAAATATTGGCGCCATACATTGTACTAGGGAAAAATTTTACACATTGCAATAACCGGGACAAATGGGCAAATAAAATGTGTGGGTTTTATCCACAGTAGAACGTTTTATTTTAACACTATAATGGCCAAAAACTGAGAAATAATTAATTTTTTCCATTTTTTTTCTTATTATTCCAATTAAAATGTGTTTAGAATAAAATAATTCTTCACATAATGTACCTCCCAAAGAAAGCCTAATTGATGGCGAAAAAAAAAAGATATAGATCATGTCGTTGTATTTAGTTGTGATTAAGTTATTGGAGGAGTGCTGACAGGTGAAAATTGCTCTGGTCATAAAGGGGAAAAAACCCTCAGTGGTCAAGTGGTTAAACTCAAATCATTTCAGGTTCACTTTAAAGAGAAATTCAGAAATAAAACAGGCCTCTGTACTCACCATGACATCATACGCTTCCCCATTCCTAACAACCTTGCTCTGGCCCTGTATAATCCCTTGAGACATAAGCTCTTCCAGGATATCTGAGGAAGTTTGTCTCTCTCTGATCTCTGATTGTCTGTTCAGTACAGGTAACTCTACAACACAGATCACAACATAAATTAGGCATAAATGAAATACATTCAGTATAAAAAGCAAGCGTACCAATTAAAATTTGTTAACATAATGATCCCAAATAATTGCCATAGCTTGTCTGTAAACAGGCAACTGCTGGCCTGCCAGTACAATACTGCAAGAAAAGCTTAGGATATTTATGGGTTTTTATAGATTGTCCCTGGAATGTTAGCAACAACATGAATTACTTTAACAGGGAGGCTAACCTTTTGTTTTAACACAGTACAAGAGGATTAAGGTGCGTATAAACATACAATTACTGCATCTGTATGTATCAGGATCAGGGTCGAGTTCTGTACAGGCTAGTGACACGTTATACACGTGACACGACATATAGAAGACAGGTCCGGGTACTTATACAAGCTTTTTTTTTTTTTTTAAAGAGTTAAAATTGTGCTACATTTTGAGTCCAGATTAGATTCTTCTTGTATAACAAAAGGAATTGTTGGCTGCACTTGTATGGCATTAGTATATCTCCTGTTGTCTTTAGAGGTCTAAGGTCATTTAAAGGAAGTTAAATGTTGGTGTGCTGCTAGGATACTGAAGTCCATGTTGTGTCTAATTACATCTTTTACTATACAAACATGAATAATAGAAAAAATGCACATTGTGTTGTTTGGCTGTCATTCTTTAATGTACCTGGGTGACCACATAGTTATGTAGTTGTCACACATTACAGAGCCTTCAGTCTTTTCAGAGGCAGATATACTGGCTAGACTACCTTTAGTTGTCTCAGGAACCAGTGGGGTGGGATAGATGAAGGGTTTCCTTTTTACTATCTGAGATCCTCTGCAAAAATATCAGATTCAAAATATCTTATCTGGTCACAAACCTCAACAAGCATATGAGTCCTTAGCAGCTTATGGTGGCACAAAGGACCAGACAATGGCACTGGGAATGTCAGTAAGACCCTAGTCAGATGGCACCATGAATTATGCATGGATTTGGCACAGTTTGAGTATGAACACTCAGTAAGCATTCTATTTGCAAAAACCTATCAAATGCTTTATTTCACAATTCTGTTTTTGTCAGCATTACATGCATTTCCCCCATAGATTACCTAAACCTCAACCGATACCCATTTAATCACCTCCTCAGCAACCATAACCTGTTAAATCTAACCTTCCCTTTCTAACTGTCCACTCACTCTAACTCTCCTAATTGTTGTCTAATGTGGGCAGCATAGTGGTTAGCACTCTTGCCTTGCAGAGCTGGGTCCCCGGTTCGAATCCCAGCCTAACTCATGTTATTCTTTAAAGCTGGTTACAAAATGGCAAACTAATGTTTTATTGATTATTAGGGGGAAACTGAATCAGGAAATGTTAAGGGCGCGGGATCCCTTACCATAGGCACCTATTATAAAAGCAGCGATTTGTGGCAAAGAAGGGAAATTCGGGGGCACGGTGGCGGCCCCTATCGGGCTCCGAAACTTCCCTTCCCTCTGCTGCAAATGATGCCTCAGTGCCCACTAATGGGTGCCTCTGGGTAGTAAAATGTACCTTCTTTGACGCCATCTGCGACTTTTATATTGGGTGCGATTTGCAGTAAAGAAGGTACATTTCGAAGCCAGGCCTGCTATGCATTGCCACAATTTGAATAAACGCATGACTATCAGACACCGTTTATTAACAATTTAAGCTGCACGGACACAAGTCTCATGTCCGTGGCTGGTGCTGCTGCAGCCGCAAAGATGTGAGACTCACGTTCATGCAGTTTGCGGGGCTGCTCGCGCTATCGTGATAGTCCCGGCGACAGGAGTGATTGGTGGCAGGGGACAGTAGTCCCCTGAGCCAATCCGTATTTGTCCGGCGAGAATGATCACTGTTTTTGTTCAAAAACAGTGATCATTCTCAAATGGTGCCGCCACGCTCCCTCCCGCTTGCCTGTTCCTGCCGCTGATCATTAGATTAATGAATGGGAACTTTTCTCCCATTCATCTCCCATCTAGGTCCCCATGATCACCAGCATCAATGAGATACCTGTGTCACTTCCGAAGTAACGCAACCACGCATTACTTCCTATTCGTGTACTTATTGTATGCAATAGAAAATAATGCGTGAGGACATCTTGTGGCCAAATGGTAAAATTAAACCTACAGACATTAGTAATATATTCTTTCGACATACATTTTAAAAAAATGTGTTCCCTATTAAATGATGTGCTTAAAATTAGTGATGGATGTAAAACAGAAAAAATTACGTTTATTTCCTAATAAAATATTGTCACCATACATTGTACTAGGGATATAATTTAAACATTGCAATAATCAGGCCAAATGGGCAAATAAAATGTGTAGCTTTTATCTACAGTTTTACATTTTATTTTAAAACTATAATGACCGAAAACTGAGAAATAATTATTTTTTTTCAATTTTTTTCTTATTATTCCCATTAACATGCATTTAGAATAAAATAATACTTAGCACAATGTACCACCCAAAGAAAGTCTAATTGGTGGTGAACAAAACAAGGTATAGATAATTTTGTTGTGAAAAGTAGTGATAAAATTAATGGGGCATGAAAGGGAAAGCACTGAAATGTGAAAATTCCTCTCGCCCATAAGGTGAAAACAACCCTGAAGTGGTTAAAAGTGTTGTTGCTGTTCACTACATTCATCTTTTCTAAACAATCCAGCTTAAAACTTTGTTGACATGTAACTATACCATGGTGGAGTCTGCAGCTCTGCTGAGTTTGTCTGCAAAATCCCTCCTCAACCCCTTGTTTCTGATGAGTCATGCTGTCTGCTTTCTGTGCAGTTCTCTGCTCTTCTAAAGCGTCCTACACATGTACAAGGACTGTCCTTTGCAGGTAACAGAACTCGATCCCTCAGGTGACACTTCAGGGCCAAGTTCTGTACAGATACTTCACTAGCTAGGGATGGATTTCTGATGCTATGGAAGGGAAGGAGGGCTGACCGTGTGCAAGTTGAAGTGATATGAAACAGGTGGGGTGAGTAGGAGAACAATGGAACTCTCACCAAGGCATTAGGCTAGCACACGCTAGATTCTTGGCAAAGGTGATTCCAACAGACCACCACAGCAGAGAACAATCTAGCATGTGTAGAAGACTTGAGTCCTGGGGCAGCATGGTGGTGTAGTGGTTAGCGCTCTTGCCTTGCAATGCTGGGTGCCCGGTTCTAAACCCAGTAAGGTCAGCATCTGCAAGGAGTTTGTATGTTCTCCCTGTGTCTGTGTGGGTTTTCTTCAGGTACTCCAGTTTCCTCCCCCCCCCCCAAAACAAATACAGATAAGTTAATTGGCTTTCCCTTAACCACTTGAGGGCCGCGGGCTTTACCCCCTTTAAGGACCAGACCCTTTTTTTCCATCCAGACCACTGCAGCTTTCACGGTTTATTGCTCGCTCATACAACCTACCACTTAAATGAATTTTGGCTCCTTTTCTTGTCACTAATAAAGCTTTCTTTTGGTGCTATTTGATTGCTGCTGCAATTTTTACTTTTTATTATATTCATCAAAAAAGACATGAATTTTGGCAAAAAACTGATTTTTTTAACTTTCTGTGCTGACATTTTTCAAATAAAGTAAAATTTCTGTATACATGCAGCACGAAAAATGTGGACAAACATGTTTTTGATAAAAAAAAAAACCCATTCAGCCTATATTTATTGGTTTGGGTAAAAGTTATAGCGTTTACAAACTATGGTGCAAAAAGTGAATTTTTCCATTTTGTAGCATCTATGACTTTTCTGACCACCTGTCATGTTTCATGAGGGGCTAGAATTCCAGGATAGTATAAATACCCCCCAAATGACCCCATTTTGGAAAGAAGACATCCCAAAGTATTCACTGAGAGGCATAGTGAGTTCATAGAAGATATTATTTTTTGTCACAAGTTAGCGGAAAATGACAGTTTGTGACAAGAAAAAAAAAAAAGTTTCCATTTCTAACTTGTGACCAAAAAAAAAAATTAAATCTGCCACGGACTCACCATGCCCCTCTCTGAATACCTTGAAGTGTCTACTTTCCAAAATTTAGTCATTTGTGGGGTGTGTTTACTGTCCTGGCATTTTGGGGGGTGCTAATTTGTAAGCACCCCTGTAAAGCCTAAAGGTGCTCATTGGACTTTGGGCCCCTTAGCGCAGTTAGGCTGCAAAAAAGTGCCATACATGTGGTATTGCCGTACTCAGGAGAAGTAGTATAATGTGTTTTGGGGTGTATTTTTACATATACCCATGCTGGGTGGGAGAAAGATCTCTGTAAATGACAATTGCTTGATTTTTTTTTACACACAATTGTCCATTTACAGAGATATTTCTCCCACTCAGCATGGGTATGTGTAAAAATACACCCCAAAACACAATATACTACTTCTCCTGAGTACGGCGATACCACATGTGTGGCACTTTTTTGCACCCTAACTGCGCTAAGGGGTTCAAAGTCCAATAAGTACCTTTAGGATTTCACAGGTCATTTTTGTTTCAAGACTACTCCTCACGGTTTAGGGCCCCTAAAATGCCAGGGCAGTATAGGAACCCCACTAATGACCCCATTTTAGAAAGAAGACACCCCAAGGTATTCCGTTAGGAGTATGGAGAGTTCATAGAAGATTTTATTTTTTGTCGCATCCTCATATGCGTTTACACTGTGAGTGTGTCCTGCACAAGCGCAGTAAGAGGTTCTCTCTTACTGCAGCTGCTCAGGACACGCTCGACGACATAAATGCATACGAGTATGTGCACGGCCAGGGCCGTGCAGGCGCAATGGACCACCGACCGATCAGTTGGCAGAATCGAAACTAAGCCATGGCGGGGGAACGGAGGATCAGTTCGGCACGCCACGGGCACAGGACAGCTGCGGGGGGCTGGTCAAAGCCCCAGGTAAGTGAAACTTTTTATTTTTTTCCAGGTAAGGTTCACTTTAAAGTCAATTGAAACTATTAATTGGACAGAACATTTTTATCAATCGGGAGTGGGGCAGGAGTCCTCTTAGTCGATAGGTTTCCTTTAATGCTATTGTGACCTGAGATCACTCAAGTCTCAGGATTTATACTTACCTGGGGCTTCCTCCAGCCCCATTGAGGCCGTTTGGTCGCTTTCTGACTCCCAGGACCGCTCTGCTCCCCGCTGGAAGGCCCAGTACACTGGCAGAGTCGCACATGCTTGGCCACTGTCTCCAGGGGCACGGTGAAGTGCAACTCTGCCATTGTACCAGGCTGTCCAGCGGGGGACTGGAGCAGCCTGGGGAGACGACGAAGGACCAAACAGCCTCAAAGGGGGCTGGAGGAAACCCCAGGTAATTATAAATCCTGAGACTTGATTCATCTCAGATACATTTTAAGTTTTCAATGCTCTTAAACCACCTGGGACCCCTACCCCCTTAAGCTACACTCCAATGGGGTGCAAGTAGCCCCCCAAGTGCCCTCACTGCCAGGGAGACCACCACCCTCTAAAATACAAAACACTAAGAGGAGAATAGAGACTGGCTGCACGCACCGACCCACGTAATTGCATTATTATGTGAAACTGAAGTCTCTCTCCAGGACAGGTGAGAGTCAGTTCAGCCCTTTCTAGATCTGGTACTGGACGTGTAGGTACACTTCCTTTGCCTTTAGATTGCTGATAGGCTTATCCTGCAGATCATTTAAATAACCTAAACCAGGTGCTGTCTGGGAGTGAGTACATGCCATTCTTTGAGGTCTTATCGTCAGTGGCGTAACAATAGGCCCTGCAGCCCCTGCACCCTGGGGCCCGCTCGGGGCCGTTTTTTGGGGGCTGAAGGGGTGGCAACATGAGGGGAAAGCCTTGGCTACAGTCGGCGGGGAGAGGGGAAGTTCCCCCCTCTCCCTCACCTCGGGGCTCCCCCTCTGCGCTCCCCTCCAGCTAGTTACAGTGTGCGGGCTGCGGGCAGATGCATACCTTCTTCCGTGCGTTCCATCGCAGACTTCTCGCTCTGGCGGCTGACGTCACTTCCGGTAGTGACGTCCTTTCCGGAAGTGTCGTCAGCCGCTAGAGCGAGAAGTCTGCGATGGAACGCACGGAAGAAGGTATGTATCTGCCCGCCTCTGCCCGCTGTCCGCACACTGTAACTAGCTAGAGGGGAGCGCAGAGGGGAGAGCCCTGAGGTGAGGGAGAGGGGGGGAACTTCCCCTCTCCCCGCCGACTGTGGCCAAGGCTTTCCCCTGATGCTGCCACCCCTCCAGACCCCACAAAACGGCCACGAGTGGGCGCCAGGGAAGCGGGGGGGGGGGCCCGCTCTAAAATTCTGCAGGGGGGCCCGGTGGGGCCTAGTTACGCCCCTGCTTATCGACCTTACAATCAATCACATAGTTGCTACAGCTGAATAATATATTGTTGTACTTACCATTATTTAAAACATTTGCTCTTCTAGGAGATGCTCCTGTCACTATTCCTGGCAGATTGTTGCCAGTTCCCTCATCATCAATACCCAAGCCACTATCCAAAGTCCCTTTTGATAGTGCTGATCCATCTCTGATATTGGTGCCAACTGTTCTTGGAGAGTTAAGTTCATTCTGTGAATACAATGGCATATATATAGGTCAGAAAGACAACAATTTTTATTTATTTATTGTATTTATAAAGCGCCAACATTAGTTTAGGGTAGAGACAATATTTAGGGGTGACATACTGCAAATGCATAGCATGGGTGCACAGTAATGGAGGTGCATTATCAGGTAGGACACAAAAGGAGGAGGACCCTGCCCAAAGGCTTACAATCTAGAGGGAGAGGTAAGGACACAAAAGGTAGAGGAGTTCAGCTGTGGGTTTAGAGAACTTGTGAGGGGTATGTAGGAACCTGAGTTAATGGGCTTATTCACAACTAAAGGTACACACACACACACACACAAATCCTGTCGCCCGCAGGAATCGGGATTCAATCACTTGGGTGAGAGTTCGGGGACAGGTGCTGTACAGACACATCGCAAGCCTTCAGGCTATGGAGGGAGGTGGAAGGAAAACACATGGTGCAAGAGGGAGCGGCTACAAGCAGGAGGTGTGAGGAGGGGACCAAGAGGCTCGGCCTGCACTCAGCCAAGACAACTCAGCACTCCAGATATCTTGCCAACACATCAGAGCTGCTGCTGAACACACACTAGATTTTCAGCAAAGGTGTGCCCTGACGTAGCATGTGTATGAGGCTTAAAGAGGTACTCCTGTGAAAATAATGCAATAAAAATGGGCTTCATTTTTACAATAATTATGTATAAATGATTAGTCAGTGTTTGCCCGTTGTAAAATCTTTCCTCTCCCTGATTTACATTCAGACATTTATTACATGGTGACATTTTTACTGTTGGCAGGTGATGTCACTGGAAGGAGATGCTGCTTGCATTTTTGGTAGTTGGAAACAGCTGTTATTTCCCACAATGCAACAAGGCTTCCACAGTGTGATGTCAGTACCTCAGTGTTGTGAGGAGCTGACATCACACTGTTGGAGGAGTTTCACCACAATATCAGCCATACAGAACCTCCTGATGATCCGTTTGTGAAAAGGAAAAGATTTCTCATGGGAAAGGGGTATCAGCTACTGATTAGGATGAAGTTTAATTCTTGGTTACGGTTACTCTTTAAGTCTTGGTGTTATTTATGGGAACTCTGCACTGCCTATGCTAAATTAGAACACATAATTCTTCTTGCAAATCAACATGCAATGAGTGAAGTACCTAAACAAAAGCATTACTACAATTAAACAAAGACACTCTCCCTTACCCTGTGCGTACAACTCTACATGGAAATGTACAGTAACTGTCATGCAACCTGAGGACACGGAGGAAAATAGATCCCTTTCCCAGTGTGGCTGTTACCACTACAGCAGGCGTTTAATTGTTTGTTTTTTTTCACCAGCACAGCCATGCTTACAGATGTGGAGAAAGAAGGAAAAAGGTGTGCTGGATACACACTATGCAACTTCCCGCCCAATCAGACAGGATTGAAGCGACTATTTCTCACGTCCAATATGCTCATGATTGATAACCGGATCGATTTTGTGAAGTAATGATCGTAAAATCAATGCTGTTATCTATTGGGAGCAGTTTGGACATGTACACCCTACACAACCTCCTGTCCAAACATTTTACTCAGTCTTATATTAGAACAATGACACATAGCTGATTCAAGAAAGGTGAAGTCAAACTAAACGGAAAGGTCTTGTTTCACAATTCTAAAGGCTGTTCATTATATGTGAAATGGTGACAGGGCTACTGTAGAGAGGAAGTTGTATAAACAAGGCATTCCTCATTGGTAAATATTCGTATAACATCACCCCTTTTCTGATATAACCCTATAGTGGCCCATACATTGGTCGATTTCTGCCACCAATCGACGGCCGATTCGACCGCTTGATCAAATCGGATAGAAATCGATGTAGCATGAAGCATGATCGATCAGCTGATCGATTTCCGACTGATTTCAATCGATTTGCTCAATCTGTCCGGATGGAAAATCTAGGTCGATCTGCTGTTGCATTGGATCAAATGCTGCAATAATGCATTTCAATCGATTTTTAATAGATTATTGGAAATCTGTTCCTTGTGTGTGGCACACATCAGATAGATTCCTGTCAGATTCGACCGGACAGGCATGTGGCAGGAATCTGATGTTCGAATCTGCTGCAAATATATAAGTGTATGGCCACCTTATATCCTGACAACCAAGCTAACCTTCTCCTACCCTATCAATGAACCCCCTAATCAATGCCTATCCCTATCTGATAACTCTGATATTCACCTTCTGACATCCATTAATCTTCAGGGCCAGGCCCAGGACCAATAGTAGCTGCATGCAAATAATTCACCATCCAAACAATGCAATACATAATAAAGTTGAGAGCAGGACACCCAGTGTTATGGTTTATGTGATATGAATGCATCTACTCTGTACTACTCAAAAGTACCCCCAATTAGGGATGCTCACCGCATTCCGCAGAATTCATTTTTCCGCGATTCCGGACGGAATTTGGTGGTTCCGTTCCGTCCCATTGGAACGGAATTGCCATAGCGCTATAGCGGAAATTCCGTGGAACGATGCGTAATTCCGGTGGAATGCGGATTTTTGTACGCCAATCATAAGGAAGCCCCTAGAAGAAGCTTAAAGTGAGAACAACAGGATTTCTTCATGAAAATAGGAATTTCTGCACCAATTACAGTCTTAAAGAGACTCCGTAACAAAAATTGCATCCTGTTTTTTATCATCCTACAAGTTCCAAAAGCTATTCTAATGTGTTCTGGCTTACTGCAGCACTTTGTACTATCACAGTCTCTGTAATAAATCAATGTATCTTTCCCTTGTCAGACTTGTCAGCCTGTGTCTGGAAGGCTGCCAAGTTCTTCAGTGTTGTGGTTCTGCTATGCACTCCCCCCTCAGGGGGGAAAGAAACACACAAATGATCTCTTGAGATTCAAAAGGAAGGCTGTATACAGCCTGCTTGTGTATGGATGTATTTTCTATGTGTGGACATACTGTACATCAACCTACTTCCTGTTTTGGTGGCCATTTTGTTTGTTTATAAACAAACTTTTTAAAACTGTTTTTAACCACTTTTAGTGCGGCGGGGAGCGGCGAAATTGTGACAGAGGGTAATAGGAGATGTCCCTTAACGCACTGGTATGTTTACTTTTGTGAGATTTTAACAATACAGATTCTCTTTAAAGAAAACCAATCAATCCTATGTTAGCAACCAGCTCCCTAGCTATCTCACCTATTGTAACCATTTTGTATAGGTCCCATAGCTTTTGCGACACCTCCTGCAGCGCCAAAACCACTGCCATGGGACCACCGCCAGGTCCCAAAGCTTACAAGACACCTCCTGCGGTGCCAAAACCACCGCCATGGGACCAGCGCCAGGTCCCAAAGCTTACGCGACACCTCCTGCGGCACCTCCTGGGACCACCGCCAGGTCCCAAAGCTTACGCGACACCTCCTGTGGTGTTAACCCAGTTGGTGCTATAGTTATCACGCCTAAACTTATCACGCCTAAACTGAGTTTAGGCGTGATAAAGGGCTTTTCACCAGCATGCTAACTGTTAGCACCGCTTTGTGAATCAAGCTCAATGTGTAGGCAAACTTTCACACTACATGGAAGTGGTAAAATTGACCAATACAGATTGGATGTGTGTACTTAGCTTGAAGCTATGGTTGTTAAAACACTACAAAGCTAGGACAAACTACAGAGGCAAAGCTGGAATACATTTGGGGACTATAAACCTGGAAAAGATTTTGAGGATGCTGGGACTGGGTAACAAGGCAGTGTCACTAGAAAGAGAGGAAGAATGAGTTTGTTTGTTCTCCTCGTGTTTGTATGGGTTTTCTCCCACGTCCTAAGAACATACAGAAAAGTTAATTGGCTAGTTGAGCGAGCTGAGGGGGCTCCCCCTCACCTCCCCCTTTTTTTTGGGGGGGGGGGGGTGGGGGAGGCCTCCGCTATAACTTCTCAATTGGCGGCTGCTGGGCCCTCTCGAACTAGCACATTTAGGCATATCTTTTTTCTTGACCGAACTTCTTTTCCTTATTGTCTTCTTTCTTTTCTACTTCTGAATGTCTCTGTCTATTTGATTGTCTTGTGCTTACCTAAGATTATTAGCATCCTGGAGGATGCAAGGTTACTAAGGTACACAGCCGGATACTTGATACGGTTTAATATATCTATGGTGGGGGTCTCAGGTGTATGATCCCTACGGGCCCTGAGCCCCCCTACCCTATCACATCTATTGCCCCTCGGTGTGCTGGGGGGGGGGGAGGCTGGAGAGCACGTGGGGGCAGCCACGTGTACATTATGATAAATTAATGCCATAAGAAATATCCTCTTGGAGGAATGTACTGCCATTCATGATATCCTTATATCCTGTTGTGATTATTAACCATTGCTGGTGACACTGGCCGTCACCGGCTGCATAATTTTTTATTTTTTCTCTCACTGTTTAAAATAGGATATGGAATGTTTTGTAAGACACTTGTCTTTTTTCTGTTCCTGTTTGTTTTTTCTGTAATGTGAAAAACTTCTAAAATAAAGAATCTTTAAAAAAGAAAAGTTAATTGGCTTCCACCAAAACTGGCCCTATAAACAGCAACAAGACTATGTACTCTGTAAAGTGCTGCGGAACATGGCAGCACTATATATAGCGCTTATACACAGACAATCCCCTACCTAAAAATGACTCGTTACAATGTTTCAGGCAGGGGTCACACTTGTCTATCAGTTTTCTACACTTTGCAGAAAACTGAAAGACAAGTGTGACCCCTGCCTTACAGCAGCTAATGTAATTTATAGAGAAAACTGACAAATTGCGCAAGATGCCAGTTTTTTTTTCTGCGTGCGAAATCTGCATTAAAGTGTGGCCTTGCTTATTGATTAACATGAGTTCTCAGTTGAAGTCAGTTTTTCTGTGCAGAAAATGCGTACGAAAGCCGATAAGTGTGACCCCTGCCAAAGAGATACAAAGTTTTCTTCATGTACAATAGATACAATTCTGTTTTTTTATTACATATTTTTGTTGTGAAATGTTACATATTCTACAAACTGTTTAAGTAGTTTAAAACACTTTAAAAGCACATTCAAAACAACAACAAAACACAGTTTATGTCATATGTCCAAATCCAGAGTTGTCCGACAGTAAATCATTTATTCCTGCGCTTCCTCTTACAAAATCAATCTCAGATTTCTTAATCAATAAAACTTACAGTAGGCTAAAAAAAAAAAGCAAGAAAACAGCTCAATGAACACAGACATTGGGCTTGATTCAGTAAACCAGGATAACTCAGATCACGGCCGTTTTATGCGCATTTGCGCGATTGCAAGCGATTGTGAATTTGCGTGTGCAATCGTGAAGTTTCACGCAAAACAATATACTTTTTGCGCAAAAATTTGCAATTGCTTGCGCAAATTCGCGATCGCGTACAAACATGAAAACGTCTGTGATATGAGTTATCACGGTTTGGTGAATCAAGCCCATTGTGTCTGTGTTCATTTAGGTGTTTTTTAAAGCATATTGTATGTTTTGATGATTGAATCTGAGATTGATTTTAGGAGCAGGAGTTGTTTGTTTGTACCTGATTTGTTAGTTATTGTGAGTTCTCACAATATTCTCCTTGTTGCATTAAATATTTAGGTGTTGGAGAATTAGTGCTACAAACCATTTATTCATTCATCCACATTTCACCATGTTAACACAGGACCCCACTTATAAACAAATTCATCCTACAATCTCCTAGAAAAAGCGGAACCTGTTTATAAGCAGGGGACTATATATATAGATATATTTATTTCATATGTAGAGAATAGGGAAAGGAGCCCCTCGAAAGATGCAGACGTTTACTCAGACTGCCGGTGTAATGTATCAATGTTTTAGCAATGATTTCCCAGGTGCATTTCTTTGCTGCCAGACACCATACTGATGCAGCTACTCCACTAGAAGCAGACGTAATGTGCACTTGTATGCCCAGGATCACAGGTCTCCCTCCCATTCCCCAGGAAAGCAAGGAACAACATTGTAGAGG
Source organism: Hyperolius riggenbachi (assembly GCF_040937935.1). Lineage (NCBI taxonomy): Eukaryota > Metazoa > Chordata > Amphibia > Anura > Hyperoliidae > Hyperolius > Hyperolius riggenbachi. The sequence goes on along the minus strand of NC_090650.1, from coordinate 272,893,061 downwards.
CAGCACATACTCTGACCTTGGCTATCGGCTTGCCTTGCTCTCCCCAGCCGCTCTTCCTCCCATCAGAGGGCTGCACCACTCGCACTTTGGAGCTCTGGCATCCCATGACAATGTGCTGCAGAAGAGGAATGTGTGCCGCCCGCCAAACTCCGCATTCCTTTATAGCACCGAATGGTTGCTGTGGACTCTGAAGTATCCATAGCAGGTTGCTACAATAAGCGACGTCACTAGACAAATCCTCTTTCCCCTGTCTGTGCCACTCACCAAGGTGTGCGCGCTTGAGCACTACAGTGCATGTGAATTGAAATGCCCAAGCCACCTACTCAGAGATTTCCTCTGACTCCGCCCAACGCGTCTCTCCAGCACAGCACAGAAAGCTATAGCCTGAGAGGCAAACCTCTCCTTTTTTATTTTTACTGCAGCTGTGAACTAGATGCAGAACTGTCTGCGGCCAGCAGTGCAGGCAGCTAAATATTTTCATTGCCATTCCATTCATTAACCCCCTTCCCAGTGTGTAATAAGGCATATAACTTTTCCATACCTTCTTGGTGTGCTTGTAAAAGCCAAAAGGACCGTTAGGGCTCGTTCACACTAGGGACGTTTTCGGACTTTTTTCAAGCGCATTGCACAAAAAGCATTTGTGCAATGAATCTCTATGAGAAGGTTCATATCAGTGCAGTTTGTGCACTGTGTGTTCAGCAAAACGGTGCCTGTACTAATTTTCGGGCATTTTTGCTATAATGTAAGGTATAGGAAGAGTGCTAAAAGCTCACAAAACGCTTTATGCAGCGATTGCATTCACGTTTTTTAGAATAAATACATTGGCCTCAATTCACCCGTGGTTACCCACCTATTTATTTCATGGGAGGTAATTTACCTCCTGTGATATCTCCAAATAGCAATTCTCCAGAAGTATAGGGTGAAATATCAACAGAGAGAAATCCATGCGATAAATGTGCGATCAATAGGCGATAGTTAGTCGTTATTTTTTCTCAAAATCAAAATTCACCAGAGAAAAAGGGGGTGTGGTCATTCATTATGTTTTCATCTATTTATCTCCTGCATGTACCTGGAGGTATCTGGTTTTTCTTACAGCTGCTGCAGCTCACTCTGCAGCCAGTTTACTAGCACCACACAGTAACAGCTTATACTGTACATATTTCAGGCACCAGAGAGCAGCCCATTTACACTATTTAGCATATTAGGCAATATTAAGCATTTACAATACTAAGTGGACGGGTGAAACGAAGGAGGAATCTGGATACATTTTTCATTGGGAGTGAGGCCTCTTGCACACTGCACACGATTCCGATTCAGATTCCGCTTTTTAATCAGTTTTTACATCCGATTCAGATTCCGATTTGCAGTGTGCAAGGAGAAAACTGCAAATCAGAATCTGAATCGGATGTAAAAACTGATTAAAAAGCGGAATCTGAATCGGAATCGCATGCAGTGTGCAAGAGGCCTAAGTGTGAAAATGTATCCAAATACCTCCTCCGTTTCACCCATTAACTTAATATTGTAAATGCTTAAAGAGAATCTGTATTGTTAAAATCACACAAAAGTAAACATACCAGTGCGTTAGGGGACATCTCCTATTCCCCTCTGTCACAATTTCGCCGCTCCCCGCCACATTAAAAGTGGTTAAAAACAGTTTTAAAAAGTTTGTTTATAAACAAACAAAATGGCCACCAAAACAGGAAGTAGGTTGATGTACAGTATGTCCACACATAGAAAATACATCCATACACAAGCAGGCTGTATACAGCATTCCTTTTGAATCTCAAGAGATCATTTGTGTGTTTCTTTCCCCCCTGAGGGGGGAGTGCATAGCAGAACCACAACACTGAAGAACTTGGCAGCCTTCCAGACACAGGCTGACAAGTCTGACAAGGGAAAGATACATTGATTTATTACAGAGACTGTGATAGTACAAAGTGCTGCAGTAAGCCAGAACACATTAGAATAGCTTTTGGAACTTGTAGGATGATAAAAAACAGGATGCAATTTTTGTTACGGAGTCTCTTTAATATTGCTTAATATGCAGAATGGAGGGAGGGATTTGTAATGGAAGGAGAGGGTCAAAAAACAGGGAGGGAAACCCTCTGCAGTCACGTGCTGGTAATAACCTCCTCCTCCTACCCACAATCCTTTACTTCCAGCATCCAGAGAGGCAAATTATCGCATGCAAATCACTAACACCGCATAACTATCGACTGTTTATCGCACGGTTTTCGCATCCATATCGCTCCATTATCGCACCATTATCGCCTGCTACCGAACACTCCTCTCTCTATCCTCTCACAGTGGTGAATTGCAAACAAAGTGTTAAAATACCGCATGACATAAAATACCGACCTTTTATCTCTTACTAACTCTTCTCTGGTGAATTGAGGCCATTGTGTTTATTCTTTTCTGGTTCAAAGAGTTCACTTCCTGACTTGAGTCAGGGAGTGAATCTCAAAACCGCTTTGGCAATAATGTTGTTGAAAACATCAGCACTCCCACGTGCAATGGGAGCATGAGCATTCCTGCGCCTCTCTCTGCCTGCAGTTATCGCTACTACATTTGGTTAATCACGTCAGCACGACCTCGAACAGACCTGCTGGGTGGCCTGCCCCTGGGACGGCCCCTGCCTCTGCCTCTACCTGTTTTGTCCATATCGGGGAAGGGGGGGGGATGAAGTGAAAGGTATGCACTGACTTGACTAATACAATGTGCAGTCACACAGGTGAAGTGAACGGTAGCAGTGACTGGTATTACAATACAATGTGCAGCTGTCACACAGGTGCAGTTAACAGGTATGCACGGACGGGTATACTAAACAGTGTGCGGTTACACAGGTGCAGTGAACAGGTATGCAGGGACTGGTATTACAATACAATGTGCAGCTGTCACACAGGTACAGTTAACGGGTATGCACGGACTGGTATACTAAACAGCGTGTGGTCACACAGGTGCAGTGAACAGGTATGCAGGGACTGGTATTACAATACAGTGTGCAGCTGTCACACAGGTGCAGTTAACAGGTATGCACGGACTGGTATACTAAACAGCGTGCGGTCACACAAGTGCAGTGAACAAGTATGCAGGGATTGGTATTACAAATGTGCACCTGTCACACACAGGTACCGTGAACAGGTGCAATGATTAGTGGTATATTACACTGCTTGCGCTCACGTAGGTGCACTGAACAGGTTACAGGTATGCACTGCAGTGATTGGAATTACAAATGTGCACCTGTCACACACACACACACACACACACACACAGGTACCGTGAACAGGTGCAATGACTGGTGGTATTAACATTGCGTGTACTCACGTAGGTAGGTAGGTAGGTAGGTGCACTGAACAGTGAACAGGTGCAGTGATTGGGATTACAAATGTGCAGCTGCCTGTCACACACACACAAAGGTACCCTGAACAGGTGCAATGACTGGTGGTATTAACAATGCGTGCGCTCACATAGGTATAGGTACACTGAACAGGTGCAGTGATTGGGATTACAAATGTGCAGCTTCCTGTCACACACACACACACACACACACACACAGGTACCCTGAACAGTTGCAATGATTGGTGGTATTAACAAAACATGCACTCACGTAGGTTTAGGTAGGTAGGTGCACTGAACAGTGAACAGGTGCAGTGAATTTGGGATTACATATGTGCAGCTGCCTGTCACACACACAGGTACTCACTGAATGTGCTGGGCCTGGCAGTGGCACAGTAGGACTTACCAAGGCTGTCTATGCAACACAAGTGTCTGTGGAACACACACAAAAAAAAATAGATCACAAGAACAAGATTAGCTCTCAAAAGAGCTGTTGAGGGGTGCTTTTTTAGCAATAAGAATCAGCAAGGAGCAAGCTAACAAGCCTACAAGAGCCTAACTAAGCTTTCCCTATAGCTCTCTCTGCAGCAGCAGCAGCAGCAGCTCTCCCTTCTCTAATTACTGCAGGCACACTAGTGAGTCCAATGCCTGACGCTGCCTGCATTTTATAAGGGGGGTGGGACTCCAGGAGGGAGTGTAGCCTGATTGGCTACAATGTGCCTGCTGACTGTGATGTAGAGGGTCAAAGTTGACCCTAATGATGCACTATGGGGGCGAATCAAACTTCCGGAAAAGTTTGCGGTTTTCCGCGTTTGCGAAACCCTGGAAGTTCGCCGGTTCCCGTTTGCCGGCAAACAGTTTGGGCCATCTCTACTTGTCACTTATTTAATTTCATATATATGATCTGTTTTTGAGCATACTAATCTACTCCCTATTGGATCTTTACACTTTCTCGAACACTTGCACTGGTTATTCACAGGGATAAATCACTTTAGTCCGACCCGGGTCATTTGCTCAAACTTGGGGTTCATGTTCTTGAACCTCAGTTTGCAGCGCAGGTTATTTCTCATAGATCAGAGGTAGTGTTGGGCGAACAGTGTTCGCCACTGTTCGGGTTCTGCAGAACATCACCCTGTTCGGGTGATGTTCGAGTTCGGCCGAACACCTAGTGGTGTTCGGCCAAACTGTTCGGGTTCGCCCGAACTGCTGAATGCCCGGCCGAATACGGCCCCCCTATGGGATCGCAGGCATAAGGGGGGAGCATGCCCCGATCGCGGGGGGGGCGGAAATTCCCCCCACCCCCTCTGCTAGCGCTCCCCCCTCTGCCCGCTTCCCCATACAAAAGTTTGACGAAAGTAAAATAGTACCGGTGGTGGTGGCTGGCTGCTGCAGTGGCTGGCTGGCACTATGAAGTGACTGAGGAGGAGGAGTCGGAGTAGGACGCGTTGAGGGAGGCCGGGCAGAGGGCGGTTCAGCGGTAGTACCCTTGTGGTACTTCCGCCCTTTCTCTGACCTCACGTCCTCTGCGTGATGACGCATACGAGGGTACGCGTGACGCGTACCCTCGTATGCAGAGGACGTGAGATCAGAGAAAGGGCGGAAGTACCACAAGGGTACTACCGCTGAACCGCCCGCTGCCCGGCCTCCCTCAACGCGTCCTACTCCGACTCCTCCTCCTCAGTCACTTCATAGTGCCAGCCAGCCACTGCAGCAGCCAGCCACCACCACCGGTACTATTTTACTTTCGTCAAACTTTTGTATGAGGAAGCGGGCAGAGGGGGGAGCGCTAGCGGAGGGGGTGGGGGGAATTTCCGACCCCCCCCCCGCGATCGGGGCATGCTCCCCCCTTATGCCTGCGACCCCATAGGGCCCCCAAAAGTGGGATGTTCGGGGAGTTCGGGGTTCGGCCCGAACATGCCGAACATCGCGGCCATGTTCGCCGAACGTTCCCGAACCCGAACATCCAGGTGTTCGCCCAACACTAATCAGAGGCGAGGTTATTATTTATGGCATTATCCTGTGTCTGTATAGGTGTTTTCTAGTGGTTTTTACCTCTTTTTAGATGTTTTTATGAAATGGATTTTTCTATTGTTCAATAAAAGCTTATATCTTTGTATACATAATTGTTGGTGCAGTATTTATGTACAGGTTCTTTCCTCTTTGGTTGTACAAAACTGGGAGGGGAAAAAAACAGCGCACAAAAAACGCAAAACGCTTGCATTTGCGATTTTAGGTGTGAATGAGGCCTTAACTTCTCTATAACTGCCCCACACCAATGGGCTTGGCCGCAGCAGCAGCCCCAGGACCGCCTAATGCCAATTGACGTCAAGTCCTGGGGCTGCATGCTGCAAGAGATCGCACACAGGCTGCGCACGCATCTCCTGCTTGTCAGGGGTCGGAGCTCCGCCCCGCTTACAGTCTCCGAGCAGCAATTGCCGCTCGGGAGACTGTTAGACATCGTAACCGCCGTCTTTACTGCTAGTACAGCACTGCGATCAGCAGCAGCGCTGTACTGGGGACAGCCATGTGACATGCTTACTGCTACCACTAGCTGTTGCTAGACACGTCCACTCGGCTGTCGAGTGCTCAGCGCGCAATCCGAGTTTTCGTATTCGGGTCAGCATTGCGCTTTAGGCCGAATATGGGAACGCCACGCACACACACACACACAGTACAGTTGTACAGTAACACGGCACAATCAGGCACTGACTTGTAATGCAAGTTACAATGTAGTGCAGCAAAACCACTAACAGTCATTCCGAACGATACTGTTAGCCACTCTGCTGTCGAGCGCAAAAGTGCCCCATACACATAATGCAATTACAATCTCATACGGTAGTGTTGCTCAAACGTACAATCAGGCAGGGACTTATACACAGTTACACTTCAGTCTCTTCTAGGCTATGAGTGTTAGTTTAGTACAGCAGTAGTCAAACTTATTAAATAACGATTTAATATTCCAGGAAAAAAAATGGAACAATGCAGAAAATAATATATACAAAAGCTGAACAAAAAAATAAAGTAAAAAGTTATAAAGTAAAAGTAAAAGTTACAAGGATACACAACAAGACAAGTTGCAAATAACGTTACCGCGTAGGTTAGAACATGGTTGGCGGAAGAACGCCGTTCCGATTCGCTCGGGATCCCTCTAGCTATGCGCTACCTCCAAGAGAAGATCATTTTTAGGCATCTGGCCCTGCTTTTTATACTGTGAGATACGCCTGGAGGCTGCAACTTCCTTGGGGGGGGGAGGAACTAGTTTTAATTAACTTTTCAGACATAATGTAATTTCCAGAGATCTAACTTCCACATGTAAGGGTGCATTTTCGCACACACACAACAAAAGACTTTCCTACTACAGGTTACAGGTGACAACACATTGGTGACAGTATTTCCTAGCATATCAAAGGTAAGGATCTGACTGGCTATTGACTAATTAGCCATCTCCTTGCCAGAGGCTAGCAAATCCATTTAGCATTCTCTGCTCTTAAGTGTTTCCTAATTAGAAGCAGACAATGATAGAGTTAATTTACATGTACATACAGAAACTCCATGAAGCCAGCTGCTAGCCTGGCATACCTACATCTCTGACCTAATACACAGCAGATAGAAAAATGAAAATATACTCTTGTATTATCCCAACATCATAACTAGCTGCTATATTCCTGACAAAGAGAGCGATCGGCTCTCATAGGCAGAAGCCTATGACTGAGGAGGGGTGATCAGACCCCACCAACAGAGAGCTCTGTTGGTGGGGGGAAAGGGGGGGGATCACTCGTGTGCTGTGTTATGCGGCCCTGCAGCTTGGCCTTAAAGCTGCAGTGGCCAATTACAGAAAAAACAGCGTGGTCTTTAGGGGGGTTTAGCACTGTGGTCCTGAAGCGGTTAAACAATGCTCTGAGGCTGCATCAGGAAACCAATTTTCATGCTGTTAGTAAACTCACTAATCACTATAATATAATAATTATCACTGTGTATTCTTATGTCACTGATACCACCTGCTATGTGGCCACTCATGGATATATTTTAATGCAATCATTTGAACTCATCATTTTAGTGATTTGTTTAAAAGGAATTCTCTGATCAAGTAATTTCAGGTTTCTCAAAAAACAATAAAATGATTGCATCTATTAGGCCAGTTATCTGCTGCTACTTAAAATTTGTTACTATCTATGCACATGAAGCATCAAATTTGGCTGCTGTAGGAATAACATTAATGTCAGCCATGTTATATGGTAGAAAAGACATGATTGCTGAACCTTCGATCAGCTTTGGAATTTGTCAAATCAAAATTCACACTCAATTCTTGTTAAAGAGAATCTGTATTGTTAAAATCGCTCAAAAGTAAACATACCAGTGCGTTAGGGGACATCTCCTATTACCCTCTGTCACAATTTCGCCGCTCCTCGCCGCATTAAAAGTGGTTAAAAACAGTTTTAAAAAGTTTGTTTGTAAACAAACAAAATGGCCACCAAAACAGGAAGTAGGTTGATGTACAGTATGTCCACACATAGAAAATACATCCATACATAAGCAGGCTGTATACAGCATTCCTTTTGAATCTCAAGAGATCATTTGTGTGTTTCTTTCCCCCATGCACTGAAGTTTCAGGCTGCTCTTTTCTTCTTGCAAACAGCTTTGCCCTTGTTTGTAATTCCTCAGTATGTGAAAGCCCAGCCAGCTCAGAGGACGATTTATCCAGCTGATTAGAGCAGCTTCTCTCTTCTCTCTTATCTAAATAACACACAGGCAGTGTGCAGAGAGGGGCCAGAAAGGGTGAGTTCATAGCAGAACCACAACACTGAAGAACTTGGCAGCCTTCCAGACACAGGCCGACAAGTCTGACAGGGGAAAGATACATTGATTTATTACAGAGACTGTCATAGTAGAAAGTGCTGCAGTAAGCCAGAACACATTAGAATAGCTTTTGGAACATGTAGGATGATAAAAAACAGGATGCAATTTTTGTTACGGAGTCTCTTTAAAGTCAGTTTGAGAATTTTCACTGAGATTAGAACATTTTGAGATTTGTAAGGTGGACAATGTCCTCTTTCTGCTAATTTAGCCAATTTTATAGCATAGTGGTGTGGGAATTACGCACAACCTTATGGCCAAAGTCTTGGAGTTTTGCAGGTTGCATTAGAACTTTTCTGGTGATTGGCACCACCTTTTCCAATAATCAAGTCTGCACAATTTTTAATAGAATTTATCTTGTACGAATAAGGGCCCCTTCATCAGGCAAGACAATATCCTGTCTGTAACAGGAATTTTCTAGCTCACCAGCACTTGCATACACAGCATGCTTTATTCCACTGGCAAAAGCAAAAGCAAAAGCAAATGCTGCCTGGGTGAATTTCTCTTGCTGGTGTGAATATTTTCCTAAACTGAGTCCTAATTCTGCTAACCTAATTGCTGTAATCCTCATTCTGTAATTTTTTCCATATACCTAATTTTTGACAGAGAAATAAGTGTCAACCAATTTAATAACTAGCCATGTCAGAATTACTGATGCGTCTTCTAACTCAGCGTTTTGTTAGATTGTCTGCCACTTATTCCACTGTCGCAAATATCGCTACCCTTGACAAGGGATCAAGAACAGTTCTAAAGGGTCTTCAGATGTCTTTTTGGAATAGAAGTTTCCTTTTTCAAATTTGCATTTGGATTGTAAGATAGACTGTAATAATTGTAATAGACTTTTGTAATTTTGTTATTTAATCATATGGCGAGGGGCATTCTTACGAATGATGTGTGGATTGTGGCCGGCCACTGATTGGATGAAAGTTATATTTAAACCTACTGATTGCTCCCAGTCATTGCCCATGATAAGAATAGCTGTGGCTAGTTGCTGGGTGCGCATTCACATTGTTGTATTATTGGATCTCTACCCTTGGCTTGTATTTGACCATTCTTGTTTGCTGTTATTAACTCTTGCTTTGATTCCTGGATACTCTTGCCTGCTCCCTGGACCAACCTCTGCCTGTTAACTGTATACCCTTGTCTGCCAACTGGACTGACCTCTGCCTGTTTACTGGACACTCTTGTCTTCTGCCTGGACCGACCTCTGCCTGTTAAATAGATACTCTTGCATACTACCTGGACCGACCATTGCTTGTTACTGGACACTCTAGTATACTTGAACTAATCCTTGCCTGTTACTTGAATAACCTTGCATGTGGACCTTGCATGAACTCTCTCCTATATTGCCTGGATCCTTCACTGCCTGTTTCTGATACATTTGACATTACTGACAATCAACCCTGAGGTCCTCATCCTCCTGAACAGGGCCGGCGCTACCATAGAGGCAAAGGGGGCAACTGCCCTGGGGCCTCGACCTCTGCTGAGGCCCCCACAGCGCAAACCCTGCTACATTCTGCCTGCTCCCCCGCCATTACCCCTCTGCTCCCCGGGGCCCTGCAAGTATAATAGCAGCCATAATTATATATTACTCCCGGCGGGTGAGCAGACGGGCAGCGGTTGCACTCTGAGACACGCTGTTTCCCTCCCATTCTATGACCCGGCGCGTCATGTGGATACACGCGCCGGGTCATAGAGTGGGAGGGAGACAGTGTGTCTCAGAGTGCAGCCGCTGCCCATCCGCTCACCTGCCGGGACTAATAGGTAGTTATGGCTGCTATCATACTTGCAGGGCCCCAGGGAGCAGTGGGGTAATGGGGGGGGGGGGGGAGGTGGTGAATGTGAGTTGATCCGCTGGGTGGTTATCAGTGTCTTGCCTAGTCGTTTGCGTATGTGTCCAATTCTCATTCTTCCTCAGTCTGTATTTTAAATTAGCTCAATTAATTTTTTATGTCTTTGTTGTTTTCCCTCCTGAATTCTGCCGCTTGATATAGATGTGAAGATCACAATATTTTGGCAAAAAGAAAATGGCCATTTTCACTCATTACTAATGAGGAACACTTAGTAATATTTTCATCATTTATTTCTTTTATATTATCTACTTTCTGTAAATATTAATGCACCATCTATGTCTATTTACTTTTCATAAACATTGTAAAAATAATTCAGCTATTTCTGCTTGCTCTGAGGTTTTGAGAAATAAGTGAAATCTGCCTCTGTATCACTACCGTGAAATCTTCTTTGTTTGCAACCCTATGTTATTTTCATGGAAAATAGAAGTGGGTATTGCAGAACTGTTGTGTGGGTTGTTTCCTCTGAAAAACTCTGAGGCAGGTATATGTGTTTGTGTGTGTGTGGGCAAGGGATCAGAGGGTTGTTGATGTTGCTAATGACACCCCTCTCCAGTAGCTGGCAGTTAAGTTGCTGTCCTGAATGCTAAAAATCAATGTTCATGGTAAGGGCCTGTACACACTGAAAATCACCAAGTGCAATCACAAACCCGGTGCGATGCAAACTCTACTTGCGATTTTTGTCCATTTGCGTATGTGAATGCAATTTTTTGCAAGCACATCGCGATGTGATTTTGCTTTGGCTATCTTTCCCTGGTTTCCTGATTGTTTACCTAAAAAAGTAATGAAAATAGTATGCATTGTGTTTTTTCATGCCTTTTTTATCCACTTTACCACCAGCTGTGTGTGTATCTACGCTCCTTTTATCACCCTTTCCCCACCAGGAGCATAGATACACGCACCCCCCACCGCTACCACTCGCTCAGCCACGCGCTCCCACGCTCGTGCACGCCGCCGCCCGCTTGCCCTGAGATCAATGAACGGGAAAAAATGTTCCCGTTCATTGATCTAAGCCCCCCAACAACGATCGGCTGCTTCTATGAGAATCATTGTGAAACAGATAAAGTTTCCCAGCCTCATTACACTTCCTGTAAGTGTACTTCCTACGCTTACAGGACGCATTCACAAAAAATTACTGTGGCCATCTTGTGGCCAAAGAGTAAAACTACAGCCAAAAACATTTTTCATATATAAATACATTCTTTTGCATTATAAATTAACTCATTAACTCACACACTCACCAATTTATTTATTTTTGTAATAAAAAGAAAAAAATTACAATAAAAAAATACATAAATAGTAACCTTTGGGACTGAACTCTTTAAATATTTATGTCAAGAGGGTACAACACTGTTACTTTATAAACTATGGGTTTGTAATTAGGGATGGACGCAAAACTGAAAAAAATGCACCTTTATTTCCAAATAAAATATTGGCGCCAAACATTGTGATAGGGACATAATTTAAACAGCGTAATAGCCAGGACAAATGGGCAAATATGTTTCATGGATTTTAATTACAGTAGCATGCATTATTTAAAAACTATAATGGCCGAAAACGGAAAAATAATGATTTTTTTCCCACATTTTTTCCTAATTCCCCATTAAAACACATTTAGAATAAAATAATTCTTGGAATAATGTCCCACCTAAAGAAAGCCTAATTGGTGGCGCAAAAAATATAGTTCATTTCATTGCAATAAGTAATGATAAAGTTATAGACGAATGAATGGAAGGAGCGCTGAAAGGTGAAAATTGATCTGGTGCTCAAGGGGTAAAGCCCCTGAGTGGTGAAGTGGTTAAAGCACATGCGATTTTAAAAATGTAGCACAACACATCCAGTGTGTACAGGCCCTGAGGCTATGCCTCAATCCTGTCTTAACTTATATTAATTTGTTTTGCCCAAAGAACTGCTTTAAACTTGCACGTTTTCTTCAGGGAGAATTTTATTTCCCTCATAAAATGAATTCTGAAGAGTTTGATGTGGAAGAAGCAGCTGATGGCAGCTGCTGGCAAAAAGTAGTTATAGCTAATTAGTCTATGCATATTTAGTGTATGCAGAAATAGATATACATATGCAAATGTATAAATAGCATCAAGTGCAGTAAGCGGATATGTTCTTGGCTACTTCAAGCTTCTAGGAAAGCTAAAAAAAAGTTCAGGGATGGGAGGAGTTTGGTATGGCGCCAAACCAAACAGTCCTACAACATGCTCTGTTTAGCGTGCCATCCAGAGCTATGAGCTAAACAAGGAAGCATCCCTTCCTGGCTGGGGCAGTGGTATTAACAGCAGCTGAGAGACCTAACAAACATGTTGCATGAACTACTGGCAAGGCCAGCAAACCTGTGTACATCTAATCAGAAAAAGGAGAGCAGTAACTGAGAACATGAAAGGAACATTGCTAAATATGACATTTAATTGCGGCTAGTAAGTTCACGTTATTTTTATATTGTTACAAAATATCAATACACAAGCAGTGTAACATCTGAAGGCTGCAAAAGAGAGCCAGTCAATATCAGATGAGGGAGATGTGAAATGCAGGAGACATAACAATATCAGAGTATTGTATAATGTAATGGAAAAATATAGCTCAAACCAGCTGGTAGCAGTAACCAATAAAGGGAAGAAAGAGAGTGGGAATTGATATCGCTAATGTATTTGTAAATAATGACTAACAATCTAGACAAGATTTAAAGGGACTTTTCTGTGTCTAAATTTTCATAAAAATAATAAAAATGATGTCTTCTCAATCACCAGCCAGCTATGATTTTCAGGATGTGACATTTAAAGTATGATGCCTAGTATCTGTGATGAGGCGAAGTGATCAATGCGGTGAAACCGCTGTCGGGTGATCAGCACCCCAGACCGGGGATCCAGATGGATCTTAATGTAGGGCCCTGCACATAACATACACAGATTGCAAGTATAACAACAGTATTGTCTGAACTGCATGGATTTTATTGCTCTGCACAGCATGCTCGCAAACTTTTGGAGATGCACATGATGTTGCTTGGAAAAACTGTTTATAATGGGGATTTCCAGAATTCATCCCTTCCTGTCACAGGAAGATCCTAAAATGCTTATATATGCTTTAATAATATCCAGGGTCAGACTGGGCCGCCAGAGAGACAGGGACATTCCCGGTGGGCCCCCTTGTGCTTTAAAAATGGTGCCGATGCCATGGCATCGGCATTGTTCTTTTATAGGCCCCCGCTGCTTGGGCTTTCCGGTCCCTGCTGCTGCCTGGCCGCTTATGAATCAGACCTCAGATCAGCGGTGAATGGAGAGATGCAGAGCAGGGCGCACATTACCCTTGGATGGGAACACTTCAAATGCGAAAGTAAGCTCATTAGTCACTTCTGCATTTGAAGAATTCTCATCTCGGCCGGGTAGCGTTCGCCCTGCTCTGCCTCTTTCCAGCTGCTGATCTGAGGTCTGTAGCACGGCAACCAGCCCTCCCAGCAAAGCCCCCAGCCCAGCAAAGTTCCCAGCACTCAGCAAAGCCCCCAGCCTATCAAAGCTCCCAGCACTCAGCAAAGCCCTCAGCCCAGCAAAGCTCCCAGCACTCAGCAAAGCCTCCAGCACTCAGCAAAGCCCCCAGCCTAGCAAAGCTCACAGCACTCAGCGAAGCCCTCAGCCTAGCAAAGCTCTCAGTGCTCAGCAAAGCTCCCAGCCCAACAAAGCCACCAGCCTAGCAAAGCTCCCAGCACTTAGCAAAGCCCCCGGCCTAACAAAGCTCCCAGCACTCAGCAAAGCCCCCAGTCTAGCAAAACTCCCAGCAAAACCCCTAGCCTAGCAAAGCTCCCAGCACTCAGCAAAGCCCTCGGCTTAGCAAAGCTCCCAGTGCTCAGCAAAGCTCCCAGCCCAACAAAGGCACCAGCCTAGCAAAGCTCCCAGCACTCAGCAAATCCCCCAGCCAAGCAAAGCTCCCAGTGCTCAGCAAAGCTCCCAGCCCAACAAAACCACCAGCCTAGGAAAGCTCTCAGCACTCAACAAAGCCCCCAGTGTAGCAAAACTCCCAGCAAAACCCCCAGCCTAGCAAAGCTCCCAGCAATCACCAAAACTCCCAGCACTCAGCAAAGATCCCAGCACTCAGCAAAGCCCCTGGCCTATCAAAGCTCCCAGCCCAGCAAAGCCTCCAGCCCAGCACCCAGCAAATCGCCCAGCCAAGCCCCCAGCCCAACAAAAGACCCAGCAAAGCCCCCAGCCCAGCACCCAGCATATTGGCCAGCAAAGCCCCCAGCCCAGCAAAGCTCCCACCAAAGCCCCTAGCCCAGCAAAGCTCCCACCAAAAACCTCAGCTGACTATTGTTTACCTTTACAGAGGGTGTATCAGAATGTGCGGCCTGTGAGCCAGCGGCAGCGTCAACAGCGGGGAACAAGCACCGAGACCCGGAAGCGACGGATTCTGCCCAGGTCTCGGCGGAATCCACAACAGCCAAAGGTGAATTCCTTATACGACCTAATAATTAATTAATGTTTTCTGGGGAACATGGCTACTTAATTTATGTATGCAGGGTCCACTTGACTACTTAATTATTGTATCTTGACGTGCCTGGCTATTTAATTTGTTCATTGTAAGGCACCTGGCTACCTAATTATTTTATCTGGAGGTTTGTAACTACTTAGTAATGTTATTTAGCAACATTTGTCTACTTCAAGAATTATCATGAGGCATGTAACTACAAAAAAAAATTTATCCAAAGTTTTTCTGGGCAGACCCATTGTCTGTGATGACACAGCTACTTATTTAATGTACATTTGGGTCTGCCCATGACCCATCATGACCACACCCATTTTTTTGCTGCAGCGCCACATATAGTCAGCTCCCATGCCAGTGAATCCAGCACCTGTGTAGCCCCGCTGCCGCCCACACAAAAACATTTCTGGAGCAGCCCCTGCATAGTCATGTCATAGACTGTCCTTAGAAAAGCTCACAATCTATTCCCTATCAGTCATAGTCTAATGTCATACCAAATATTATGTATTTATATAACACTGACATCTGCGCAAAATTTACAAAATACATGTGTATATGAGCTCCAAATTGTGGGGTGTGTGGGTTGTAGGCTGAAACTTCCCTGGTGGGCCCTTAGTGTCCCAGTCCGACCCTGATCATATCCCATCTTGACTACTGTAACACCCTACTTTGCAGTCTACTACAAAACAGACTGGCATCTCTTCAGTACCTACTGAACTCTGCTGCCTGTTTCATCCACCTCTCCTCCCACTCCTCTGAGGCAGCTCCTCAATGCCAATCTCTCCATTGGCTATCAATTACCCAAATGATCCAGTTAAAACTCCTCACTCTATCATACAAAGCTCTACATAAGTTGTAACCTCTATACATTTCCTCATGAATCTCCAGATACCAACCTACCTGGAACCATTGCTCCACCCATGAGACCCTCTTATCCTGTAACCTGGTGACCTCCTCTCACTCCTGCATCCAGGACTTCTCTTGAGCCTCACTTCTCCTTTGGAACTCTCTCTCACAGCCTGTCAGTCATGGTCTGAGCCTGGAAACCTTTCAAACGTACTCTCAAAACACATCTTTTCAGACAAGCCTATAATTTGTTATAGGTAGCATTGGAGGCTCATTGCTTCACCTGCTAGCACCTTTGTCTCCTCCCCTAGTGTTTCCACCCAACTACCATCTAGACTGTATACTTGCATGGGGAGGGACCTTCTCCTAGTGCTTCCTATTCTGCTGTAATTTATCATATGAACATGTACCAGTATTGGTGATGTCTCAAACCACACACCAAACTATGTGTGTATTTGTACTTGCTGGATGTCCTGATTATACATATAGTTTTGAACTTCTCATGTATCTGTGCTCCCCACTATATACATAAAAAATAGTAATTGGTATCTAGGTCACAATTGGAGCAAACTGTTCTTGAACAATGACACCAAAGGAAGAGAGTCATTCTGTCCATTAATAGGAACTCAAAGAGACCTATGGAAGCTGCCATATTTGTTTCCTTTTAAACAAAATCAATTGCCTGGCAGCCCTGCTGCTCTGTTTGGTCAGTAGGGTCTAAATCACACACCTGAAAAAAGCATGCAGCTAATGATGTCAGATCATAGACATCTAATCTGCATGCTTGTTCAGGGTCTGTGGCTTCTAATATTAGAAGCAGAAGATCAGAAGGACAGCCAGGCAATGCGCATTATTTAAAAGGAAATAAACATGTCAGCCTCCTCATCCCTCTCACCTCCTTTAATATGCATGCACTAATAACAGAGGTTCTAACTCTCTCCCATGTTACCAAACCATTTCTTTGCTATCTGAGTCCCAGTTATTTTTTGCCAACAGACATGAAACACACCCACACACAACAACAAAAAATAATAATAGTGATAATCACAAAATGGAAACTTTGCTGGGGGCTAACCAGATTTGATAGTTGCCATGTAATTCCCTCTGCAACTCTCTTGCTCTTCTGGAATAAAAAAAGAACAAAAAACCTTTCAGCTGAAATTCATCTTTGATTTTTTTTTTTTCATTTGAAGATCTACTGAAACGGATACTTTAGCTTTGAGTGAAGCCTTCCAGACCAAATACTGATTGGCTTCATACATTGCTCAGGGACATGAGGCGTAAGATCTCCTTGCTGGACATTTCTGGCTCTTTCTACTTCATCCTTCCCACAGTGAAGGACAATAAATGAAGTTTCCTCTATTTTTAGTTAGAAGCCTCGGGCAGAAAAAGCTCTGGTTTACATAATCAGGAAAGTTTAGATTTGCAAGCTTTTTCTTGACGGGGGAACATTTTTCTCCACATACAGGAATATATGATCTGCCAACATGCTGTCAGGTGAGCATTTGTAAAACACATTGCAGGCTGCATTTCAGCACACATTTGTACAGAAAGCTGTGCTATGAATTTATCTTGTGAAGCTTCATGGACTTGTTACAGAATGTTCAGTACCTGCAGGCGAAGCTGTGCATCAGAGGATTAGTGACTCCATCTACTCCCTGTTAAGTTCAGAAACTTTTTTTTCCTATTTGAAATATTGTTTTATGGCAAACATAGAATGTTAATGACTATAGCGGTTTACAATTTTTAGTAAAATCAGCAATAATATGAGGAAGAGAGGAGTCAATGCATTGAGTGAACATTACAGCAGTACTTTGGTCTGGCCAGGAGATGGTGCAATCTGAAAACAAGACATCACCCATCCATGATCTGTATTTTATTTACATTTACAGGGGAAAGAAAGCAAATCTGTTTTTAGCTAGCATATCCCATTGGAATCAGTTGGCAGCAGGCAGAGAAAATGTCTCAACTTGTATTGCTGAACAAGGGCGAATTGTATGCCTCCTTGGAATGGATACACAATGGATTTCATTTAAATAAAAGGAGAAAAAAAAGGGGCAGTTAAAGTGAACCAGAGACGAAGCACCCTTGTGTATTTTACCATAGAAATCAGTGGGAACATTAGAGAAAACACTTACCATGCTCTCTGCTTCATCCTCACTGCTAAAAGTGTCTGTTATCTAGCTGAGATAAGAATCCCGGACTGAGCATTGAGTCTGGCTTTGCTATAATGACTCAGCTATAATGATTCCTGAGCAAAGCCAGCAGGGGGCAGGCTTGGACTTGAAGACAGCAAAGAACACAGTCTCAGCTATAATTATTCTGTAGCAAAGCCAGACCGACTGCTTAGTCGGGATTCTTATCTTAGAGGTGATAACAGGCAAATTAAACAGAGAACAATGTAACAAAGAGCAGATTAGGTGTTTACTGTCATGTTCCCACTGATTTATAAGGTAAAATACATGAGGTTGCTTCATCTCTGGTTCACTTTAAATGCATGTCCTGACAGCACCCAATTACAATGCAGCTCTCAATAGATTGATTCCAGCAGCGCATTCCCATACTGTGCAGTGTGTAGCACTGTTTGTAGCCTGGCAAAATGTTGTGCCACAAATTGCAACTCAATGGCGTCAATTCACCAGAGGTTACCAACCTATTTATCTCTTGGGAGGTAATTTACCTCCTGTGATATCTCCAAATAGCAATTCTCCAGAAGTATAGGGGAAAATATCGACAGAGAGAAATGCAAGAGATAAATGTGAGATAAGTATGAGATAAATAAGTGATAGTTAGTAGTTAGTTTTTCTCCAAATCACAATTCACCAGGGAAGAAAGGGGGTGTGGCCATTCGTTATTTTTTCATCTCTTTATCCCCTGAATGAACCTGGAGATATCGTGGTTTTCACACAGCAGCTGCTGCTGTGGAAGATGGAGCCTTTTGAGCTTACTCTGTTAGGCCTGGTGCACACCAAAAACCGCTAGCAGATCCGCAAAATGCTAGCAGATTTTGAAACGCTTTTTCTTATTTTTCTGTAGCGTTTCAGCTAGCATTTTGCGGTTTTGTGAAGCATTTTTGGTGTAGTAGATTTCATGTATTGTTACAGTAAAGCTGTTACTGAACAGCTACTGTAACAAAAACCGCCTGGCAAACCGCTCTGAAGTGCCGTTTTTCAGAGCGGTTTGCGTTTTTCCTATTCTTAACATTGAGGCAGAAACGCCTCCGCAATCCAAAATCTGCAGCAGCCCGGGAGTATGCGTTTCTGCAAAACGCCTGCCGCTCTGGTGTGCACCAGCCCATTGAAATACATTACCCAAGCGTATCCGCAGCCGCAAGCGGATCGCAAAACGCAGCCGAACCGCTCTGGTGTGCACTAGGCCTTAGAGCTTGCTTCTATTATGAGGAGACGAAGGCGCAGGAGGAGGGTCTGTTTAATCGCCCCTCGTATTTTTCGTGAGAGAACAGTTCTTGATAATTTTACTGAGACAGAGGTGGTGAAGAAGTTCAGACTCACTCGTGATATGATTTATGATATGATCCGGCAGTAAAAGGCGGGAATACTCTGGTCAGGTAGTGGTAAAACTCTGCCTCCTACCCACAATGCTTCACTTTCAAGCTTACAGAGAGGAAAAGTATCCCATGTAAATCATTAATACCGATTACCTAACTCTCTGCTTTCTCACACTTTCCTCATGCATATCTCTCCATTATCCCCTGCTATCAAACACTTTTCTCTCTGTCCTCTGACACTTGTGAATTGACTACAGAGTGTTAAAATACCTCATGAGATAAACTACCTATCTTTTTTCTCTTAGTAAATCCTCTCTGGTGAATTGACGCCAATGTGTATTGTGTACAGATTTTTTCAACTGTTATAGCATTGAGCCGAAACATCACAATGCAACAATATTCTTATCCCAGTGTATTGCAGTGCAGTGTCACACATCCAGGGCTGGGACAAGGTTATCTAGTACAGGAGGCCAGTTTCCAAAGTGCACCCACCTTTCTGAATTGTGCCCACCCCAGTGTAGGAAGCAAATATGTACCCAGTACCCAAGTAGGTTGGGTATGGCTGTGTAAAGTGTTATCACTTATAATGTAGACAGCACAGAAAAGGGTGAGTGGCCAGCTTTTATGTATGTGGAGAAGGGAAATTCATCAGTGGTGATGGAGGTTGTTAAAGTGGACCTAACCACAGAACTTCCTCTCCGCTCTAAAAGATAAGCAACAGCCAGGGCCACCATCAGAAATTTTAGGGCCCCTCACACATCATCAGGCCTGGGCCCCACTCCCTGGGTCCACCCACTGGTTGCTGTGCCCACCCACTAGCCACCCCACCCCCGTGTCCGTGCGCAAAGTGCGCTGCAGTGAAAAATGTGCATGGCTCCGACACTGAAGAAAGCGGCATGCACAGCATGATATGGCAAAAAGTGGGCGTGGCCATGACATGTTGTGGGTGGAGCCAAATATTAGCAAAATATAGGTAGGAGCTTGGAGATAGGAACTTGTAGGTCCGTTCTCTTTTGTCCCTCTCTTTTCTTCCTGTGCCTCTTTTGTCCCCCTGTGTCTCACCTCAGTTTGTGCCTCTTTTGTGTCCCTCTGTGTGACCTCATGTTCCCATCTCATCTCTTTTCTCCCTGTGCCTCTTTTGTCCGCCTCTGTTCCCCCTGTGCCTCTTTTATCCCCCTGTGTTACCTCTTGTCCCCTTCTGTCTCAGCTTGTCCCCCTGCCCTAGCCAGGTAAAGGTGCCCCGAGTATAGGTATCCAGGCACAGGTGGTGCCCCAGTATAGGTAGCCTGGTGTAGATGCCCCCAGTATAGGTAGCCTGGTATAGCTGGTGCCCCAGTATAGGCCAGCAAGATACAGGTGCCCCCAGTATAGGTATTTAACTATAGGTGGTGCCCCGGTATATGTAGCCTGGTATAGTTGCCCCCAGTATAGGTAGCCTGGTATGGGTGGTGCACCAGTATAGGTAAGCCAGGTACAGGTGCCCCCAGTATAGGTAGCAAGCTATAGGCACCCCAGTATAAGTAGCCAAGTATAGGTGGTGCCCCAGGATGGTTAGCCAGGTACAGGTGGTGCCCCAATATAGGTAACCAAGTATAGGTGGTGCCCCAGTATAGGTAGCCAGGTATAGGTGGTAACCCAGTGTAGGTAGCTAGGTATAGGTAGTACCAGCCCCAGTATAGGTAGCCAGGTATAGGTGGTGGCCCAGTATAGGTAGCCTGTAGCTAGATATAGGTTGTGCCGCAGTATAGAAAGTCCGCTGTAGCAGGCTTACTCATCTGCTCCCCACGTTCAAGCACTGATGTCACTCTTCTCTCAGTGCTGGAACACGGTGTGCTGGTTAGTGAGCCAAAGGCCCGCAGCCAGCACATGCAGCCCTTCCAGCGCTTTGAGAGGGCCCAGGGCCCCCAGAAGCCCTGAGCCCCTCACTGCAGTGTCAGTTGTCCCCCCCCCCCCCCCCCCGATGGCTGCCCTGACAACAGCATAATAACCTTTTATGAAAAAAGATGGGAGCAGAGAAGGGGTTAATCTCCTGTGTTTGTATATTAGCCTGTCTGAACAACACAATCTCCTCACAGATCAGGCAGAGCTGACAGCTAAAATTACAGTGGCTCATTATTTGCAGATCAGAAAGAATTAGGCTGTTATTTCAAAAAAACACATAGGGTGGGTTTCTCTGTATTTTCCTTCTCTCCTGTGGAAGAGTTTAGGTTCGCTTTAACTTACGCGCTATAACTGTCTGTGGTGCGGCAGCAACACAAAAAGGGTGAGCAGCTGTGATATCTGAGTAGCAGCTGCGAAGTGAAGAAATACATTTGATTGTATTAAGGCAAATGTTATGCACAACATTGGATTTTTGAGCATAAGGGGTCTTTTTCATTTTTTATGATTCTCTTTGACATATTGAGGAATATTGCATGGACCAGAAAAAGTATCAGCACTGAGAGAAGACATGTGTGAGAGCAATTTTTCAAAGGATACAACCCAAATTAGTAGCACTCAGTTTAGTGTTCAAATGTTGCAGCATCCAATCGCTGCAAGACTCTTTGATCACATAACACCTTAAAAATAGAAATAAAAACAGATATAGTGCAGGCTGAACAACTGACTAAAAAACTCCAACTGTGTATGTCGTCTTAGCTAGAGATGTAGCGAACGGTTCGCCGGCGAACGGTTCCAGGCGAACTTAGGGGGTTCACGGTCGCCTGCACCAGGCAAACTTTTGCGGAAGTTCGATTCGCCCCATAATGCACTATGAGGGTCAACTTTGACCCTCTGCATCACAGTCAGCAGGCACATTGTAGCCATTCAGGCTACACTAAGCCCTGGAGCCCCCCCCCCCCTCCTTATATAAGGCAGGGTCCGGCGGCCATTAGCCTCACTCGTGTGCCTGCTAGAGAGAGGAAAGAGACAGCTGCGTCAGACTTTTTCTCCTAGGGACAGATTAGTTAGGTTCTAGGCTGCTTTGCTTGCTCCTGAATGATTATTATTGCTTTTAAAACACCCAGCAACCAGGGGCGTAGCAATAGGGGATGCAGAGGTAGCGACCGCATCGGGGCCCTTGGGCCAGAGGGGCCCTCCCTCAACTGCAGAATCAGCTCTCTATTGGTCCTGTGCTGATAATAATCACTTCTGTAGATACTTTGAATAGTGGTAATCATTAACAAACTGTTTTCCATCCCCTTCTTGCACCTCTGACACTGTAGTTGCCATTGGTCGCTGTATCACTTGTTATGTATAGAGTGCTTGGGGGGCCCCATGTAAAACTTGCATCGGGGCCCAGAGCTCCTTAGCTACGCCACTGCCAGCAACAGCTCTTTTCAGAGCTCAACCTGTACATTTTTTTTTCTGTGTGTCAAACTGACACTTTTGTTGCATGCACAGCCTTGCTAATTGATATTGTGTGTGCCACTGCCAGCAGCCCAGCACATTCAGTGACTACCTGTGTGTGTGACAGGGAGCTGCACATTGTACTACCCAGTACTGCATATACCCCTGTACCTGTTGTGTTTACTTAACCCACCTCATCACTGCATATACCTAGCTTTGTGTTGAGTGAACCCAGCTCACTGCATCTAACTACCCAGTACCTGTTGTGTTTACTTAACCCACCTCATCACTGCATATACCTAGCGTTGTGTTGAGTGAACCCAGCTCACTGCATCTAACTACCTGTTGTGTTGAGTGAGAACCCACCTCACTGCATCTTAAGTACCTTTACTGTTCAGTGAACCCAGCTCACTGCATCTAACTACCCAGTACCTGTTGTGTGTACCTAACCCACCTCATCACTGCATATACCTAGCGTTGTGTTGAGTGAACCCAGCTCACTGCATCTAACTACCTGTTGTGTTGAGTGAGAACCCACCTGGCCACCTCACTGCATCTAACTACCTGTTGTGTTGAGTGAGAACCCACCTGGCCACCTCACTGCATCTAACTACCTGTTGTGTTGAGTAAGAACCCACCTCACTGCATCTTAAGTACCTTTACTGTGCAGTGAACCCAGCTCACTGCATCTAACTACCCAGTACCTGTTGTGTTTACTTAACCCACCTCATCACTGCATATACATAGCGTTGTGTTGAGTGAACCCAGCTCACTGCATCTAACTACCTGTTGTGTTGAGTGAGAACCCACCTGGCCACCTCACTGCATCTAACTACCTGTTGTGTTGAGTGAGAACCCACCTCACTGCATATAGCTAGCATACCCCCGAGTTTGACAAAATGGACAAACCAGGTAGAGGAAGAGGTAGAGGCAGACCCAGAGGAAGGCCACTAGGCACCGGCAGGTCTGTGGCTGTGCAAGGTGGTGTTGCTGTGATTTCGTGAGGACCTGCCCCAAAATACAGTGCTCAGAAGAAGGCACGTGCCATCACTTCCCAAAATCGTGAGGAGGTGATTGAGTATTTAACACAGAACACCTCATCTCCCGCAGCCACCAGCGCTACAACAAGCACCACATCCGCTGCATTTGACACTTCGCAGGAGTTATTTGGTGGTGGTGGTGATTCCCAGCCACTACTGCAACAACAACAAGAAGGCGCAGGTACACCACCTCATACGTCTGAGTTAGGTGGCGATAGTATGGACGTAACGTGTGTGGATGGGGATGATGGTGGACCACCTGAAGTTGGTGCACTTGAGGAGGTGTCTGAGGAAAGCGCAGGTGGCCAGGAGGATTATGATGACGATTATACGGATACCACATATGTTCCCGGTAGAGGAGATGACCAGGGGGACAGTTCAGAGGAGGAGTCAGAGAGGAGTAGGAGGAGACGACTCCATGATAAAAGCAGAGGGAGCTCGTCCTCAGAAACAGCTGGGGGCAGTGTCCGGCGCCATGTATCACCAGCTATGGCCAGCCAGACAGCCAACATGCCCTTCAACGTCAGCTGCTGATGCCACCCTAGCGCCATCACCCCAGGGGGGTTCAGCGGTTTGGAAATTTTTTAACGTGTGATCGGAGCAAAGCCATCTGTTGTCTCTGCCAGCAAAAATTGAGCCGTGGAAAGGCCAACTGTCACGTAGGGACAAGTGCTTTACGAAGGCACCTGGAGAGAAGGCACAAACAGCTATGGCAAGAACACCTGAGAAAAAGCAGCACCCCTCAAAAGACAAGCCGCGGAGAACAACCGCGGCAGCCGTCACAGGGGGCTTCTGCTGCTCCACGTTCCCATGGTATTGTTCGTGGCTGGGGGAAGGAAGAATGGATACACTTTTAAACAATTTAAAAATACAACCATCTAAACTTTCAAACAATTTAAAAATACAACCATCTAAACTTTCAAACAATTTAAAAATACAACCATCTAAACTTTCAAACAATTTAAAAATACAACCATCTATCATTTTCAAAAAATTTAAAAAAAAGGGCAAAAAAACTTGCCCTCCGTAACACATTCTTGGCAAATGCTTTCGACTTGGTTTGTCTTCCGCTGGCTCAAGGGTCCATCTGACCACAGATGCCTGGTCTGCAAAGCACGGTCAGGGAAGCTACAGCATGGGTCTAAGCAGGCTCCCACTTCGGGCCGGAATCCAACCTTCATTCCCCGCGGTGACAATGGCAGACTTGCCCTCCATAACGGATTCCCGTTAAAGGATTTAAAGTTAATTCATTTCAAATACACAGCAGGGCCTCGAAAGTCCGCCTCCTGTATTGTTATTTTTGGTCACTACCTCGGGGCGGGCGTGCATGCCTGCCTGCTGCTCTCCTTGGATGTGTAGTGGTAGCCGTTTCTCAGGCTCCACACTGGATTCCATCCCTCATTCCCCGGCCATTACCCGGGGTCACAAATGGCAGACTTGCCCGCCTCCATATGATTCTCGTGAAAGGAATGTGGTGTCATCTTTGCCCGCCATAACTGGTTCTCGTTAAAGGATTTAAAGTACATTCATTTCAAATACACAGCAGGGCCTCGAAAGTCCTCCTCCTGTATTGTTATTTTTGGTCACTACCTCGGGGCGGGCGGGCGTGCATGCCTGCCCGCTGCCCTCCTTGGATGTGTAGTGGTAGCCGTTGCTCAGGCTCCACACCGGATTCAAACCCCTCATTCCCCGGCCATTACCCGGGTTCACAATGGCAGACTTGCCCGCCTCCACAGGATTCTCATTGTAGCGGTACTGAACAAGTACACAGCAAGTAGAAAATGTAATTTAAAAACAAAACGTAAGCTTTTTAACAATGCCATGGAAAGTTGAGAAGGAAGTCACAAATTACCAGACATCACTGAGTGAGGAAGAGCAATCTTGCCATGTTGCGCAGTAGTCCAGCATGGCCGTCACTACACAAACAGCTGTTTGCGGTGCGTTACACAGTGAGTTTGGTGTGTCAGTGTGAAGCAGCACTCTAATTACACTCCCTGATTGATGTATACACATGCAAGATGTTTGAAAGCACGTTAGGCCTGCAATTTAGCATTCAATGTGATTTCTGCCCTTAAAACGCTGCTTTGCGTCACATCCATATTTTTCCCCGGGACTTTTGGCATGTATCCCACTCCGCCATGCCCCCCTCCAGGTGTTAGACCCCTTGAAACATCTTTTCCATCACTTTTGTGGCCAGCATAATTTTTTCTATTTTTCAAAGTTCGCCTCCCCATTGAAGTCTATTGCGGTTCGCGAAGTTTTCCGCGAACCGAACCTTCCGCGGAAGTTCGCGAACCCGGTTCGCGAACCGAAAATCGGAAGTTCGCGACATCTCTAGTCTTAGCATGCCCCTACTAAATACCCCAGAATGTGGGAGACACCTTCACCAGGTCACACCCCCTTCCTTCTCCTGCACACCAGAAACTCTCTTAAGCTGTGTACACATGCCTGATCTTTACAAAAAAGGGTCTTCAGACCCGCCCCCGAGCTGGCCGTTCTGCTGACAGTGTCCCGGTGTGTACAGTCTGTCGGCTGGTTTTGATAAGGCTGGTTTTGACCGATCTGAATCAGTCAAAACCAGCCTTATCAGCCTGCCGACAGACTGTGCACACCGGCAAAACGGCCGCTCGGGGGGCGGATCTGATGACCCGTCGTTTCTAAAGATCAGGCATGTGTACACAGCTTTATACGCAGTAGTCTGTAATCTGCCGTTCCCCTTTTAACCTCCAGAATCGACATCCAAATACACCTCTTCAGTCACAGTAACATCAAACTGTCTCTTACATATAAGTATATAGGGGTTGCTGTCTCCCTCTTTGAATCATCCGAGCTCTAGCCTCCTTGTACACCTCACTTTGAAGATTGCAATACTTATATGGAATAGGTGTAAGTAAAGAGCACACGTCAATATCATTTTAAATACTGGCTTTTGGCCTAGCCCCTTATAAACAGAGGTATCTTCAGATTTACTGAATCTAAATTGTTTAATGATATTATAGGTATGTACAGTAGATTATGAAATCCTTACAGTTTTGCAATTGTACATCGAGGGCGTAACTACATTTAATAGGGCCCCCCAGCAAAAATGATAGCATGGTGCCCCCTTGGTCCCCAAACCCTATGCAGGTCATGTGATTAGGAGCCAGTGAATGGCATAAGAGAGTGTTCTGCTGTAAAGAAGCCTCTGGAAGCAGGAAAAAAATACACATGCTCCTGCACACGGTTTTCTTGAGTGAATGGGCAAGTTTCTTTGCTAATTGGTTGCACTTCCGATTAAGGAGAGGTAGAGGGAGGGGCTCCCAAAGTCTCTGCCCCCCCCCCCCCTGCAAAGTCGGGGGTTGCAGGGGTGATTGCTACTCCCATGGCGCAGATTATCGTATATCGCCCCCTTTTTACTTCTATTAGACCTAGCATTTCTAGAATGCTCTTTTTATGCCTGTTCATGTTATTGACCTGATGCCAGTAAACCTAATTAGTTCTTCTGTTTCCATATTACCAACTGTTTCACTCTTTTGCTCCACCTGTCAAATTTGTTGAACAATGCTGCTGGCGCTAAATTTTAAATCAGCATATATTTTTCAGAAAACAACAAAATCTAATATTTTTAACATTTCATAAGCTTTTTTCTGTACTTTTTTTGATTAAATATAGGGTTTAAATTATTTGCCAATCATCACATTCTGCTTTTATTGTCATTTTGCACAGGATCCCAACGTGCTTGGAAATGTGGATCCTGATTTGGTGAGGATTGTATTTCTGTTTGTTAAAGTGGAGTTGCACTTTATGTGAAAGTATGGAACAGCATGAAATCTGTGATTAACATAACAGTATGTTTCAGTTTTCCTATTCACTGTAGCATAGCAGGCAGGGAATACAGCAAGCTATTGTGGTTGATTTGTGTATAATGTTCTTTACATTCCAGTATTTCTGGCGCCAGAGGCAAGCAGATTAAAATAACATGCAGAGAGATTGTTCAATATACATGTTCCTAATCACAGCAAATGAGAAAGGACAAGAAGCTCTAAAAATACATTTTTAAATGTGCAAAAGGACCATGGATGACTACATGAGGCCCAAGTCCAGCTCCACTATGAAATCACAGTCTATAGTACCTTTCCTAGTGGCTGCTGCTCTGGCGCTTTGAGTCCGCCAGGAGAAAAGCGCAATATAAATGTTATTTGTCTTGTCTTGTCTTATATAGTGTAGAAAACAGTACAAGTATATGGATCTACAAAGACAGTTTCCATATCAGACTGGATTTTTCATCATTTATGTGAATTTAAGAAAAAACAAATCTGGTATTTGCTCATATGTATATTCATGCATTATTATTATTATTTATATAGCGCCAACATATTCTGCAGCGCTTTACAAAGCACAGTAAGACAACACGGGGAACATAGGTGCAACCAATAAATGTACAGCAGAGTCTCAAGCAGCACAAATATTGCAACAAAAACAGTAAACATTAGGAGGATGACCCTGCCCTTGGGGGCTTACAATCTAAATGCATGTGTGTGTATATCTCTGTGTGTGCACTTGCATTCAGAAGAAGGCACAGCAGAGGTTATTCTTCCTGTGCCAACTGAAGAAATTCAGAATACCACGAGAATTGCTGACCAGCTTTTACACCGCTACCATTGAATCCATCCTCTGCTTCTCCATCATAGTCTGGAATGCAGGAGCTACGGCTAGTGACAGGTATTATTATTATTTATTCTTTATATAGCACCAACATCTTCTGCAGCGCTGTACACAGTATATTGTCTTGTAACTTAACTGTCCCTCAGAGGGGCTCACAATCTAATCCCTACCATAGTCTATGTACAGTGGGTTGCAAAAGTATTCGGCCCCCTTGAAGTTTTTCACATTTTGTCATATTACTGCCACAAACATGAATCAATTTTATTGGAATTCCACATGAAAGACCAACACAAAGTGGTGTACACATGAGAAGTGGAATGAAAATCATACATCATTCCAAACATTTTTTTACAAATAAATAACTGCAAAGTGGTGTGTGCATAATTATTCGGCCCCCTTTGATCTGAGTGCAGTCAGTTGCCTATAGACATTGCCTGATGAGTGCTAATGACTAAATAAAGTGCACCTGTGTGTAATCTAATGTCAGTACAAATACAGCTGCTTTGTGAGGGCCTCAGAGGTTGTCTAAGAGAATATTGGGAACAACAGCACCATGAAGTCCAAAGAACACACCAGACAGGTCAGGGATCAAGTTATTGAGAAATTTAAAGCAAGCTTAGGCTACAAAAAGATTTCCAAAGCCTTGAACATCCCACGGAGCACTGTTTAAGCGATCATTCAGAAATGGAAGGAGTATGGCACAACTGTACACCTACCAAGACAAGGCCATCCACCTAAACTCCAGCAGGACAATGACCCTAAACATAAAGCCAGGGCAACAATCAGGGCCGGGCCGACACATAGGCTCGAGAGGCTGGAGCCTCTGGGCGGAGCTAACTGCAGTGTGGGTGGGGCGCAAGGAGCAGGTCTGTATTGTGCCTGGCTTGCCGCCCACGACCCCCGCTGTGTTTATCATACTACGCTGACTGAGTGCTCACCACTCTGCCTGCAGTGCTGGCTGGCTGCTGGGAATGACAGCGGAGCAGATGAGCTGATTATAATCAGCTTTCTTCTGCTCCGCTGTCCCCAGTCTCCTGGCTGCGTGTATGGAGGAGAGCGCCCCTCCTCTCTTCTTCATATGACACTGAGGGGCGGGGCCGAGCACTGTGCCCGGGCAATTCGATCACAAGAATGAAGGAGTCAGACTGACTGTGGAAGAGATAGCTGCAGTGCTATGCTGTGAAGGGGGGAGAGACACTGCAGTGCAGGGAGAGGTATGTTCACATGAGGGTATGAGGTATGTTCAGAGCAGAACATGCAGACATGATTCTGCTCACTTACAGCTCACACACTGCCTGTTCCTGATGCTTGGATCAGTTTCCCTAATGCTGCCTTGTGTGTACACTACAGAATACACTCACAGCTGGGAGCTCTCTCCTTCCCTGTCCCTGAAGCTGCTGCATGATTATGTGGGGGTTGTAAGATTACACAGGAATAACTGCAGCATTATACCCCAGAGATGGGCTTCCTGGGTGAGAGGAGAGCACAGGAGGGAGTGACTATGAGCTGTGTCAGGTCTGTGATATTGCTGGCATCTATGTCACCAACTCCCCTGCCCCTCTCGCATTCCCTATCACTCTCCATTCCTCCCGCATCAGGCTATATCTCCCCTTAAACTCCCTCCGCCCCCTAGGACAAAAGGAAAACAGATAAATGCACCATGTATGTACTTAGAGAGATTAGCCAGTCTAATTCCCCCTCATCTGTGACTATTCACAAGCTGTAGTTTGATCTCTCCCCTGTGCCACCTGATTGCCATGGCAGAGAAGACATATAAGCTCATTTGAAAACACAGGATATTATCAATGTCTGCTTCCATGAAAGCAGGAAGTAGAAACTGCAGATTATTGCAGGATTTGTATCAGCTGTAACAAAGAAATGTTTTTCTTTAAAGGTTATTATATTGTTGCCTATCTTTTATGCTGGGCATACACGGCTCGACGCTACCTTATCAGTTGAGCCGCTGATGGCTCGATTGATAATATCCGACGTGTCCGATCACCGCGGGGATCGATTCCACGCTCAATACCCATGGGCGGACAATAGCGTTGAATCAAGCGGAAGATAAGGAGCGCCGGCGGGGACGAGCGGGAATCGATTCGGGTGGATGAGCGGGGACGCGGCGGGAGTCAATCCGGCAGCTATTCGCCCGCTGGATCGACCCGTGTATGCCCAGCATAAGAGCAGAGTGGAAGTTCAGGTCAGCTTTAACCTCCCTGGCAGTCAATTAAATCCGCCTGGGAGGCAGGCAGCACTATTTTTTTTTATTTTTTTTTTAAATCATGTAGCTAGCCTTAACCACTTGCCGACCAGGGGAATTTTCACTGATCGGTGCTGCGTGGGCTCTACAGCCCGCAGCACCGATCAGCAGTGCAGCAGGGCGATCAGACTACCCCCCTTTTTTCCCCACTAGGGGGATGTCCTGCTGGGGGGGTCTGATCGCCGCCGGCCATTAGTGGGTAGCGGGGGGGGGGGGGGAGGGGGGGGGGCTCCTCAAAGCCCCCCTCCGCAGCGTTTTGTGCGCTCCCTCCCTCCCCTTACCTCCCTCTCCCTTCCTGGGCTGCGCAGGACGGATATCCGTCCTGCGCATTGTGGGATAGGCTTCAGCCTATCATATGCCGGCAATCCCCGGCCAATCAGAGGCTGGGGATCGCCGATCTGCCTTACGGCGCTGCTGCGCAGCAGCGCCGTATCATGTAAACAGCAGGGATTTCTTCCCCGCCTGTTTACATTTTGCCGGCGAGCCGCTATCGGCGGCTCTCCGGCTGTCCACGGAGACACCCTCCGTGAACTGACATGGAAAGGCCGCTCAATCGAGCGGCCGTTTCCATGGTAACCCGCAGACGACCAGTTTACGCCAATCGGCGTTAGCTGGTCGTCAAGAGGTTAAGTGCACCCTCTAACATGGCGGCGATCGGAGGAAAGTGCTAGCTGGGTGTAACAAAAAAAAAGTTATGCAAATCAGCCCAGCGAGCAATCCTCCATGGCGGCTTACCCCTCAGCTCGGGGTTACCGCTAAGGAGGTTAAAGTGGCCAATACCG
The DNA here is from genome assembly GCF_040937935.1 of Hyperolius riggenbachi. Classification (NCBI taxonomy): domain Eukaryota; kingdom Metazoa; phylum Chordata; class Amphibia; order Anura; family Hyperoliidae; genus Hyperolius; species Hyperolius riggenbachi. Next base: position 272,862,135 of record NC_090650.1, on the reverse strand, counting down.
ATACAATTTTCCATACAATCAGTCGTCCTAGACCACGAATGAAAGCTTGACGGTGTATCTAATTAGATCAAATTGATGGAATCGATCCAAAAAAGTTTCAATTTCCATTAATCTGAGCAAATTGGATAGCAGCTTTTCTTCCATTAGTGGGCCCGAAAGATTGCTTTTGATCAATGTTATCAAATCAGACAATCAATCATCTGGAGAATTGTATAATTAATGGCCAATATTTATATAGTGATGATGCCCTCCATAGCACTTTGCAGAGTACATAGCAATATTGCTGATTATTATCAGAGCTTAAACTGTAATCCTACCATAGTCATAGTGTAATAAGTCTCTGCCATATTAATATGTATTTATATAGCACTGACATGTTCTGCAGCACTTTGCAGAGTAATAATAATCCGAACATTTATATAGCGCTTTTCTCCTGTCGGACTCAACGCCCTCAAGAGCTGCAGCCACTGGGATGCGCTCAGGAGGCCACCTGCAGTGTTAGGGAGTCTTGCCTTGAACTCCTTACTGAATAGGTACTAACTCTAGCCAGGATTCGAACCCTGGTCTCCCATGTCAAAGCCAGAGCCCTTAACCAGTACTCTATTCAAACAGTCATGTCACTGACTGTTGTCAGAGGAGCTCACAGTCTAATCCTACCATAGTCATAGTCTAATGTCCTACCATGTTATTATTATGTATTTATATAGCACTGACATCTTCTGCAGCACATTGCAGAGTACATAGTCATGTCACTGACTGTCCTCAGAGGAGCTCACACTCTAATCCTACCATAGTCATAGTCTAATGTCCTACCATATTATTATTATGTATTCATATAGCACTGACATCTCCTGCAGCACTTTACAGAGTACATAGTCATGTCACTGACTGTCCTCAGAGGAGCTCACACAGTCAGTGATGTGACCTCAGAGTCACTCTGATGAGACAATTCATTCTGCATACCATAAAATATCTAGTGGAAGTGGAGATTCAGAATATAATGCTGCTGTATTATGTGAGAACTTTACTTCATTCAAGACACTGTCAGGCTAATTAAAACATGATGTATTATTTAGCCATCTTCTGAACATTTAAAGAGACCATGAACTGAACAAAAAAGGCTTTTTAACATACCTGGGGACATTTTAACGTACCTCTAGTCCCCTGTAGTGTCCAAGGTCCATCGGCGTCCTCAGGGTCCCCCTCAGTCCTCTGGCTGGAGCTCCCGAAATCCTGTTACTTTGCTTGAAGTTGCAGCAAAGTGCGCGGGAGACCTGGGCGCAGGATACAGCCGATATATGGCTCATCCTGCTGCTGCACAAATTCCCATCGATATTAAATGCTATTCCCCCTCCAGGCCACCATGGATAATGGGGAATGAAATAATTTGGCTTCCAGCAATTGCTGGAACTGAATTACTGTGTTTTTAAAAGTAACTTCAGCTTCATCTTCTAACGGCGCCGACGTTACTCCCTGTGCGCTGCTATAGCTGTAATTCCTATTACGGCCTATGTGTTCAATCTTTGTAAGCTTACTGCTCATGCACAGTTCAGTCTTCAGAGAGCCGTGCATGCGCAGTAAGCTTACGGAGAAGGCGGGGGGGGGGCGCACTTGGGCAGCTCAGCCTCTGTTGATTGTGGACCTTGTCCCGGCCCTGGCAACAATGGAATGGTTTAAAACAAAACCTATCTATGTGTTAGAATGGCCCAGTCAAAGTCCAGATCTAAATCCAATCGAGAATCTGTGGCAAGATCTGAAAACTGCTGTTCACAAACGCTGTCCATCTAATCTGACTGAGCTGGAGCTGTTTTGCAAAGAAGAATGGGCAAGGATTTCAGTCTCTAGATGTGCAAAGCTGGTAGAGACATACCCTAAAAGACTGGCAGCTGTAATTGCAGCAAAAGGTGGTTCTACAAAGTATTGACTCAGGGGGCCGAATAATTACGCACACCCCACTTTGCAGTTATTTATTTGTAAAAAATGTTTGGAATGATGTATGATTTTCATTCCACTCCTCACATGTACATTGTGACGAACAGCCCCGCAATCTCGTCTAACTTACTCCAGTACCATCAGGGGTTAATCGCCTCTGATGGCTTGTAAGACTGTGAGCAAGTTGATGTTAAAATAGTGGTTGCTGAGTCGTCAGGTAATAATGCGACAACGCGCGCCAATCTTGTCTAATCTGACACCGTTACCATTCGGGGAATAGACACATCCGATGGTTTGTAATATGGTGAACAGAGTGACGCCAAAGATTGGTCGCACCGCTGCCGGCAATGTGACGTATGCGCAGTCACCCACCAATTCCTGTTCCCTTTGCTGCAGTTTACCATAAAGCCTCAGACCCTGAGGGAATCCTGAAGACAGTCAGAACTGCAGGCAAAGTAACCTTTTGGATTGGTTGGTGAGTCCACACACAGTCCAATTTCGATTGTATATACAATCGATACAATCTGTGCTCTCATATAGAGGCCAGGTCGCTGCCACCAATCCGCAATAAAAGCGTGCGAATGCGCTAATTCTAACTCTAGCTAAATCCTGTAGGAAAAAGGGTTAATTAGACAACCTTTCTAGAGATAGCAAAACTAACAATATTTAATATCAAAACAGTTATGGTAACATGTCTCTCTGAAGATGTGAATTCTTTTGGCGGAGATTTGTTTCAGAACAGCACTTAGACGAACGATTTTTAAATCGTTTATTTAAAGAAATAATGCAAAACAAAATATAGCAATAGAAACAATTTGATACAGAAATAATAAGAGTTCAATATGAAAATAATAGCTGATTACAGTCTGAGCAGTTTGTCAAGTTACCGTGTCCTTTGCGGTAGGTCCCACAGAGATATATAGTCCAATTCTGGAAAGTTCTGTGGAATAGGTATTAATCCTTTTATCATCCAGCCCAAATCCGTGATGGTACAGGATGGCTGGGCAAAAGACTCTCTCTCCAGGCTGAGTGTCAGTCAGTTTTAGCTCTTTCTCTGCCAGAGGGTGTGGCTGGTAACAAGAAAGTTCTCCACTCCTAACAATCTGACCTCAGGCTGCTGAAGTCCGCCCCTATTGTCTGAGGGACAGAATTGGCAGTTTCTCCAAGTATGCCATAACTCAGCGGATATCCGACATATCATATAAAACCCAACATTTTACATTCCGTCAGCATGCGCTGAACCAATCGATATCAAACTCGCTTGGAGTGCCACCTTCCCTGCCTATGTAGTCGATATCTCAGGCTGTGAGATGACTAGGAGATCGATTAACGTCTCAGAAGGTGGGCTGCGCTAGTCGCATGGCGTACTGTGAGTTGTGGACCGCTGGGCCCAAACGGTTCCGCAATATCCATCAAATTATGGACTACTATGAAATGAGATATGAAAAGCTCCTTAAGCCAGGGACATGTCTCTGGGTGTTCTCAGGACAGGCAGGAATGTCACCTAATGATTTTACGATGCGTTCCTGTATCCTGCTTCTTATCAGCAATTCCTTGTAGTAGATCTGTGAGCTATGTGAATGCTCTGGTTTTTTGGGTTTTATTGGGGATCGTCAGGAAGTGTAAATAAGCACTCACATTCCTCACTGCAGGGCTGGTGAGCTGGAAGAACACTCATTTTTCTAAAAGCAGGCTAAGGCATTTAAAGGGGTACTCCAGAACCGATTTTGTGCGCAATTACATGCGCTTGCCGCAATGGCGTTCGCGGGATCGTGACATACACCACTTTGTGTTGGTCTTTCATGTGGAATTCCAATAAAATTGATGCATGTTTGTGGCAGTAATGTGACAAAATGTGGAAAACTTCAAGGGGGCCGAATACTTTTGCAACCCACTGTATATTGTAGTCTAGGGCCAATTTAAAGGGAAGGCAATTAACTTATCTATATGTTTTTGGGATGTGGGAGAAAACCGGAGTGTTTGGAGGAAACAAACACAGACACGGGAGAAGTTACAAACTCCTTGCAGATGTTGACCTGGCTGGGATTTGAATTGGGAACCCAGCGCTGCAAGGCAAGAGCGCTAACCACTACGCCACTGTGCTGTCCAGGTATGAACTCCAAACGGTGATTAACACAACAGAAAAGATCATTGGTGCTCCACTAACCCTGCTAGATCTCCTCCATACCACCAGGATGAGGGCCTCCAGGATTTCATGTGATCCCTCCCACCCAGGCAGTTGCTACTTTGAGCTCCACCCATTACCAAACCATCCCCTCCAAAATCACCAGACGCTTCTCCCCCCAAGCATTCCTCCTGCTGAACTCGAGTCCTCCCTACCAGATCTGCTAACATGCAGCACTTTAACCCATTGGTCACACTCAGCCTCACACTTTGAATTTCCAAAGCACCCCCTTTGTGGCCTTTGTTTCATCCAGCTGCTCCTGAATACCTTATGCTCATTCCCTACACTCTAATTTATGTTTTCATGCATGTATCATTGTAATCCCTCTTTGTCTGTAAATGCTATGTTTATCATATGTTTTACTGTCATGGCCATGTGAACCACAAATAATTCTGGGTACGCCAATTAGCATACTTGGCGAATAAAGGGGATTCTGATTCTGATTTTAGAGTAACCAAGCAGCTCAGGATGACCCAAACCACTAGGTGATTCTGATGTTGGTCTCTAAAGTTGCACCTAGAGTTGATACTTTTGACTGTCATCAGCAGGTAGGTTGGTGATTGCTTAGAAAACAAAACAGACCATTTTCAGCTGATGCAGAGGACAGTGGTAGCAAAACAAAAAAATACATGCCTGGGTGAACGTCAAGTGATATGCAACATAGGGATGATTTATCATCAGTCAGCATTCCGATGGTCATGCAAATCTCATAGCTATTTAAAAAAGTTAAAAAAATAAGTCCAGCTCAGCCAGTCCAATTACTGGCAGAAGTTGAAAGTTCAGTGATGCTGCAAGTGAACATTTGTGGTAAAAAGTTACCCTGACAGTAGGGTCATGGGGCAGATTTATCAAGACCAGTGCAAGGAAAACTGAAGGCAGAACTGGTGCAAAACAGGAGCAGATGCCCAGACCAAGGATTCTGATTGATTGCACCTGTTTTGCCCAGGATTTGCTCTATTTTTTTCCTGTGCTGGATTTGATTAATCTGCCCTAATTGGTTGATATTGTTCTCTTGTACTCTAAACATGGACATTCCACGTTCTTCATAAAATTGCCATCAACATAACCTGATGTATTTTTGTAAAGTATTTTTGTAAAGAACGTTATTCTTTCTGTTTCAGTTTGCAGCCAGATAAGTATCTTCAAAACTGCCAGAAAGCCGAAATAGTACTGTCTGGCAACCATGGTAGTAGTAATCTATTTGAAATACAGGCTGCCTGTAAATTACAGAAGTAATTAACTACACAGAGCAGAATTCATTGTTATTTATGTTCAAATTAGGGAGCGGATTTTGACACTCACATTTACCTATTACTGTCAGCAGTACTATGGAATGCATATGCTTTATATACACGTGCCTTATACGTGTGTAACTGTCTATAGAAATAAGAGAAGTACATTGTTTATTGGCTTTGATACTGTGTTTTGCCAAATATGTCCTTTCAGTAAGTATGATAACTGGACAAGCTCTTAAAATATTCAGTCCTTACGTTACCAAATGTAGAAGATGCACATCAACCGGGTAACTTTTGTATTTTACAAGAAGTTTTAAATCAGGATGATACCATTTATTGGCTAACTAAAAATGAATAAAAATAAGCAAGCTTTCGGCCTTGCAGCCTTCGTCGGGCTTATATCCTGTTAGTTTGCAGGCTGGTGGTACAGACAGCTATATACAGCTATATATATGCTGGCTAACACATACAATACCCTACTGCCACTACTTTTGTATTTTAGTCAAAGCTCATTATATAGGGATTACTATTTGTAAAAATTAATTAAAAATATATATTCATTCTTATCGATAAAGTCTATGATTTACCTCCTCTATTTACCAATTTGCAAATGTATCAGTCTATTACGTTTGCAAAGATCTACATTTTCCATATGGTTAATGAAAGTCATGATGTCATGTGAAGGACGCTTTAGTAGCAGCTACAGTAGCATATGCAGGGCCTCAGCAACAGGGGCGTAACTAGACATCACTGGCCCCCCTGCGAAACTTTGGATGGGACCCCCCGCAAAACTTTGGATGGGGCCCCCCACCCTGCTCGCTTTCTGTACAGGAAAACTGAGGACCAATGTGGTTTCCCCATGCAGATAAAAACACTTAGAATTAAAGGAAACATCAGGCAATCTATGCTACCCCCAGATCTACTTACCCGGGGTTTCCTCCAGCCCCTTGCAGCAGACAAGTCCCTTGTTGCAGCTCTGTTCCCAGTACATACATACACACACAGCTGTATTATTTTACTACATGAGAGCACATGCTATAGGGAGGAACAACAATGACATGCTGAACATAAGATATAGTCTTTACCGTAACTGGCAAAACATTCAGAATATCACTGATTGATACTGTTATTACAAGATCTTGGACTTCATTGAGACAGCAAGCTCTCAATGAAGCAGCAACAGTAAGACATCAATCTCCACTCCATTGAGTTGTAAAAGTATTCAGAGGCCATAAAGTCATTAACCCGTGTGATAAGAATCTAGGAATCCTTTTGCTGAAAAGGGAAAGTCTACAACTTTTTTTCAAAATGTGACTCCTTTGTTTGTAAGGTTGAACATCTAGTCATCGGAACTTTACAGCAGTGAGAGACAGATGTTTTTTACGAACCCCAGGGAGCAGGGACAGTGTATAAATTCCAAAGTGTGTGTGATTCCTTATCTGTGTGCTGGACACATGCAGTCAATATAACAATGGTGTGAGAGCAGAATAACTTTTATTTTCTCCATGCCCTTAGCTGTCAGTCTCTCAAACTTTTCCCCCACAGGCCCCCTGTGGCTTCTGGGCCCCCCTGCGGAGGCATCCCTTGCAGGGTCTATTGTTACGCCCCTGCTCAGCAACATTTAACATGAGAGGAATTCAGCAATTTTACCCTCGTCATCCGCCAGTAGTGTACAAGCTATCACTATGATGATAACTTGTACACTGAAACGGTGATAAGACTCTCAAATTGAAATCCTAGTGTCTATTAATTGTCTTCTGGTGACATGATTGCTATGTTGAAATTGCAGGGTAACAGTGCCAGTATGATAATATATCCACTTGTTTCTCATCACAGTAGTCATTATGATCTAATAAAAAATATTAAAGGGTTACTAAAAAAGAAAATAAATCAGTTTAACTTACCTGGGGCTTCTTGCAGCCCCCTTGTGTCATCCTGTGCTTACACCATCCTTCCGAGTCCCTCCATCGAGTAGTGGTGATCCCCGCAAAGCTGGCCAGTCGTGACCAGTCAGCAGCTGCTGCACATGCATGGCCCTGAGCCGCGTGCACCCTGATCATGCTCCTGCTCCAGGAACACTATGTGTATGTGCAGTAGCTATTTTCGTATACTGCGCATGCACAGAATGCTCCCAGCAACGGTAATATGGTGAGGAGGCGCGTGGCCAGCCAGCTTTACAGGGGTTGCTGCTGCTGGCCGGAGGGACTCAGGAGGATGGCGCAGGCACGGGATGAGTCCAGGGGGGGCGCTTTAGATTTACTTTAAGTCTGCTTAGATGAGAAAGATTTCTTAGATTCCTGTGTGATTAACAGAAATAATGGCAAACATGTAACTATAAATACGTTAAATTTCTAACACAGTATACACTATATATATGCGGTCCCCTACTTACAAGCAGGTTCTATTCTGGGGGATTGTTTGTAAGTTGAATTTGATTGTAAGTTGAGTCCTGTGTCACTCAATGACATCTAAATCAATGTATATATTTAATGTAATGTGTTTTTAGGGTATAATATGTCTCTTTTCATTAAAATGAAACTACCGTAAAAAGTGGGTAAACTTACAAATTTATCAGGTAATCACATAATTATTTCCAATGCTGCATAGTATGTAGAGCAACCCATTCTTTTTTTTAGATAAGAAAGTGGGAGGTTTACTTTAAGATAGATTAAAATAGATTAACTACATGAATGATTATACTGTATGTACTGTATACTGTATGTACTGTATGTACTCTGAAAAACAGAGGCGCCATAATTTTTTATTATTATTATCAACACTACCATAGTCAGCCTGATATCCCTGTCACAGTTTAAAGCCATTTTGTTTTTGTAAAAGACATATTTATTCCAATACATACTATTGTGGCAGACCTTTTAAAACAACGGCAAGAAACAATAGGGGGACGTATTCTTTTCTAATAAGGCTACTTATACTAATATTAGAAATATATAATAAGTGAAAGTGAGAATAAAAAAAATATAATGCCGGTGAAAACCACTCGTCTGCAATTGCAGATTTAAATGTACTCATACCAGATAACACCATATGGGGGTACCAAGCATAACACTGACCCCTGGAATATAAGCCTCTGGGATGAATAATTTTCTGGCTTCATTTGTTAATCAATACAAATTGATTGTGTTATCATAAGAGAAAGAATAGACTAATGGATATGCTTTAGGCTAGAACAAAGGCATGTACTACCGCTGAATCAACTTTAGTTAAAAATGGCTTTAAGGAAAACAAAACTAGCTCATACTTTCTAGTAATGAGAGTGGGGAGCTGTTTGCGTGGTTACTGCAGCCTGAATGTCTGTTTTCATTGATTTCTCTGGTAAATGGCCCAAGCACTGCTAACAGAAGATATATGGTATATGGCTTGCAATGAGAGCAGGTCCCTGAAAGACTAAGCAACATTTCTTTAAAAAACAAACTCCGTATTATTTCCACTGGTTGGCCTGCTTTTATTTTTTGAATATTAGTCCTATGCTAAGAAAACTGGCTTATGTTGTCAAAGTGCCCATTCCTATAAATCATCATTTGCATGGTTGTCAGAACTGGAAGGGATCATTGTCAGAAGAAAATGGTGAGCTTCTGAGAGGAACTGATGGCAAGGTAACTATTTAATGTTCATTTGAAGTTACCTCATGTGTTTATTTTAAGTAATTTTACTCAGTACAGGTTCCCTTTAAAGGGACTGTCTGAGCAAATAAAAAAAAACATCTACTTACCCAGGGCTTCCTCCAGCCCCTTGCAGCCAACATGTCCCACGCCGCCGGTGCACAGGCCGCTGTTAATCAAGTCCACGTTGTCCGGAGTGTACTGCGCAGGGTAAGTAGATTTTTGTTTAATTGCTTGGATATTCCATTTAAGTGCTTCAGAACAGGACTGTATTCCACCCAAGTTTAGTTGAATAGCTCAGAGAAGCTTATTTGCATAGATAACAACTGAAGTTGCTGTACTGGAAAACACATGAGACTTTTTTTCTTTGCCACTAAAGTTCTATTTCTTAGCTGTACTACACATCCAATTCATTATTTCATAAGTTTATTTTTGATTCAGGTTTGCTTTCAATCTCCTTTTAAAAGGCATAATGTGTATATAACGCAGCACATGGGGGGTGGGGAGCCCAGTCACCAGATTGCACATCATAAATTAGCATACTACCACAATATTTATTTTAAAATATACAGTATCTGATAAAAGTGAGTACACTTCTCACACTTTTGTAAATATTTTATTATATTTGTATAGGACAAAACTGAAGACATGACACATTGATACAATGTAAAGTAGTCATTAATAACGAAACCTCTGGCTACAAAAGTGAGTACACCCCCAAGTGAAGAATGCCAAAATATGGCCCAATTGGACAATATTCCCTCTCAAGTACACCTCTAAGATGATCACTACCTTGCTAAAAAAACTAAGGGTAATGGTGCTGGACTGGCCAAATATGTCTCCAGACCTAAACCCTATTGAGCTTCTGTGAGGTATCCCCAAATGGGAGGTGGAGGAGTGCAAGATCGCTAACATCAATCAGCTTTGTCATGGAGGAGTGGAAGAGGATTCCAGTGGCAACCTTTGAATCTCTAGTGAACTCCACACCCAAGAAAATTAAGGCAGTGCTGGAAATTATTAGGATCACAATCACCGAAGACCCCACCACCAAAGCCACCTCCTCTGGAAGTTACTACATGTTTTGGGGACCTCCCCCTTCATCAGGTGACTCTCCTACACATGTCGCATTCATTTATAGTGTGTACGCAATTATGTGTATCCTAAGACCGGAAGTAGATCTGCTGTCTTGTGGAAAAAAAGTAAATTTCAGTCCCCTACAATTTAAATAGTACTTCATTATTTATTACAATTATAAATCCATCAATATCAAATTATTGAACCATAAAAAAATATATATTTTGAAAATAAACATAGTAATGATAAAAACAACAATAATACAATGGGAATAGTAGATTTCTAAAAACATAGGGATCCCTGTGCAAAAATACCTTCAATATACAATTCCTCCAATAAATATTTTGTACACTGGGAAACCGAAATGAAAATTAAAATGAAAGAAAAAATTAAAATAATTTACACTGTTATACAAGTTGCACACTAACTATTTAGAATTTGTATCAAAGTGTCTTTTTTTTTCAGTGTTGTCCCATGAAAACGTGATCCATATATACCGGCTATAAATTGAGATTTCTAGATGCAAAGTATAGGGGGCGACTTAAAATTGAGTCAGACTTAACTTTCTGACTAAGGCCCCGTTCACACTTGCGGTTTTGTCAAAACCGCACCGGATGTCCGGACCGCACCGGAGCCGGACCGGACCTGAACCGTACGGTTCCTGTCCGGATCCGGTCCGGATCCGGTCCGGTTGCATACGGTTTCCGTGCGGTATGAACACGGTTGCGGTCCGGATCCGGATTCTTAAAGAGATAACAACCTGTATAAATACCTGGGGTTCTGGGAGGTCAGCAGAAGCTCTGGGGTCATTGTTGGAGACAGCTGGACGTGTGGAAACCATCCTTGGATACAGAGACAGCAGTTGGGACCATGGATCCAGTCATTTTTTACGCTTATTACCTGGGAATTCTCTCCTTCCTGTTGTTTACCTACTACTATGTGGGGAGAAGGCGTGCTCCTCGCAGGAGATGGTGGGTGCACCCTCTACTAGCCAGGAGGCAGAGGAAGGGAGAGTTCCAGGCCCTCTACCGGGACCTCAGACGACACCCACAGAAGTTCTACAGCTACACTCGGATGTCTATTCCCCTGTAAGTATCTAGGCCTAAATACACCAACCCCCACCATCCCTAAACACCCCACCCTCACCCCCACAACACCTCATCCCTGTATACCTAGCTAAACACACCACCCTGACCCCCACACCCCTGTATACCTAGCTATACACTACACCCCCACCCTCCACAACACTCCCAAACCTCTGTAAACACACCTCCCCCATCCTCCACCCAACACCTTGTCCCACAACATACTTTACAGCTTCTTCCTTTACATCTCCTGACAGGTTTGATACCCTTTTGGAGATGGTGAAGGATGACCTTAGGAAGAAGGATACCACGTTCAGGAGAGCAGTCACACCACAAGAACAACTACTCATCACACTGAGGTATGTAAAAACAAATTTTTTTATTGCAAAAACAACCACTTTCCAACATGGAAACATTCTTCCAACATGGAAGACAAAAAAATAACATATCAATGGTATAGCCCGGTCAGTTTTAAGGAACACCAACCACCAACTTTGTGCTGGAAGAGTTGCAGGGCATAGCTGCCCAAGTGTCTTTCGGGGACACCAGTACCTAATATTAAAGTGCTTCAAAAACCTAACCACTGGCACAGGACCCTCTGAGCCATGGATGAAGGACACAGGGCAGTGAAAAGGCTAGGCCTCTCACCGACCAGTCAAGGTGTCCTTCATCCATGGCTCCTAGGGTCTTGTGCAAGTGATTAGGAACAAGAACAAAGTGAGGAGCAAGAGGAACCGATGGCAGAGGTGCATGACTACAGGTGCAGTGCAACAGGCACAAGGTTGTGACCCAGGTAGTGTCTTTCGGGGACACCAGGCCCTAATAAATTGAAGTGCTTTAAAAACCTAACCACTGGCACATGACCCTCTGAGCCATGGATGAAGGACACAGGGCAGTGAAAAGGCTAGGCCTCTCACCGACCAGTCAAGGTGTCCTTCATCCATGGCTCCAAGGGTCTTGTGCAAGTGGTTAGGAACAAGAACAAAGTGAGGAGCAAGAGGAACCGATGGCACAGGTGCATGACTACAGGTGCAGTGCAACAGGCACAAGGTTGTGACCCAGGTAGTGTCTTTCGGGGACACCAGGCCCTAATAAATTGAAGTGCTTTAAAAACCTAACCACTGGCACATGACCCTCTGAGCCATGGATGAAGGACACAGGGCAGTGAAAAGGCTAGGCCTCTCACCGACCAGTCAAGGTGTCCTTCATCCATGGCTCCAAGGGTCTTGTGCAAGTGGTTAGGAACAAGAACAAAGTGAGGAGCAAGAGGAACCGATGGCACAGGTGCATGACTACAGGTGCAGTGCAACAGGCACAAGGTTGTGACCCAGGTAGTGTCTTTCGGGGACACCAGGCCCTAATAAATTGAAGTGCTTTAAAAACCTAACCACTGGCACATGACCCTCTGAGCCATGGATGAAGGACACAGGGCAGTGAAAAGGCTAGGCCTCTCACCGACCAGTCAAGGTGTCCTTCATCCATGGCTCCAAGGGTCTTGTGCAAGTGGTTAGGAACAAGAACAAAGTGAGGAGCAAGAGGAACCGATGGCACAGGTGCAGGACTACAGGTGCAGTGCAACAGGCACAAGGTTGTGATCCAGGTAGTGTCTTTTGGGAACACCAGGCCCTAAATTATTAGTGCTTCTAAAACCTAACGACTGGCACAGGACCCTCTGAGCCATGGATGAAGGACACAGGTCAGTGAAAAGGCTAGGCCTCTCACCGACCAGTGAAGGTGTCCTTCACCCATGGCTCCAAGGGTCTTGTGCAAGTGATTAGGATCAACAAAGTAAGGAACAAGAGGAATCAAAGGCACAGGTGCAGGACTACAGGTGCAGTGCAACAGGCACAAGGTTGTGACCCAGGTAGTGTCTTTTGGGGACACCAGGCCCTAAATTATTAGTGCTTCTAAAACCTAACGACTGGCACAGGACCCTCTGAGCCATGGATGAAGGACACAGGTCAGTGAAAAGGCTAGGCCTCTCACCGACCAGTGAAGGTGTCCTTCACCCATGGCTCCAAGGGTCTTGTGCAAGTGATTAGGATCAACAAAGTAAGGAACAAGAGGAATCAAAGGCACAGGTGCAGGACTACAGGTGCAGTGCAACAGGCACAAGGTTGTGACCCAGGTAGTGTCTTTTGGGGACACCAGGCCCTAAATTATTAGTGCTTCTAAAACCTAACGACTGGCACAGGACCCTCTGAGCCATGGATGAAGGACACAGGTCAGTGAAAAGGCTAGGCCTCTCACCGACCAGTGAAGGTGTCCTTCACCCATGGCTCCAAGGGTCTTGTGCAAGTGATTAGGATCAACAAAGTAAGGAACAAGAGGAATCAAAGGCACAGGTGCAGGACTACAGGTGCAGTGCAACAGGCACAAGGTTGTGACCCAGGTAGTGTCTTTTGGGGACACCAGGCCCTAAAGTTCAAGTCCAGCAAAACCAAAAGTTAAAAAGCCCTGTGATGGTATCCTTCCTCCGAGGATCGGAGGTATTCAGAGGAGCATGTCCAGGAACAATTTGACTTTTTTTTTCAAATTGTATCGGCACCACTACTAGAAAAGGTGGGAGTTGCTGCCTGGAAATCTGGACTCTCTTGGGTGCTGGTCGTGGATGAGCTGGACCCTGACAGCGGTGGCCCATATTGACTGCCTCTGTAGCCGGTGTACATCTGTGATGATTGCCAGGTGGGCACCGCTGTTGGTTGTGGGGGTCTAAAAATTGGTGGTTGCAATAATGGCGTGTCCATGTGCTGTTTAATCACCTCCAGCAAATTGGAATGGCACGCCATCAGGTTTTGTGAAGGCACCTTTTCAAGATATGGTATTAGAGACATCACAGTGTGAAAACACGGGTGTGCCTGCAATTTCAGTAGTTCCTTGCTTTGTTGATGCATTTGCTGCATCATGTTCTGCAGCTGGCCCACCGACTGATGATGCTGCGCACGCAGTTGGTCGATTTCTCCTCTGTGCATCTCATGCATCATTTTAAGCTCGTCCCTGTAGTGCCCATGTACAGCGTCGAGCTCACATTGCAGTGAAGTGATGTGGGACTTGTACTGCTCCATGATATGGCCCCTGTCCTCATCTTGCAACTGCCGGGTTATGAGAGTTTGGTGGCTCTGAAGAATCCCGAGAAGTCCGGAGACAGCCCCGGACATCTCGGACTCTGTCTCTCTCCTTGTTGGGGGGAGGGTACCTCGACGCCTCACTGGTGTGGTGGTCCTCACTGGTGGTGTGGCAGCATCTTCCCGTCCTCTGGCCTGTGTCGGGGTTGCCCTGCGCGCTGGTTGTGCTGCAGTCTCTCGGTGCTCCTCACTTTGTTCTTGTTCCCCTGGAGCTTCCATAGCGGTCGATTGTGGAGGTTCAGCTTCTTCCACACTCGGTCCTGCAACCTCAACATCCAAGCTCTCTTCTGCCAAGTCATCATCAAAGGACGGAGTTGTGATGAAGGACTCCCTCCTCCTACTCCTCGCCTCGGGGAAATAGGTTACATCGGCGACGTCATCATCCACCAAGCTCTCCTCACTGCTGAACCGTGCCTCCTGGGTCGGTTCCTCTTGCTCCAAATTGTCTTCAGTCCTGTAGATAAAAAAAATATTTATTGGTGTGCCAAACAGCATGTGGCGTCAATTCACAGAGCTAGCAAACACTAGCAATCACTTTATCACCAGTTTCTACCCAACATTTGATAAAGCTTGTGAGAAAAGTTCGCTAGCCATGGGAATTGAGGCCATAGCAATACATGGCCGAAGTCATGGTAAATGAGCTCTCAGTTCCTGCCCACAGTAGTGGTACTTACAGTCTAGGTTCCAGGCTTGCATTGATGAAAGACAATTGCTTGGCAAATTGGTAGTCTTTTTGTCGCCTTCCCCCGCCACTGCCACTTCGTTCGGCAAGTTTTTTCTTCCGTAGCCATTTCACATATGCATCCCGTATATTGCGCCACCTTGTCTTGTACCTTTCTCCTGTAACGACATGAAAAATTGATTTCGATTATTTCTCTTGTAGGTACATTGCAACTGGACAAACATATACATCGCTACATGTCACATTTCGTATTGGGAAGAGCACGGTGGCAGGCATCGTCGTGAGGACTTCGAGGATCCTTTGGACGCGACTGAGGGCCAGATACATGCCTGTGCCGGACACCACGAAATGGGAGGAGATCGCCCAGGGCTTCTGGACCGAGTGCAAGTTTCCTAATTGTGTTGGCGCACTGGATGGGAAACACATCCGGATTCAGAAACCCGTGGGGAGTGGCAGCCATTATTTCAACTATAAAAAATACTTCAGCATTGTTCTAATGGCAGTGGCAGATGCGGACTACAAGTTTGTGTACGTGGATGTGGGGTCGTACGGTAGTTCCAATGACTCTGGAATTTTCCAGCGTACGACCCTTTGCCGGCTGATGGAGGAAGGCAGACTGCGTCTCCCCCGTGACAGACCCTGGCCTGGGACAAGGGCACCGGCCTACCCCTATGTGTTTGTGGGGGACGAGGCCTTCGCCCTGTCCGACCATGTAATGCGTCCGTACCCAGACAGGGGACTTGATGCCAGCCAGCTACACTTCAATGCTCGGTTGAGCCGTGCAAGGAGAATGGTGGAGTGCACATTTGGGATCCTGGTGTCAAAGTGGAGGGTGTTCCACACACCCATGCTGCTGAAACCGGGCAACGCAGTTGTCGTGGTGAAGGCAGCATGCATCCTCCACAACTTTGTGCGGCAGGAGGAAAGAGAGACTCCGGAACCCCCGAATGTGCTTCCACTAATGCCCCTGCGGAGGTATGCAACCAGGCCAAGGGTAGTGTCACTGCGGAACAGGGACCAACTGAGACTTTATTTTACCACACCACCTGGACGAGGGTGAATGTTTGGTTTTTAATATGTTTTGTTGAAATGTGTTTATTTTGGAGTTTCAAGTTTGAGTGATTTTAAATGTATTAATTTTTTACAATAAATTGATGTATAATAATTGGTCATTGTGTATGTTTTATGTGCACAGGTGGGGTACATCGCAGGTGGGTGGGATACAACACAGGTGGGGTACAGGTGGGTGGGATACATCACAGGTGGGGTACAGGTGGGTGGGATACAACACAGGTGGGTGGGATACATCACAGGTGGGGTAGAGGTGGGTGGGATACAACACAGGTGGGGTACAGGTGGGTGGGATACATCACAGGTGGGGTACAGGTGGGTGGGATACATCACAGGTGGGGTACAGGTGGGTGGGATACATCACAGGTGGGGTACAGGTGGGTGGGATACAACACAGGTGGGTGGGATACATCACAGGTGGGGTAGAGGTGGGTGGGATACAACACAGGTGGGGTACAGCGCAGGTGGGTGGGATACATCACAGGTGGGTGGGATACATCACAGGTGGGTGGGATACAACACAGGTGGGGTACAGGTGGGTGGGATACATCACAGGTGGGGTACAGGTGGGTGGGATACAACACAGGTGGGTGGGATACATCACAGGTGGGGTAGAGGTGGGTGGGATACAACACAGGTGGGGTACAGGTGGGTGGGATACATCACAGGTGGGGTACAGGTGGGTGGGATACATCACAGGTGGGGTACAGGTGGGTGGGATACATCACAGGTGGGGTACAGGTGGGTGGGATACATCACAGGTGGGGTACAGGTGGGTGGGATACATCACAGGTGGGGTACAGGTGGGTGGGATACATCACAGGTGGGGTACAGGTGGGTGGGGAACAGGTGGGTGGGCCACGGGTGGGTGGGCAACACGTGGGTGACACAAATCCATAGCAAAAGTGGAATACATCACAAGCTTAAACCACAAGCCCCCCCCAAAAAAAACTTCTAGTCAACATACCCTCTGTGCCTTGCTGTCTCTTGCTCAAGTTCTCAAAGTCCTCCACATACAGCTTGGCAATTTTTTTCCACAGGCCTCTGCATTTTTTGATGTTGCTGTGGTCCGCATCCCCCTTGTCCCACAGGGCTGGTACCTGCTGCACCTGTAGGATGAGGTCTTCTGATGTGTAGGGCCTCACCCCCTCGCTATCAGACTGATCCTGCTCCATATTGCTGCCAAAGAGCTCCAGCATGAAGTCACTGCTGCTCCACTCTGTGAACGCTGGTGCCATGTGGTCCCCATCCAAAATGGCCACCATACCATAGAGTCTGCATAGGAAGTGTGGTACAACATCCGGTTTTTATAGCCAGTGTGTTGTGCGCTCTCCGGTTCTCATTGGTTTCCATTGGCCGGATGCAACATTCCGGCTCCGGTCCGGATACGTCAGCCGGACCAGCCGGACCAAAAAATAGCGCATGTTGGAACGGACGCCGGAGTCCGGATCCGGTCCGGCTCCGGTCCGGACGAAACGGACGCATGTGAACGGTCGCATAGACTTTCATTGCTATGCCGTGCGTCCGTTTCGTCCGGTCCGCATGCGGTCCGGCTCCGGCACGGCTCCGGCACGGCGATTCCGGATAGCAACCGCTAATGTGAACCGGGCCTTCACATGACTATCATATAGTTCCCTTCTTCTTCTTCTTTTTCTTTTCTTTTTTTTATTTTTCTCTCTCAGGACCTGCACTTAGGGCCTTATCCAATTAACTTTTTCTCCTAGAAGTTTTCTCCTAGAAGACCATTTTATTTTTGTTTAAAATTACTTTTGGGTGTTCTGCCATTAAAAAAGTACCAAAAAGTACTGTCAAAATTACTCGGAGTATGTTCTTGTTTACTTGTGGCTTAAAGAGACACTGAAGTGAAAAAAAAATTATATAATGAATTAGTGGTATAGTACGGATAATTAATAGAACATTAGTAGCAAAGCAAATATTCTCATATTTTTATTTTCAGTTATATAGTTTTTTTATAACATTGCATCATTTTCTAATATTTGCAGTTTACACACTACTCAGCATTCTAAATGATTTTACAGAGAAGGCTAGTAAACTTTTGAACTGTCTTCTGTCATTGTATTTTCTTTTTCTCTGCAGACACTTGAGATAACAAGCTACAGAAGACAGAGCTCTCTGCGACTTTGAAAGTCGTGGAGCTCAATGGCTCTTTTGCATAGATAACAACTGGAGTTTCTTAACTCTTCCTGTACTGGAAACAATATTAGACTAATGTCTCGGCTCCCAGTGTTTTATTTCTTAGATGTACTACACATACAAATCATTATATCAATTTTTTTTCACTTCAGTGTCTCTTTAAAAGGAATTTTATTTATAAGATGTGAAAATGTCACCTAGAAAAGTTGAATTGGGCCCATTGAATGTAAGTTAACCACTTCAAACAAAATGATGTAGCTGCTACATCCTAAAAAAGTGTTAATCAGGCTGCCAGGACGTAGCAGCTACATCAAAGGCTAAAACAGACACCGCAAATGATCGCGCGCATGCCCACTGCACTACCGATTGGTTACAAGTATTTTAATTCCTATAAATGCATGTGCATGCACGGGACCGCGCATGCACGTGCTTGTGACCACAGACCTACACCATTGATTGGGCAAAGGGATCATGTGATCCCTTGACCCTTGTGGCTGCAGTGATTAGTCCAAGGGATCATGTGATCCCTTGGCCAATCAGTGTCCTCCCAGCCATCAATAAACACTGCCTCTCAAAAGAGACCCTGTTTATTGAAAAAAAAAATAGTAAAAAATAAAATAAATTGAATGTTTTTTAATGTAAAAATAATAATAATAATAATAGTGTTCATGTTCCCCCAAAGCAATGATTGGTGCAAGGGATCATGAGGTCCCTGAACCAATCAGTGTGTCTGAAGATCTGTACCCAACAATGCGATGTTTGCGGCGACTGTTTTGTGACGGGCGAGTTTTTCACATTGAATGATTATTTTGCAATATTGCATAATATCGTTTAACAAAAATTAGTGAAACGATGTTTAGCGGCGTTTGTGACCGTCATGACGGACCACTGAGCGACCAATTGCTCAGATCCCCATTGCCCGCCGTGATCTATTTATTATGATTACAGGATTGTTCGTGCCTTTGTTACCATGGTATTGAAGATGGATCGGTTAAAGATCGCTGTTTGCCGCTGATACCGAATCCATTTTCACATCAGACGTTAGCTTATATTTGAATAACCACAGTTACAGCCAGTAATAACAGTCTTCATTCACAAAAACAAGTAACAATGTTAGGTAAATAGTAAAGCTTTGTTGAAAAACACATGCAATTTTACGCAATGCAAAATCGCAAATTATGCTTTTAAAAGGCAATGCACACGTTCATTTTCCGGGCTGCAATTCGCACAAGTGAGAAAAAACTGTTTTCCTGACGCAAGAAATCGTAACATGCGTACAATTCCCATAGACTGCTCGCAGGTGCCAGCAGTCTATGGTGGATGATACAAGTGCAACAATGAGAAAAGGAAGGGAAAAATGGACTGTAAGAAAACGCCTAGTTTTCCGCAGACACAAGTGTGGCCTTTCTCTAAGAGCCAGTTCACATTGAAGTACGTTCCGCTCCAATGAGCGAAACGCAGCAGCGGCAGCAATGCTTTCCCGATGGGAAAGTTCACATTGCTCCGGTCCGCTCTGTTCCGTTCCCTGCGTTCCGCTCATCGGAGCGGATCTTCCCGACATGTCGGGACCTTGCGTTCCCGCTCCGCTCAACGGAACAGAACGGAAGCGGATGCGGAACGTACTTTAATGAGAACCGGCTCTAACTGTGTCTCTCTCACAGCAGTTCTCTGTTACCTCAAATCTGTGTTTTGAGGTGGCAGGAGCTGCTGAGAGGGGTCACCTAAATTTGGACACAGTACTAAATTTAGGAGCATGTAAAATGCCGCTAATATCTACTATAACTATTTAAATTTGGGTGCAAAAATTTTCCAATAAAATAGCGCTATAAATATAAAAATAGCAGGTGCCACAACACCCGCTATTTATAACTTCAGTTTCTATAGTGGGCAGTCTTGGTGCTCGTTATTTTATCTTTCGACTCTGGCACCCAAGTTTACTGTTATAGCTGCTATTAGCGGCATTTTACATGGGTGCCTATGGTGGCACCCATTAATGTTAGGTATAGATTGGGGAGGAGAAGAGGGAGGGGGGAGCGCTCCAATGGGCACCAAGTGCACCAATGCGTTACCTTAGATACAAACTACACATGCGCTTCTAAGCCGCCGCCTGCGAGTCTCCTCATCCTGTAGCAGCCTGTCCAGGGCTGACAGTGTGATGGAATTTCTGCTGGTGTGGAGCAATGCGTGGCTGCCGTCTGTGTTGGTCAAAGGTATAGGAGACTCTAAGAGCAGGCAGTCATGTTGCTAGAAAGAGGAATTGCACCTTGGAGAGGATTAGTGTTAGGAGTCTGTGTGGGGTGGCTGGGGTTGGGGAAAGTTAGTGTTAAGCATAATCAGAGTATATCTATAATCGCACCATGAGGAAAAATAAATGATGGAAATGGGCATGAAATAATGGTAATAGAATACTGGTAATTTTACCAATATTCTATTATCCACTATAGAAAAATATCGGTAATTTAACCGATATTCTACTACCACCCATCGTACCCTCTCACCTGAACCCTCCACTAACTATGCCTTACCGTAACCACCCCTCAATTACTCCTAAGCCTAACCACTCACCACCTACTCCTAACACTAACCAGTCCCTATCTAAAAGATCTGCAAAATAGCCATAGGCCCACCTGGAGAATAATGGATTGCTGTGCACCAGTTTGTCATCAAATGACCTATATGTGAACTCATTTTAATCATAAGGAGTTGTAGAATACATTTTGATGTGTTTTATAGCTTGGGCAAATGTCACATAAAAATAAGTAGGGACAATCTCATTCCATCATAAAAAAAATAATTTTCAAAATGATGATCAAAGTTTCAGCCAAACTACGGTAGTCGGTAGCTTACAAAATACCCACTTTTGAATAGCTCTGGTTGTTAGTGCTCCACAACGGTGAAATTTGTGGCCTTTTTCAGATGTCCTGACACTTCTGGGACTATGCAAACAAAGAATGGCCTTCTAACAATTAGTTCAACTAAAATGGCTTGCAAAAAGCCACAGGCGCACCTTGAGAATAATGGATTGCTGTGCATCCAGTTTGTTATCTAATTATATATATATGACCTCATTTTAATTATAATGAGTTGTAGAATACATTTTGATGTGTCTTATAGCTTTAACCCCTGTCACATAAAAAATAGGTAGTGACAAACTCAAACTTGGGAAACTTTCATTAAAATTACATTATTCGGTAGCTTACAAAATACCCACTTTTGACTAGCCCTGTTTGTTAGCTTTCCTCAATAGTGACATTTGTTGCCCTTTTCTGCTGTCCAGAGTCTTCTGGGGCTATGCAAACCAAAGTATGGTGCTAAAATGCTTTGTGGAAAAAATTGGCCTGTCCAAAGACACATGGCATGCTAGATGCCAAGGTAGTTATCAGATGACATATATGAGGTATCCTTTTAACTGTGACAAATGGTGGAATAGATTTTAGGGGATTTTTGGTTTTGCGGCCTGTGTCTTGTGAACTACATTTAGTAACAAACTGAATCAAAAGGAATATTTTTTTATGTTCATATATTCAGTACCAAAAGAAAAAGCTTGTAAAAATAAAACAAAGTGACAGAATTTAAAACGGAATACATAAAATGTTACCTTAAAGACTCAGCTTTTTTTAATATGTATGCCATGAGGGTATATTACTGTTATTTTTGCAAATGATGGCTTGTAATTATTGCAAGGGTACAATGTGAAAACAAGAAATACCAAATAGAAAAAATACACCTTTACTTCCAAATTATATATTATCCCCATACATTGCACTAGATACATAATTTAAATGTTGGAATTACCAGAACAAATGGTTAAATAAAATGTGTGGGTTTTATGTAAAGTTATATTGTTTATTTCAAAACCATAGTGGATGAAAATGGAGAAATAGTGTATTTTTTCATTTTTCCCTTGTTTTTCCCTTTAAAATGCATAGAAAATAAAGTAATTACTGAAAATAAATACCACCCCAAAAAAGCCTAATTGGTGGAAAAAAAGTGAAATATAGATCATTTAGATGTGATGAGTAGCGATAAAGTTATTGGCAAATGAATGGGAGGAGCGCTGAAACGTGAAAATTGCTCAGATGCATAAAGTGAAAAAACATTGAAGGCTGAAGTGGTTATTGGCTTATCCTGACAACCTACTATTCACCCTAACTGAACTGGAATACTCTATTCCTAAAGTACATCAGATTCTTTCAGAATTTAGCACAGACTCCAATATTAAAACTAATTTTAATAAATCCTTAGTGCTAAATGTATGCTGTAGTCTAGTTAATATAGCTCATACAGTACTATTTATCATTTACCAAGTCTAGGGACTTTGAACTTGTAATGTTAGTCATTTGTTTACAGTAAAATATTAGCTTCTGCTCACAAAATGTTTCTAGGTGGATGAGCAGATAGACAATCAAAAGAGCTGAAACATTTATGTGTGATTTTTCATGTTAATCAATAAATATGTAAAAAAAATGCACAAAGGAACATTGATTAAAACCTCCTGAGCGGTATGGACGAGCTCAGCTCGTCCATCACCGCCGGAGGCTGCCGCTCAGGCCCTGCTGGGCCGATTTGCTTCAAATAAAAAGCAGCACACGCAGCCGGCACTTTGCCAGCCGCGTGTGCTGCCTGATCACCACCGCTCTGCGGCGATCTGCCACGAGCAGCGGCGAAAGAGGGTCCCCCCAGCCGCCCGAGCCCTGCGCAGCCGGACCAATCAGTTCCGGCCAGTGCTAAGGGCTGGATCGGAGGCGGCTGACGTCAGGACGTCGGCTGACGTCCATGACGTCACTCCGCTCGTCGCCATGGCGACGAGGAAAGCCAAACAAGGAAGGCTGCTCATTGCGGCCTTCCTTGTTTGTTCTGGGCGCCGGAGGCGATCGGAAGAACGCCTCCGGAGCGCCCTCTAGTGGGCTTTCATGCAGCCAACTTTCAGTTGGCTGCATGAAATAGTTTTTTTTTAATTGAAAAAAAACCCTCCCGCAGCCTCCCTGGTGATCTCAATAGAACGCCGGGGAGGTTAATGATAACAATAATAATTATATTTTTATAGCCCTTTTCTCCCTGGGGACACAAAGCGCTGTGACCCTCCGTTATGCAGTCTCAAAGCCTCAGAAAAAGAGGTGGGTTTTTAGTCTTTTCTTAAAGCTGTCCAGAGAAGGAGCCTCTCACACTGATTGTAGAAGTGAGTTCCATAGAGTAGGGGCTGCATAGGAAAAGGCCCGAGCACCAAATGTTTTTAAATGGATCCTGGGAATAACCAGATTCATCTTATTGGCAGAGCGGAGGATGCGTGGAGGGGCATATAGCTCCAACAGATCCGCTATGTACTTGGGTCCCATGTGGTTTAGAGCCTTGAATGTCAGCAGGCAGATTTTACTGGCAATTGCTACCTGCCGCCTTTTTATGTTATCATGCCACCTTCAGTCAGTGTTGGCATCAATTCATCAAAGGCTGCTAGGTACACACTATACAAATGAAAATCTAACAGAAAATTGTATGGTGTGTACCTAGCATATGAAGCCACAAACACATAAACTCTTCTAGCTTCATATCGCACAGGCTCACAGTCCTCCTCTTTTCCTTTCTTTTAACTGCTTAACTAAAATTCTGCCTAACCTCACCATGATGCAATGATGCAAATTTTTGTAAAAGGCTGTAGATGTCAAAGCAGTCATATTATGCTCCAGCAAGCTTTGCACCTGTCAGGTCTGGTAAATCCTTGCATCTGCTTGCACAGTAGAAGCAGGGGATTGCTCTGTGTCCTGAAATAGTCTGTAATGAGGAAACTAGAAGAATAGCTAAGAGAACATTCTTTGTGTTCTTAATCACGTACAGAACATAAAGTAGCAAATGTACCATTTCAAAACAACAACATAAAATGTTTACTTTGGCAAATTCTTTACTAGCAGCAATCAGTGATTGCATGTTTGTCACATCACCCTTGTTGACCCTATAGAATGTAAGGCTTTCGAAAAACTATTGCAAATAAATTAAGGGAAGACCAACAATGCTACATGCTGGTTCTGGGGCACCGGGCAGTGAGAGTTCCCGGGGCCCCAGGCTGGCTTGTGCACTATTGTTTTTTAATTTTATTGTAGATTCCCATGCAGTTTAGTTAGGAGGGGGGCAGATGAGAGGGAATATCCTGCACGCTGGTGCCCCCTGCTGGCCATATAGCCATTGTCTATATGCAACTGAAGCCCTCTTCAACGACTGGCTGATTTGCTCAGCCTCTGCTTAATTGATTACTGCAGACTAGGTGTAACGTGTGTGTTCACTTCTGATTGGCTTATAAGCAGCCTGCAGGCTTTATATAAGCAGCAGAGAACTGTTTGGGAGTGAGTATTTCCCTTTGTGTGTTTGGTAAGTTTCAGAGCAGTTGGGGACAGGCTCCTGGTGGTGGCAGCTCCAGGGCTTGACTGCGCTCACATATGGTGTTACATGCTGGTTCTGGGGCCCCGGGCAGTGAGAGTTCCCGGGGCCCCAGGCTGGCTTGTGCACTATTGTTTTTAATTTTATTGTAGATTCCCATGCAGTTTAGTTAGGAGGGGGGGGGGGGCAGATGAGAGGGAATATCCTGCACGCTGGTGCCCCCTGCTGGCCATTTAGCCATTGTCTATATGCAACTGAAGCCCTCTCCAATGACTGGCTGATTTGCTCAGCCTCTGCTTAATTGATTACTGCAGACTAGGTGTAACGTGTGTGTGCACTTCTGATTGGCTTATAAGCAGCCTGCAGGCTTTATATAAGCAGCAGAGAACTGTTTGGGAGTGAGTATTTCCCTTTGTGTGTTTGGTAAGCAACAATGCTACTATGAATTGTTATAGGTATAAAATTTAACTACATGAAGACCGCATCACGCCAATGGGCATCAAGTCCTGGGGCCGGCTACTGCAGGAGATCGCACGCAGGCTGCGCGCACATCTCCTGTTTGGGAGGCAGAGCTCTGCCCCGCGAGTCTCCGAGTGGCAATCACCGCTCGGTAGACTGTTAGACGGCGAAACGGCAGTCTAATAGGGCTGTACAGTGCTGCGATCTGCAGCAGCGCTGTATTGGAGACAGCTGTGTGACATGGCTGTCCCCCTGGGACACTAGAGAGCGATCGGCTCTCATAGGCTGAAGCCTATGGCAGCCGATCACCATGATTGGCTGGCTGCAGGGAGGGAGGGAGGGGGGGAAATAAATAAATAAGCATTTTTATTTAAAAATAAATAATAAAAATATTTATAAAAAAAATAAAAGGAAGCTCTGTTGGTGGGGAGAAAAGGGGGGTGCTGTGCGGCCCTGCAGCTTGGCCTTAAAGCTGCAGTGGCCAATTTCTCAAAAAATGGCGTGGTCTTTATTATTATTATTATTATTATTTATTGTATTTATAAAGTGCCAACATATTACACAGCGCTGGACAATAAATAGGGATACATACATTGTGACAGACAGAGAGGTAGCAAATGGTTATACAACATAAGGGGGTCTTTAGGGGGGTTTAGCACTGTGGTCCTCAAGTGGTTAAAGAAAGTCAGGCCACCTAAAGCTAATATTTTAGTTTTGTAGGCATGGTGCCAGAGGAAGTGCCAAACACTTGTTTTATCTCTTGGCGTAGAATCTGTTCAATCACTTGGCAGAGAATCTGTTTTATCTTTTGGTGGGCAATCCATGAACTTAAAGAGGAACTGTAACCAAGGATTGAACGTCATCCCAATCAGTAGCTGATACCCCCTTTCCCACGAGAAATCTTTACCTTTTCTCAAACGGATCATCAGGGTGCTCTGTATAGATGATATTGTGGTGGACCCGCTCCCACAGAGTGATGTCAGCAACTAGGTACTGACATCACACTCTAGGAGCCTTGTTGCATTGTGGGTAATAACAGCTGTTTCCAACTGTCATAGAAGCAACATCTACTTCCACAGACATCACCTGCCAGCAGTAAAGATGTTGCCATGCGCTAAATTTCAGAATGTAAATAAGGGAGAGGAAAGATTTTACAATGGGCAAATACTGACTAAATTATCCAGTTCGGCCTATCTGGACGAGCTTCCTCGTCCAGATAGGTACTGCTGCTGCCGCCGGCTGGTGCGCGCGATCGGGCGCACCCCTGCGTGCGCTCCCACCGCCCACCGCTAGCCCCCCCGATCAGTGAATGGGAATATAATTCCCATTCACCGATCTAACATCCCCGCAGAAATACCAACACTTTCTATCCAGAGAGCGCGGTATTTCTGCCCCCAGGAAACTTCTCCCCAGCATTTTAGTTCCTGGATGCGAGATCGTTCGCATCCAGGACTTTTTTCACTGTGGCCATCTTGTGGCCAAATAGTAAACTGCCCCCACATACATTTTTAATAAAAAAAAATATTATTTTACATTTCAAATTAGCAGTTTCCCTCCCACACCAAAAATTACCCACATCCATTTTTTTTATTAAAAAAAAAATACAATTAAAAAAAAACAAAAACAACATAAATAGTTACCCAAGGGTCTGAACTTTTTACATATGCATGTCAAGAGAATATGTTGTTATATTATTTAGCTTAGCTTTATAAGCTTATAAATAGTGATGGACGCAAATTGAAAAAATGCACCTTTATTGCTAAATGAAATATCGGCACCATAAATTGTGATAGGGACATTGTTTAAATGGTGTAATAACCGGGGCATATGGGCAAATAAAATACATGAGTTTTAATTACGGTAGCGTATATTAATTTCAAACTATAATGGCCAAAACCTGAGAAATAATGAATTTTTTTTTTCATTTCTTTCTTAATCTTCCTGTTAAAATAGATTTAGAAAAAAAATAATTCTTAGCAAAATGTACTACCCAAAGAAAGCCTAATTGGTGGTGGAAAAAACAAGATATAGATCAATTCATTGTGATAAGTAGCAATAAAGTTATAGGCGAATGAATGGGAGGTGAACGTTGCTCGGATGCATGAGATTTTCGGCACTGCGATGCTGAACCGGTTATTTATTAATAATTATTGTAAAAATTAAGCACTTTTTCATTACTTTTGTAACCCCTCTGTAATGCTTGAACTGTAAAGAAGTCTTCCGGACACCAATCTAGATTTCGTAAGAATATTTGTATTGAATTATAAAGAATAAAAGCTCAGTGACAAAGCACATTAATAAACTTCCTTTTTCAGCAAAGATAAATAACACCTTACTAAGCACTTTTCCACACTACTCAGTCTCAGTCCATGCTTTAGTTCACCTAAGTGCTCTATTTGTGCATGCATCTTTAAATAGTAAGAACTAAGCAGATATATTCATTTTTATTCACTCTAATTCAGAAGACATCTTCCATGCTTCCAGGAACAAAGGCTCTGTTTTCCTGTTGGCCGATCAAGAATTGTAATCCACAAGGATATATAGCAACCCACTCTTCCTGTGTAAGCAGTCTTTTCTTTCTTTTGCAGAGAAACAGTTCCAACGCTCCAAGGTTTATCCGGGTAAGTGTGATTCAAAACTGCACTCTTTAGTTCC
The DNA here is from genome assembly GCF_040937935.1 of Hyperolius riggenbachi. Taxonomy (NCBI): domain Eukaryota; kingdom Metazoa; phylum Chordata; class Amphibia; order Anura; family Hyperoliidae; genus Hyperolius; species Hyperolius riggenbachi. Next base: position 272,834,486 of record NC_090650.1, on the reverse strand, counting down.
TGGTAACGAATGAGTATTTGATAGAAACTTTAAATTTTCTTATTTTTCTCCACAGGACCCCATCCAAGTTACTGCAGATTATCATGCAGGTCATCCTGTTTCTTAAAATAATCTTTCAGCACTCCACAAATGAAAATACACCAAAAAGTAGGTGAGAGAGTACTGTGAAAATTATGCTGCGTATTGTATTGCTTGCTGGTGGCTTAAAATGCATTTTATTGGTAAGGTGTGAAAATATAATCTAGGAGATGTTATCTCCTAGGAGATTATTTTCATCTTCTCTGTTAACTAAATTTTCAGTGTTATATATGGGTCAGCAATAACAAGTTCTGATTATTTGGTGATCTGCAGTATCACCAAACAATGCAGATACTATATCTGATTATATGGTGATCTGCAGAATCACCAATAATACAAATATAGCAACACAGAGAAATATCGAGACCTTAATCACACTTTATTGTACTGAGTAGTGTAGTGATTGATGCGAACAGTAAGTACTGACAGATTTGACTATACCTCACCAGAGGAGCTGGTGGGCACTGTCAGCTCAGCGAACACCTCACCAGTGACAAGGGCTCACTGGTGAGTAGAAAGGTCAGACTAATAGGGTTTGGTAACAGACAGGCAGATACAGAACAGAATCGGGAGGCAGAGAAGAAACGGTTAACAGGCAGAGTCGGCAGCAATATCAGATAGGCTAAAGTACAGAATCACTGAGCAGAAAGAGGTAACGATATTCAGGCAGAGTCGGCAACAAGGTCAGATGGGCAAAGGTACAGAATCACTAGAGAGTAAGAATAGTCAGAAACGAGCCAGAGTCATAAACAGATAATACAATACAATGCACAAATCCTATCACTGTGTGAAATCCCCGGTTTCCTCCTGGATCAAAGCACACCGGATCTAACTAAGGTCTGAGCGCTAACATGAAGTGATCGCAACAGCAGACAACCTGCGAGTGGCTCCTCAGCTCTTTGGAAGCTGAGAAGTCCCTGAGGCACGCCCCCGCCGCCCAGCCAATCAGGAGCGGCCGGTGCCTCCAGTGACGTCAGCTGACTTCGGTCAGCTGATGCCTCTCTTTGAGGAATAAAGGTTGCGGCGATGCGCGCACGCACGCCCTATTGCGACCATGTGAGCAGGAGACAAACCCGTCCTCGGCGTGCTAGACGCCCGAGGCACGGGGAACCGAGCAGGCAGGGGAAGAGAGGCAGCCGCGGTGGTAGAGCTCTCCACCCGCGGCTGCTGAATCACAAGTTGTTACATTCAGCATTTTACAATTGAAAAAGTACCCAAAAGTTGGTGAACAAGCACTAGCAAATTTATTTTGAGTATTTTCTTGCTTGCTGGTGACTGAAAATGCATTTTATGACACGTTGTAAAAACATCACCTAGGAGAAAAATCAAGAGAAAAAGTGAATTGCATATGGGCCATAAACACTTACAGTAATAATTAACACTCTAATCTGTTTTCTTCACTCATGAGCCAAATATTTGTACTAGCAAATCACTAAATTGTTAACAAAACTGGACCCAGTTCTTATTCAATTGGATATGGCTCTAATTCAATTCCACAACCTAGCTTCTTCCTATCGAAATCAACTTATTTCAAAGTACCATCCTACACGCAATCTCTGCTCTTCTAACAATACCCTTCTGTCTTTTTCCCTGGTCACCTCTACCAACTCCCGCTTACAAGATTCCTCTCCCCTCCTCTGGAACACTCATCCTCAACACATCCGCCACACACCCACACTTACTCTTTTTAGGCGCAATCTGAAAACTCAGCTCTTCAGGCAATCAAAGGGCCTGATTCGCTATTTGGTGCTAACCTAGTTAGCACTCCTAAAGGCTTTGGACGTGCTAACTAGGGTGCTAAGTAGTTAGCACGCACCAAGCCAAATAAGATTGCGTGCAAAACTTTGCGCGCGCAAAGGCCGGTGCGCGTGACACAAAAACGGCGCACCCTATGTGCCTATGAGGTCGCATTGGATGCGCCCTAAACATCGGACTCATGCGACGTTTAGGGCGCATCCAATGTGATCTTACAGGCGCATAGGGTGCTCCGTTTTCATCGATTCGTGCGCACCGACCTTTGCTCGCAATGTTTTGCGCGCGGTACTTTGCGCTAATTAGCGCATGCTAAGTTTCTTTAGGCGTGATAAGGGGCTTTTCACAAGCATGCTAACAGTTAGCACTGCTTTGTGAATCAAGCCCATACTCTTCTACCTAGGACACCTTGCCCACTGACCACCATTTCTACCACCCCACGCACAGTTTCCCTTTACCTACCCGTCCCATACCTTAAACCTTCAGACTGTAAGGCCTCGTTCACATCATACGTGCTTCCGTTTGCATTTGGAAGTGCGTATGATGTGGTGACATGCACGGCAGAAGGACAAAGACAGCCTTCTGCTGTTCACATCAAAGGCGCTGCGCAGCAGTACCATGGGCTATGACACGCTTGCGTACTGCTGCATGCATTTTGCCCGCAAGCACAGAGCTGACCCATTCACTGTCAATGGATGGGATCAGCAGCGCAGTAGGTAGCGACACAGGTGGCGTGCGATCGTATTCGTTGCACTCTGATCGCACGGCCATCTGCGCTGAATAGATGTGAACGAGGCCTATTGTTTTACAGCACCACGGAAGATGCTGGCACTATATAAATCAATAATGATAATAATAATAGAAGTTGTGATTTGCTAATTCCAACTTTTACTTCATTTGTGGGGCCAATTTTTAAAAATCACTAAACATTCAATTAATGGCCAGTCACACTTCTGCACATTATGTCTCCCGCCACGTCCCCGCTTGTCCCCGCTGGTGGCCGGATCTATTCCCGCTCGTCCCCGCGGGCACTCCTTATCTTCGGCTCGATTTCCTGCTATTGACCACCCACGGGGATCGAGCAGGGAATCGATCCGGCGGGTCATCGGACCTGTCGGATATTATCAATCGAGCCATCAGATCAGCTCGATTGATAAGGAGGTGTCGACCCGTGTATGCCCAGCATTACAGGGAAAATAACGATTTTTGTTGATTGCTGTCTTTGTTCCTATTAAAAATATTTAAAATTAATTTTGTTTGGACAAATTCTTCTAAGGTAGACAAAGATAATTAAAAAAAAGAAGAAGAGTTATTTGAAATATTTTTTGCTTGATCTACTTGTACAGCTAGCAAGTGTTGGCTGCAGTTTGTCTTAAATTAGTGAATTAATTAATAGACACGTATTTTTTCTTATGATTTATCAGACATACTGTTATTTGTATATTTAACCACTTGAGGACTACAGTCTTTTCGCCCCTTAAGGACCAGAGCCTTTTTCTCCATTCAGACCACTGCAGCTTTCACGGTTTATTGCTCGGTCATACAACCTACTATCTAAATGAATTTTACCTCCATTTCTTGTCACTAATACAGCTTTCTTTTGGTGCTATTTGATTGCTGCTGTGAGTTTTAGTTTTTATTATATTCATCAAAAAAGACATGAATTTTGTCAAAACATTTTTTTTTACTTTCTGTGCTGACATTTTTCAAATAAAGTCAAATTTCTGTAAACATTTTTGTCCAAATTTATTGTGCTACATGTCTTTGATAAAAAAAAACCATTCAGTGTTCATTTATTGGTTTGGGTAAAAGTTATAGCGTTTACAAACTATGGTGCCAAAAGTGAATTTTCCCATTTTGAAGCATCTCTGACTTTTCTGAGCACCTGTCATGTTTCATGAGGTGCTAAAATTCCAGGATAGTATAAATACCCCCCAAATGACCCCATTTTGGAAAGAAGACATCCCAAAGTATTCACTAGGATGCATGGTGAGTTCATAGAAGATTTTATTTTTTGTCACAAGTTAGAGGAAAATGACACTTGCGACAAAAAAAAAAAAGAAATCTGCCACGGACTCACTATGCTCCTCTCTGAATACCTTGAAGTGTCTACTTTCCAAAATGGGGTCATTTGTGGGGTGTGTTTACTGTCCTGGCATTTTGGGGGGTGTCTAATTGTAAGCACCCCTGTAAAGCCTAAAGGTGCTCATTGGACTTTGGGCCCCTTAGCGCAGTTAGGCTGCAAAAAAGTGCCACACATGTGGTATTGCCGTACTCAGGAGAAGTAGTATAACGTGGTTTGGGGTGTATTTTTACACATACCCATGCTGGGTGGGAGAAATATCTCTGTAAAGGACAATTTTTTACACACAATTGTCCATTTACAGAGATATTTCTCCCACTCAGCATGGGTATGTGTAAAAATACACCGCAAAACACATTATACTACTTCTCCTGAGTACGGCGATACCACGTGTGTGGCACTTTTTTGCACCCTAACTGCGCTAAGGGGCCCAAAGTCCAATGGGTACCTTTAGGATTTCACAGGTCATTTTGAGACATTTGGTTTCAAGACTACTCCTCACGGTTTAGGGCCCCTAAAATGCCAGTGCAGTATAGGAACCCCACAAATGACCCCATTTTAGAAAGAAGACACCCCAAGGTATTCCGTTAGGAGTATGGTGAGTTCATAGAAGATTTTATTTTTTGTCACAGGTTAGCGGAAAATGATTTTTTTTTTTTCACAAAGTGTCATTTTCCGCTAACTTGTGAGGAGTAGTCTTGAAACCAAATGTTGCAAAATGACCTGTGAAATCCTAAAGGTACTCATTGGACTTTGGGCCCCTTAGTGCACTTAGGGTGCAAAAAAGTGCCACACACGTGGTACCGCTGTACTCAGGAGAAGTAGTATAATGTGTTTTGGGGTGTATTTTTACATATACCCATGCTGGGTGGGAGAAATATCTCTGTAAATGACAATTTTTTTATTTTTTTTTCCACACAATTCTCCATTTCCAGAGAGATTTCTCCCACCCAGCATAGGTATGTGTAAAAATACACCCCAAAACACATTATACTACTTCTCCTGAGTACGGCGATACCACATGTGTGACACTTTTTTGCAGCCTAGGTGCACTAAGGAGCCTAACGTCCTATTCACAGGTCATTTTGAGGCATTTGGTTTCTAGACTACTCCTCATGGTTTAGGGCCCCTAAAATGCCAGGGCATAGATGTATACAGTACACAGGGGGGGTCTGAGATCGTTCTGAGGGTGTGGGCGGATGATTGGGTGCCCTAGGGGCAGATAGGGGTCTGATCTGATTGGTAGCAGTGACGGGGGTGATTGATGGGTGATTGATGGGTGATCAGTGGGTGATTAGATGGCAGAACAGATGTAAACAATGCACTTTGGAGGACATCTGAGGGTAGGTCTGCGGGCAATCTGATGGTGTGGGAGGGTGATCAGATGCCCGTAAGAGGCAGGTTAGGGTCTGATCTAATAGGTGGTAGTGACAGGTGGTGATTGACGGGTGAATGACAAGTGATTGACAGGTGATTACAGGGAATGATAGATGTATACAGAACACAGGGGGGGGGGGGCTGTGGAAGATCTGAGAGTGTGTGTGTGTGTGTGTGGGGGGGGTGATCAGGAGCCCCCAGGGGCCAGTTTAGGGACTAGTTAAAGAATAGTATTGACAGATAGTGACAGGGAGTGATTGATGGGTGATTAGGGGGGTGATTGGGTGCAAGCAGGGGTCTGAGGGGTGAGCGGGGGGGGGTCTGAGGGGTGCTGTGGGTGATCAGAGGGAAGGGGGGGAGAGATCAGTGTGCTTGGGTGCTTACCTGAGGGGCTGCAGCCTGCCCTGGTGGTCCCTCGATCACTGGGACCACCAGGGCAGGAGGCAGCCTGTATAATACGCTTTGTATACATTACAAAGTGTATTATACTGTTTCCATGGGGCGATCTAAGGGCTAGTAACCCGCCGGCGCTTCCGAACGGCCGGCGGGTTACTGCGCAAGGGGGGAGGAGCCTGTCGCCGACACCTGATCGTGTCATGCGTGACGCGATCGGCGCATAACCACGCCCGCCGCCACCGCCGCCGATGGCCGTATTGCGGTCGTTTGGGCCCAGCCCTTGCTGCCGCCCATCGGCTTAAGGCAGTCGGCAAGTAGTTAACTAAATGTTTTGTTTTATTATTAAAAGTACTGCAGTTTTTGAAAGTTGCAAAGTAGATATTATTAAACTGTTAAAGTGCTTTGTTGAGAATTCCAATTCTGTAAAGACAATAAATAGGAATAATAGAATACATAATTATTTAACATTACTCCACCCACGCTTGTCCCCAAACATAGGGAAATGAATAAAAGCAGCAAAGTCCTTGGACTTGTTGAGCATGCACAGATGCATCTTTGGGAGACAATAGAAAAAAGTGCGTAGGCATCAGGCTGTGCATTTGTGTTTATTTGAATTTAAAATGAACTTGCAAGTCTTTGATAGGAAACAAATCTGCAGGGCAACAGAGTCTAAAGAAGTTTCGATGCTCAGCCACCACTTTGGTTAAGAGATATGACTCAAATTCAGTGGTCATTATATGCAAAACCTACAAATGTACAATAAACTAGGAGCACATGTGAGCCCAAATAACATTTTTTATGATTTTCTTTAAAACAAATACCAGATATTTATTTACATTTTAAATTCAGATGGCACATACATACATACGTTTGTATGTGCAGTTATGGTTGTTATAAACTGTTCTAATCACCTTTTTTTCCGGCACCCGCAACTCATCAGCAAGAGTTGCACATACGACTCATCACAGCAAGCAGGAGATAGACTTTCTCAGGCTTCTTCAATATTCACGTTATTTATTCAGGAAACAGAAATACAGATAGATACAGTTCATCATATCCTAGCCACGCCAATCTTCATGTTGCGTTACAAGCTTCTTGATTAAACTTCCTGCTGAAGTCAATCAGGTACCTTCTTTCTAACCTCCGTTACACTAGACTACCTATGTACAGCATACATTATATCAGATTACATATAGAATGAAAAATACTTAGAGGTTCCAGTCAGCATTGAGAGCTAGTGTGAAAGTAAGAAGCAGAGTGAGCTCCCATCGCTCACTCGGGGTTTAATACCGACTAGGAAAGAGTTAAATATGACATCATCTTCGCCATCCCCGAGATCAGACTATTGGTGGACCCACTCGTGGTGTCATCATACACACCTACTCGATTAATATTCAGTGAGGCTTTTGACATACATACAAGAATTTGGTGTTTAGTAAATATGGCTGATGTTTATTGTTCTAGTGGTGTGCATGCACAGGTCAGGGAGACCTGTGGCCTTGTCCATAGAACAGCTTCTTGGTATGTTCTAGTTCTGACAGAACTGAAGATTTTCTCTCTAAGAGAAAATCCCCTTAAAGGGCAGGTCTGCTCCCCAAGCCTTTTTGACTAACTCAGTACAAATAACTGAGGCCTACTTAAATTATAACAATGGTTATTAAATTAAAAAGCTTAATTCCTAAATGAATTAATGATACCTACTTTTACGTTAATTATCCTGGTTTCAGCATCAGAAACCCTTCCTATACCTAAACATTGCTGTATATTGGTATTATTTATTTATTTTATTTATTTATTTATTGTATTTATAAAGTGCCAACATATTACGCAGCGCTGTACATTAGTTAAGGTTACAGACAATATTTAGGGGTGACCTACAGCAATAAAACAATAGAGGAATACATGCAAACTAGATCACGCTGCACAATATGATTACAAGGTAATGCTTAGTCAGTCACTGGATGGAGTATCGGAATTAGGCAAGTCAAGTTCACTCAGATCCATAGGATGAGTGTACGGTAAGGGAGGTGCATGACCAGGTAGGAGACATAAGGAGGAGGACCCTGACCGAAGGCTTACAATCTAGAGGTAGAGATGGGGTCTTGAAAGGTAGGGGACCAGAGTTCAGCTGTGGGTTTAGAGCACTAGTGAGGGGGGTAGGCCAGAGTAAAAAGATGAGTATTGAGGGCCTTCTTGAAGATGTTGAAGGAGGGGGAAACCCTACTGGGGGGAGGTAGGGAGTTCCATAATGTTGGCGGTATGAAGCCCAACCTCCCAGTGATGTTTGGCCTAAACTGTTTATTTTTCAGTTGCTTGGCTGAATTTTCATATCCTAGTCTAGTGTTTCTCAAACCTGTTCTCGTGACTCCCCAACAGTGCATGTTTTGCAGGCAACTTTACCTATGCACAGGTGGGGTAATTAGTGTTTCAGGTACATGGAATGGGTGAGGCTGCCTGCAAAACATGCTCTGTTGGGGAGTCACGAGGACAGGTTTGAGAAACACTGGACTAGTCCATTTAGGGATTGCTTAGACCATATGACCCTCTTCATACTGATAGTATAAATTTATAAATATTTCTCTAGTGAATCATGTATGGCTATGCAATACCAATGTATGTTATAATAACAGAAAACAGAAAATTCAGCTCAAAAGGAGAGCCCTGGGTTTTACAGAGGCAAGAAGGCAGACCTATGGTATTGCTGTAAGCTGACCTCCTGGCTTTTGTCCTGTGCAGACTCCATCTAGCGTTGGTGACAGTGTAACTGGCACATTCATGAGTTCTCAAGGTCAATTCTAGAATCAATGGGACAGCAGCTGGTGGGAAATTTTCCCAACGAGGACACAGACAGCAATAAATCCCAACAAATGCCACTTGTCCTGACACCAAATGAACATAAGCCTTGACTGAGTCACCTTTCATGACTTGCTTGCTAAAACACATGCTGTTTAGTCACATACCCCCTAATGCTAGACAAGATGAATAGGTGAATGGAATACCAGAAAATAGCTGAACAGATGTACTGCATCATTGTTTTCATGATTTTATCTCTATTCGATGATGATTTCTGGGATCAAAGTATCAGACAGAAATATTGTTCTTACAATAATATAATATTGTGCTTGTTAGTTTTTCCTACTGTCTGCTATACTGAAAAGTTTGAGTCAGCAAGTACTCAGGCGCTTAGAGCTACATTCCTCTGAGAAAGAAAGAATTACGTTTTAGATAGTAGTAACTGTTATTGTCTTGTCTTGGTAGTTGAGGCAGCTCTGGTACAGCTACATTTTCAATGTCTGCAGTCCTTTTGTTATAAAGGAAATGCTTAAATGTATGAGAGGTACATAGCCTACGCATATCCAGCGGAACATAAAAAGCCCTTTCATCTGTTTTAGTACTTTAAAAGCGCACTTGTGAAATTGTTTGAAATGAATCTGTAGATAGAATGTTCATACAGATTAGACGCTCCCATTGTTCACTTGCTGCAGCTTGATTACTCAGATGAGCTTCTCTTCTTGAAATACATTTCCACATTTTCAAATAAGTATGTATATTCCCCCTCAAACACATGGTGCTTTTAAGAGAAGAGAAGGGGTTAAGTGCTTGGCTACCATCTAAAAATGAGGCTGGATGAACCCAGCAACCCTTATTGCTATACAGTACTACAGTTTTCAAACATCCAGACTACTCTAAACTTAATCCAGCTCTCTCTGATGGTTTTCTGACCCGCAGTTAGATTTCTCTCCATCATCTCCAGCTGCAGCAACCATCATCAGGCCGTTTCCCAACCTATGGAGTACTAAGCCAAAAGCCATCTGGAGCTAGTGGGAGAAGACTGAGTGTCAGCAAATATGTGGCTAAAACTTTTCCATTAGAGGGATCCTGAAGTGACATGTAGCATTATGAGATAGACGATGTGTAGTTAACTCTCACTGATAACTAATTAGAGGTCCTAAAACTCCTATGTGGCTGAGAAACACTTCTGACAATAGGAAATATATAAAAAGACTAATAGTTCAATGTTTGTATAGAAGCTTAATCAATATTATAAAAATCTAAGTCAAAACTCTAAACTTAGCTTTTTAGACTTTAACCACTTCCCCTCCCCAGGACGAGTAACTACCACGTCCCTGCAAATTGACATAACTCTGTGTAGGGAAGTAGCTACTACGTCCCTCCCTGCCATGCGTTCCTGCTCACCCCTGCTCACTCTGGGACTTAGTTCCCATTCATTGATCTAAGTCCCAGAGTGAATGGAAGCAGCACACATCACTTCTTCTTTGCATAGTATTATTAAGCATAACATCTTGTGGCCAAATAGTAAAATTACATTCACATTTTTTTTTCAATAAAGAACCTATGTGTACCTTATTTTTATATTTAGATTAACCCCTGACCTCCCACCCTTCCCAATAGTTACCAAAACATTTTTTTGGGAAAAAAATTACAATAAAATAAAATACATAAATGGTTACCTCAGGGACTGAACTTTTTTCAATATGTATGTCAAGAGGGTATATTACTATTACTTTATAAATGATGGGATTGTAATTAGGGATGGACGCAAAAATGAAAAAATGCACCTCTATTTCCAAATAAAATATTGGCGCCATACATTGTACTAGGGAACAATTTTAGACGTTGCAATAACTGGGACAAATGGGCAAATAAAATTACAATAGCATGTATTATTTTAAAACTATAATGGCAGAAAGTAGAGAAATAATGTTTTTTTTTTCCTTGTTTTTTTCTTATTTTTCCTGTTAAAATGCATTTAGAATAAAATAATTCATAGCAAAATGTACCACCCAAAGAAAGCCTAATTGGTGGCGAAAAAACAAGATATAGATTGTTTCGCTGTGATAAGTAGTAATAAAGTTATAGGCAGCGCTGACAGGTAAAAATTGCTCTGTTTGTTTAAGGGGGAAAACCCTTGGAGGTGAAGTGCTTAAAGTATGACTGTGGGATTCCACAAAAGTCCTATTTTGCATTAGGACTATAGATACAACTGTATGCTTAATTCGTTTTTTTTTCAGATGTGGATTAAATCAAATCTCCAGGAGACAATGTACTCTTCCGTATTCCTCTTTTCACCTACTAAATATCCTCATACTGCTACTTAAAAATTTAAAGTCATTTAATGGCCATGGGGAAGGGCGGGATGATAGGAAAGATTATGAATGAATGGGGTTCTTCCTCTACCCCATCACCTCTGGGGGTGGGGGGATCAAGGTGGACTTTGGAAGGAAATGCCTCGGAACAGAAAAATCTTTAATTATACATTCCAAAAATGAAATGCGCTTCACAAGCATTTACCTGCTTTGAGATTCAGATAAGTTGCTCCTTTGTATTGCCTTAGGAAGTGGGTAAATGCCTGTGAAACGCGTTGCATTTTTGGAGTATGCTGTTGGATACTGACTGAGTCTGATCTGAGTCCTTTCTTGGGAAGGAGGTAAGTCCACCACTACCTCCTTTTTTTTAAAATGTATTTTATACTATGATGGCGCCTCTGTTTCATAAACAACAATGAGAACCCTCTTGATCATTCAGAGGCTTCCCTCTACTGAGGCGCAAGTATCTCACTTTCCTCCCCCCCCCCCCCCCCCCACACACACACGTTTGGTTTAAGCTGCTTGGGGTGGTCTTACAGCCTTTGCCATTAACATACTTGTCACTTTATTTCTGTTCTCCTCAGACAACTCTCTGTTTTGCTTTCACTTGACCATGCTTAGTATGGGATACTAACAGTATGAAGAACACTTTTGTATGTTGAAATTGGCTAAATGACTGATTGCATGAAAGGTGACATTTGTGATACTATTGAAAGAAAACAGCTAGTTTGCAAAATCACTGTTACGCAATTATATATGATCTTTCACAAGGGTACCAGAAAATGTGTCCAGGCCATTTTAGAATATAATTAAAGAATTTGCAATTCTGTATCCCTTTGCACACTTGCTTTTCTTAATGGCATTTTATCAGCATGCAGTCATACATGAAACAATAGCTTCACATTTGATCACTCTTCAGGAGCCATAAAGCACTTTTCAGTGAGCTGTAAGGGGACCAACAAATTTGTTCACTTCTGTTTAATACAGAGCATTACTTCATGGAAACCTCATTATAACATCATTTTCTCCAAAATACTTGCAGGAACTTTATACGGGTATAATTATAGATATCATTTCTGTGCTTGTACATGCCGAGCCTCAGTGTCACATTACTGCACAGAAACATTTTGATTGGTTCCTTTTGTCTTCCCAGGATACCTTTTTGACATGTTATTGGAATTATGGAAAGTTGATAAAACCCCAGGGAGCCATCAGAAGAGATAAAGGGGTTTCCTGTGACATTCAGTGATGTTATTTTTGCTGGTAATGACAGAAATGCTGCTATCCATGCCAGGGGATACTTGCTGTACCTGTAGACGGGATGATATGTAGGTCATGGATGCGTCAATTTACTGCCTCAATTAGTACAGTTCCTATTGGACCTCTAATAGAGAGTCTACTCTTTCTGAGTGTAGAAGAAGATGGGAAATTTTCTGGACAATACAAATATGCACATTTTATATCAAATGTGCTACGATATGTTTTTTACTCTACAGTCACAACACAGAGCTGAAAAAGAGACGTTTTGTAGCACAGAGCACTATGGATCTATGATTCCTCACATATAAACTGCTCATGATGATGCTTTCACAGTATGTTTCTGTAGAATATATATGTGCAAATAAACAAGCCGACAGCGGTTTGTCTGTGACCACAATAACATTATCACACAGTTCCCTTCTGCAAGATACCCCGATAATAAAATTGACATGAGAGAGAAAAAGCAGGATCAGCTCTCAAGACAGAAAGATAACCTGTCTCTAAACAGAATGAAAGACAGAGATGTTTGTTATACATACTTGTAAATGTATGAATAGGAATGGTGACTACTCGTGGCTTCTCTTTGGTCTACAGTCCCTACTTTAACCATAAATTATCCAAAGTAGCATACACAGTAAAACCTTGGATTGAGAGTAACTTGGTTTAAGAGTGCTTTACAAGACAAGCAAAAATCTTAGTGAAATTTCGACTTAATAAGCAAGTCATTACACATGAGCAAATGGTTCTTCTCCTTTTGATGCTGCGGGATTGTACTTAATCTGAGTGCATGGACTGTACAATGTCTCATTTCCGTAAAAAAATCCTCCAAAGAAGGCAAAAGTAACACATTGGAAATGTTCCTTGTTAAAGTCACACTAAAATAGTTGGTGTGAGTTAACAGGTAGACAATTATTTTGTTAGTCATATTGAATGTACAGTACTTTGTATTAAAACATTTTTTGTAAATGTTTTCGGATTGTGGAATGAATTGTTTTTTATCCAGTTTTCATTAATCCTTATGGGGAAATTCACTTTGATATGTAAGCTTTGGATTACAAGCACCAGGGGCGTTCCTAGGGTCCTTGGAGATCGGTGGCACCTGGGGGCACTCGGTGGGGCCATGGGGGCAAAAATGGGCGTGGTCATGCAGTGAGTGGGCCTGACCGTGGGTGGGGCCAATCGTACATTAGATTAGGACAGTGGCGGTGCACTTTTTGGAGGCCCAAACTGCAACCCACAAGTCACGTATCTATCGTAAAGTGGCAACAGCAATTTAAACTAAATACTATACAAACGTTTTAACACATACATGAACATTATGGAAAATCCAAGTTGAAAAACTGAAAAGATAAACAATTTCATCCATCCTACTCCTGAAAAAATATATTCATTTTTTTAGAACCTCCCAGTTTTATTTTCTGTTTTAAAAAGCTAAAAAAGTAGGTTTAATGCTATTGTCTCATATGATGATGATTCAGCTTTTCCCATAGTCTCGCAGTTAGCAATCATGTGACCCCCAACAAGACAAATTCAGCAATCATGAGGCCCCTATCAAGACAAATTCAGAAATCATGAGGCCCCCAACAAGACAAATTCAGCAATCATGAGGCCCCCAACATGACAAAGTCAGCAAGCGTGAGGCCCCCAACAAGACAAATTCAGCAATCATGAGGCCCCCAACAAATCATGAGGCACCCAACAAGACAAATTCAGCAATCTTGAGGCCCTCAACAAGACAAATTCAGCAATCATGAGGCCCCCAACAAGAGAAATTCACCAGTCATGAGGCACATAAATAGACAGTATTTCACATAAATAGGCAGAATGCCCCCTTAATATGGTAGACACCTCTCACCTGGCTTCTAAATTCTCCTCTACTGGCTGCTGTACCTGGCAATACTGTTTTTGGCTGGATTGGGGATGATGTGTGAGCTGAAAGGCCTGGCAGTGATGCTGTGGCCGATGTTGTGGCTGGGTTGGCTGGCAGTGATGCTGGGCTGTGCTTGGCTAGTTGAAGTAAATGCTGGCCTAACTGGTGGTGATGCTGTGGCCTTTTTGATAGTGATTCTGGGCTGGTTGGCTGGTGATGATGCTGGGCTGGCTGGCCTGGATAGTTTAGGTAGTGACAGGTGCCCCCTAGTTAAGGTAGCACCAGGAGTACCCCAGTTTAGGTAGTGACAGGAGCCCCCCAGTTCAGTTAGTGACAGGAGCCCCCCAGTGTAGGCAGTGACAGGAGCCCCCCAGTTAGGTAGTGACAGGCACCCCCCAGTTAGGTAGTGAGTGACAGGGACCCCCAGTTGGGTAGTGAGTGACAGCAGGGACCCCCAGTTGGGTAGTGAGTGACAGCAGGCACCCCAGTTAGATAGTGAGTGACAGCAGGGACCCCCAGTTAGATAGTGAGTGACAGCAGGGACCCCCAGTTAAATAGTGAGTGACAGCAGGGACCCCCGTTTAGATAGTGATAGCAGGGACCGCCAGTTAAATAGTGAGTGACAGCAGGGACCCCCGTTTAGATAGTGAGTGACAGCAGGGATCCCCGTTAGGTAGTGAGTGACAGCAGGGACCCCCGTTAGGTAGTGAGTGACAGCAGGGACCCCCAGTTAAATAGTGAGTGACAGCAGGGACCCCCAGTTAAATAGTGAGTGACAGCAGGGACCCGCATTTAGATAGTGAGTGACAGCAGGGATCCCCGTTTAGACAGTGAGCGACAGCAGGGACCCCCGTTAGGTAGTGAGTGACAGCAGGGACCCCCGTTAGGTAGTGAGTGACAGCAGGGACCCCCGTTAGGTAGTGAGTGACAGCAGGGACCCCCGTTAGGTAGTGAGTGACAGCAGGGACCCCCAGGTAAATAGTAAGTGACAGCAGGGACTCCCGTTAGGTAGTGAGTGACAGCAGGAACCCCCGTTAGGTAGTGAGTGACAGCAGGGACCCCCGTTAGGTAGTGAGTGACAGCAGGGACCCCCGTTAGGTAGTGAGTGACAGCAGGGACCCCCAGGTAAATAGTAAGTGACAGCAGGGACTCCCGTTAGGTAGTGAGTGACAGCAGGAACCCCCGTTAGGTAGTGAGTGACAGCAGGGACCCCCGTTAGGTAGTGAGTGACAGCAAGGACCACCGTTAGGTAGTGAGTGACAGCAGGGACACCCGTTAGGTAGTGAGTGACAGCAGGGACCCCTAGTTAAACAGTGAGTGACAGCAGGGACCCCCGTTAGGTAGTGACAGCAGGGACCCCCGTTAGGTAGTGAGTGACAGCAGGGACCCCCGTTAGGTAGTGAGTGACAGCAGGGACCCCCGTTAGGTAGTGAGTGACAGGCGCGCTCCCCACCCCACCTACCTTGCCACGTCAGACCTCAGGATCAGCGGGCGACCCGACTAGATAGAGCGGGCACAAATATGGGGAAGTGATGTCACTTCCGCATATCAGCGGTGTCCGCTAGGTCGTAGCGCCTGCTCTATCTGGTCGCCCGGCGCTGATCGAGGTCTGAATGGCAGCGGGGACAGCGGAGCGGAGCAGGGCAGAGTGGGGCAGCGGCGGCCGGGAGATCCGTGGCACCCCAGGACAGATTGGGGGCACGGGCCCCCCCAAAATAGGGCTAGCGACGCCCCTGACAAGCACGTTTCCGAAACAAATTATGCAACCAAGGTTGCAAACTATATGCATAGTAACAGACAAGTGTAGAAGAAGACTTGTGGCACATGAGTTTTTAGCTAAAAATAAAAGTTAAGTTTTAACCTCATTATCTCTTGCAGTAGGGTGTAACAATTGTGCTTGCATATAGAATCAGTACTGTGTTTTCTTCAGAGCATGAGATGCACCAGGGACTTTCTAAATGTTCCACCATGATCTAATTTGTACTTACCAGCTGAATTTTTATTGGTATACAGGAAAGGACCATAGCTCAAGTAGAAAATGTATATGAGCCTCCGATTGGCTTCTGATAATTACTGCATTTATTGCATTATCTAGACCAGTGCTGTCCAACTTCATGGGCATGGAGGGCCATTTTTTTTTCAGCCCCCATGGTGGAGGGCCGAAGGTTCTTGCTAGAGCCGCAGGCCCCCCCCCCCCCCCCCCCCCCCCGGAAAAAATGCAATTAAAGGATAATTAGATTGGCAGCACTTTTCACAAAATGCAATTTAAAATAATGGTGAAGTTGTGTGGCGCCAGAAAACACGAGGGTTCCATTGAGCGGCGCGCATAGCGCGCCGCGCCGAAAAATGGGTGTGGCCATGGACCAGAATGCGGGTGTGGCCACGGGTGGAGACAAATTTACATGAACTTAGCAATGTGGGACATTAGATTAGGATAGTGGTGGTGAACCTTTTGGAGGCCGAGTGTCCAAACTGCAACCCAAAAGTCACTTATTGCAAAGTGGCAACAGCAATTTAAACTACATACAAACGTTTTAACTCATACATGAACATTATGGAAAATCCAAGTTGAAAATAAACTGTGAAGATAAACAATTTCATCCATCCTACTCCTGAAAAATGTGGGTTTTTTTTTAGAAGCTCCCAGTTTTATTTTTCGTTTTAAAAAGCTAAAAAAGTAGGTTTAATGCTATTGTCTCATGATGACGATTCAGCTTTTCCATAGTCTCACAGTTCGCAATCATGTGACCCCCAACAAGACAAATTCAGCAATCATGAGGCCCCCAACAAATCATGAGGCCCCCAACAAGACAAATTCAGCAATCATGATGCCCCCAACAAGACAAATTTAGCAATCATGAGGCCCCCAAAAAATCGTGATGCCCCCAACAATCATGTGGACCCCAACAAGACAAATTCAGCAATCATGAGGCCCCCAACACGACAAATTCAGCAGTCATGAGGCACATAAATAGACAGCATTTCACATAAATAAGCAGAATGCCCCTTTAGTGACAGGTGCCACCCACTTAGAAAGTGACAGGTGCCCCCCACTTAAATAGTGACAGGTGCCCCCCCAGCTAGATAGTGACAGGTGCCCCCCAGTTAGATAGTGACAGGTGCCCCCCCAGTTAGTGACAGGTGCCCCCACCAGTAGCGAGCCCGTTACCTCTGGGGCTGGCCTCTCCTGTGTCCCCGCTGGCCTCTCCTGTGTCCCCGCTGGCCTCTCCGGTGTCCCCGCTGGCCTCTCCGGTGTCCCCGCTGGATCAGACCTCACAGATCGCGGCGACTGAAGCAAGCAGAGCGCGCGCATGACACCCGCGCGGCAGAACGTCACATGCGGAAGTGACTAATGATTCACTTCCGCATGTGACGTACTCCGTGCGGGTACCATGCGCCCTCTGTTTACATCAGTCGCCGCGATCTGTGAGGTCTGATCTGTGAGGCAGCGGCAGCGGGGGGACATAGGAGAGGCAGCGGCAGCAGGGGGACATAGGAGGGGCCAGCGGGGACACCGGAGAGGCCAGCGGGGACACAATAAGAGGGAGCAGGCATGGCGCCCATAGCGCAAGCCATGCCTGCATCCCAGGGAGACGAGCGGGCCGCAGCAGGTGGCCTGGCGGGCCGGATGCGGCCCGCGGGCCGCCAGTTGGACAGCACTGATCTAGACATTTTTTTTAATAAATATAATTTTTGAAAAATTTCAGGGAAAATGTTCAAAATACATCCCTGCACTGCAAGATACAAGTAGCAGCTTTGGCTGCTATTTAACACTGCCACCATTGCCACCTGCCAAGAATGACTTAATGAATTGCTATATGCCATCATGGCTAATGAACATGTGTAATATGTGCTGTTTTTTCATTAGTGTACTGTATGTGTTGTTACCAGTTTTTGGTGTCCACACCTTTATGTTTCTGAATCAACCGCCCTGAAAACGGCCATTGCTGACTTTATTGTAAAAAAAAAAAAAATCAGCTTGCCTGGTTGGTGTACTGATCCTGTACCTTTACTACTTTCTGAGCTGCAAAATACAAATCTCTCAGTATAGGTTCACTTTAAGATTGGCCGGGCTGAAATCCAGACTCTCTTAGTCAATAGCTTTGCTGAGCTTTGTGGATTTCACTTAATAGTGTTTTGGGGCCACAAAATAGGGTATTTTAAATTTCTTCACAAAAACACTATATTTACATTATGAAGAAGGGAAGGCAGGAGAGGTAAAGCTTAGGAAACTGTATATACACTTTGGAGAATATTTATCAAGCAGTAGACATTGGGGTGTATGCAATAAACTGCATAAATCACTTCACTACTGAGGGGTTTTTCCCCTTCTGTACCAGAGCAATTTTCACTTTTTAACACTCCTTCCATTCTTTCGCCTTTGATATTATTACTACTTATCACAATGAAACAATTTATATCTTGTTTTTTCTGCCACCAATTAGGCTTTTTTGGGTGGTATATTTTGCTAAGAGTTATTTCATTCTAAATGCATTTTAACGGGAAAAATAAGAAAAAAATTGAAAAAAAAAATCTTAGTTTTCATTCATTATAGTTTTAAAATAATACATGCTACTGTAGTTAAAACCCACACATTTTATTTGCCCATTTGTCACGGTTATTGCAACATTTAGAATAATTCCCCAGTACAATATATGGCGCCAATATTTTATTTGGAAATAAAGGTGCATTTTTTCAGTTTTGCGTCCATCACTAATTACAAGCCCATATTTTCAAACTTTTTATGCAAAAGTTTTATTTGGGTAATTAGGGAAGAGTGTGGGAGGTAAGGGCTTAATTTTAAATGTATGTGTGGGTATTTTTATTAAAATAAATGTATGTAGGTGTAATTTTACTATTTGGTCACAAGATGTCCTCGGGAATTATCTTCCTGAGCATACTATTAGTATGCTAACAGGAAGTAATGCATGGCTGTGTTACTTTCCCTATCTCATTGATGCTGCTGATCATTGACATGTGGACTTAGATCAATGAATGGGTAATGCATCCCCATTCATTGATCTCCCCCTAACAGGTGGTGGTGAGAGCGGAAGCAAGCGCTGGCTCGTGTGGAGGCCATTCGCCACAATAGACGATTATCTACATCCTTGAGCAGGAGTTGAAGTCCTGCAGGACTTGATAATGAAACCATATGGGTGGTTAAGCAGAATTAAGTGTGTAAACATTTACACGTGATGAGAAGAGCGTAATGTATTGCATTTTGCTCTACTCATTGTGTGGCAGGACTTTACATAGGTAATTTTGCTTAATGCAGTTTATTGTATAGACCAGGGGTCTCAAACTCAATTTACCTGGGGGCCGCAGGAGGCAAAGTCAGGATGAGGCGGGGCCGCATAAGGAATTTCACAATAGCAGCGCATCGCCGCCTCTGCCCGCCCCTCTCACTTTTCCTCCACAGAGAGGGGCGGGGAGAGGCGGCGATCTGTGCGGAGATTGACGTCAGGAGGGGCAGAGCTGAAGCTGAAAGCTCTGCCCCTTCCAGGAAATGCCGGCGGATTGCCCCCCCGGACGATTTGGGGGCTCTGCAGCCCTTGTTTAGCGGCGGGGATGCGGCGGATTACTTGGGAGCAGTGAAGCGAACTATAAGGAAGCTTTTGCCGGCGAAGGCCACAAAATATGGTATAGAGGGCCGCAAATGGCCCGCGGGCCGCGAGTTTGAGACCCCTGGTATAGACCCTATTGGGAGGAACAAGAAATTGTAGCACTTTTTAGGGGAATTAGTAATGGAGTTGACATCAGTATACACACAACATCTTCAGAGTATAAAAGTAAACAATTATTCACAGAATAAAAAAAAATGGGTAGAATAGTCCATACGTTTCCAACAATATAAACAAGACTACACTCTAGTGGTCTTCAATCAAGTATTAGGAGGTATAATCATGTACAATGTATTTTACACCTCAAAGTTTTGCAGAAACCAAATGCTGCGCCACCTAGAAGATCACATACATAACATAGATGTACAGTTCTGATCACCCCAAAGTTCCAAATAACTCTACGGCCCATATGCAATTCATTTTTTCAGTTATTTCCTAGGAGATAATTTTCAATTTTCATCTTCTCTTTATATTAACTTTTCAGCATTTTACAACTAAAAAAGTACCAAAAACTTGGTGAAAAAGTACTATTAAATTTATTTTGAATACTTTTTGTAACTTTAAGTTATAAAAAATCACCTAGGAGAAAACTCATGTTTCATGAAACATGGTTCTCCTCCTCGGGAGATGGAGATTGGGGTTGGAGAAATGTTGTCTTAATGAAAACTGAACGCACCCAGACTGGTGCTGCTGCTCTCTAAGGCAGCTCCAGACATTATATCTCATTCTGCTA
This sequence comes from Hyperolius riggenbachi, assembly GCF_040937935.1. Lineage (NCBI taxonomy): Eukaryota > Metazoa > Chordata > Amphibia > Anura > Hyperoliidae > Hyperolius > Hyperolius riggenbachi. Next base: position 272,814,208 of record NC_090650.1, on the reverse strand, counting down.
CTTTAAACCTCTTAATGTAAAGACTGGACCCACATTTTTGAGGACTCTAATGCATCACTTCTCCAGCAACAACTACAACCTTTCATACCCAGAGTCCACTTGGAAACTTTTTGTCCCAGAGCCTTCTGTCATGCTGCTCCAACGTTTTGGAACTCCTTACCTCAGCAGATCAGGACAGCTCCATCCCTGGACGTGTTTAAATCCAGACTGAAAACCCACCTGTTCAATTTGGCATTTGCAGAAATATAACTTTTGTTGTGTGAATACTCCATCCTACTACCAACTACTGAATCTGAGAGAGCCTAAGTGCTTTGAGTCCTATGGGAGAAAAGCTCTATAGAAATGTTATTGTATTGTATTGTAATGTTATCATACTCTCTAATCCTGCTATACATCTAAAGCAGGAAGAAGACTGCATCCTCAAGTGAGTGGAATGCCTCCCCCCCCCCCCCTAAAAAAAAAACAAAAAATAAAAACACTGGGTTGTTTCCACATCGGACTGTGCCAGTTTAAGTGAGTTGGTGTCTTGAATAATTTACTACATTTTACTGTATGTCACTAAGGTTCTTTTTTAAGTTTCCCAATTATATTCAACTGAGAAAAACCATGGTAAATAATGCTGTCAGTTTGAAAAAATACCTCTCTGAAACAATAATTCATATTTAAAGTACAACTGACCAGAGAAGGATATGGATACTACCATATTTATTTATTTTTAAACTATGCACATTGCCTTGCTGTCCTGCTGATCTTCTCCCTCTAATACTATCAGGCCCAGATGCAATTCTCTTTTTCTCCTGAGTTTTCTCCTAGGTGATATTTTCACAACTCGTCATAAAATGGTTTTTAAGCCACCAACCAGCAAGAAAATACTCTAAATAAACTTGATGGTACTTTTTCACCTACTTTTGGGTACTTTTTCAATTGTAAAATGCAGAAAATTTGGTTTAAAAAGAAGATGAAAATTATCTCCTAGGAGATAGCTCAGGTGAAAAAGATAATTGCATATGGGCCTTAGTCACAGCTACTGAACAAGCATGCAGATCAGGGCCCATATGCAATTCCCTTTTTCTCCTAGGAGATAAATGTTCATCTTCTATTTAAAATAACTTTTCCTCATTTTGCATTTGAAAAAGTACCAAAAAAGTAGTTGAAAAAGAACTATCAAAATTATTTTGAGCATTTTCTTGCTTGCTAGTTGTTGTAAAGGCACTTTATTGATAAAATTGAAAACATCACCTAGGAGAAAACTTAGGAGAAAACTTTAATTGCATATTGGCCCATGTGTTTGACTTTAGTTTGACTGCATTTGCTGCATGTTTGTTTCAGGTATGTGATTCAGACACTATTGAAGCATGAAAGATCAGCAGGATGCCAGGCAATGGTATTGTTTAAAAGGAAAGAAATATGACAGCCTCCATGACCCTCTCAGGTCAGGTGTACTTTAAATATATATTGATTAATTTAGATAAACTTTCCAGATGGTACTGACCTTACACCTGCACTTGCCGAGAGGCTACTGGGTAAACATCAGAATTCTCAATGTATAGGTTTTGGGGTTGGTCGAACAACACGAGTAGAGCCAAGTGAAACATGACCCATCATTCCTGAACATACATATTTTACTACAGGAAATGCCATATTCCTCTTTGCTGGGTTATGCTCTCTGACAGTCAACAGAGAAATTGAAATCCCCATAGGATTTCTTGTCACATGTACACCATTGTAAAGTCCCTGTTTAAACCTGAACACTGCATGCTTCTGCCTAGCAGGATGTGAACTTTATGTTTAATTTTAAAACAATGCATATACAGAATAAGCCTAGCTGCATCTGTGATAAGCAGAGATGGCCCGAATGGCTCGCCGGCGAACGGTTCCCGGCGAACTTCCGTGGTTCGCAATCGCGGAGAACCTCGACCTTTTCCGGAAGTTCGATTCGCCCCCATAGTGCATCATTAGGGTCAACTTTGACCCTCTACATCACAGTCAGCAGGCACATTGTAGCCAATCAGGCTACACTCATTCCTGGAACCACTCCCCCCCCTTATAAAAGGCAGGCAGCATTAGGCATTGGACTCACTTGTAGGCCTGCAGTAGTTAGAAAAGAGAGAGCTGCTGCAGACTCTCATGGGGAAAGCTTAGTTAGGCTCTTGTAGGCTTGTTAGCTTGCTCCTTTCTGATTCTTATTGCTAAAAAAACATCCTTCAACAGCTCTTTTGAGAGCTAAGCTTGTTCTTGTGATCTAATTTTTTTTGTGGGCCCTTGCATTATATACAGCCCTGTCAGTCAGTCACAGCTGGCCTTTGGCACCTTAATTCCTACTGTGCCACTGGCAGGCCCAGCACATTCAGTGACTACCTGTGTGTGTGACAGGCAGCTGCAAATTTGTAATCCCATCCCAATCACTGCACCTGTTCACTGTTCAATGCACCTACCTACCTACCTACCTACGTGAGCACATGCATTGTTAATAACACCAGTCATTGCACCTGTTCACGGCAGTACCTGTGTGTGTGACAGGTTCACATTTGTAATACCCATCACTGCATATACCTACCTGTTGTGTTCAGTGCACCCACCTACCTAAGTGAGCGCACGCAGTGTGATATTTAATACCACCAGTCACTGTACCTGTTCACGGTACGTGTGTGTGACAGGTGCACATTTGTAATACCCATCACTGAATATACCTACCTGTTGTGTTCAGTGCACCCACTTACCTACGTGAGCGCACGCAGTGTGATATACCACTCTGTGCATACCTGTTAACTGCACCTGTGTGACTGCACATTGTATTAGTCAAGTCAGTGCATACCTTTCACTTCATCCCACCCATCCACTGCATTTGACACTTCGCAGAAATTATTTGGCGGGGAAATCACTAATGCACAGCCATTATTGTTACAACAAGATGAAGGCGCTAAGCAACTTACACTACCTCATATGTCTGAGTTAGGCGACACTATGGACGTAACGTGTGAGGAGGAGAATGATGAAGTACCTGCTGCTGGTGCAGTTTTGGAGGTGTCTGAGGCAAGCGAAGCTGGGCAGGATGATTATGATGACGACAATGATACGGATGCCACGTGGGATCCTAAGAGACAAGATGACCAAGGGGACAGTTCAGAGGAAGAGTCAGAGAGGAGTACTCGGAGACGAGTTCCTGAAAGAAGCAGAGGGAGCTCATCGTCATAAACAGCTGGTGGCAGTGTCCGGCGCCATGTATCGTCACCTATGGACAGTCAGCCAACATGCCCTTCAACGTCAGCTGCTGATGCCACCATAGTGCCATCACCCCAGGGGGGCTCAGCGGTTTGGACATTTTTTAATGTGTCTGCCTCAGATCAGAGCAATGCCATCTGTTCTCTCTGCCTCCAAAAATTGAGACGTGGAAAGGCCAACACCCTTGTAGGGACAACTGCCTTACGAAGGCACATGCAGAAAAGGCACAAACTGCAATGGGAAGAGCACCTGAGCAAAAGCAGCACACAAAAGAAAAGCCACCCTCCTTCTCCTCTTCCTCCTTCAGGTGCAGCATCTTCAGCCGCTTTCTCCCTTGCACCTTCACATCACCCTCCTTCACTCCGCCTCTGACCTTGAGCGGTTCCTGCTCCTCTGCCCACAGCACCAGGTGTCTGTGAAGGAAATCTTTGAGCAGAAGAAGCCAATTTCTGCCAGTCACCCCCTTGCTTGGCGTCTGACAGATGGCTTGGCAGAACTGTTAGCTCGCCAGCTGTTACCATACCAGCTGGTGGACTCTGAGGCCTTCTGTAAATGTGTGGCCATTGGAACACCGCAGTGGAAGATACCAGGCCACAATTATTTCTCTAAAAAGGCGATACCCAAACTGTACCGTGAAGTTGAGAGGCAAGTGGTGTCATCTCTGGCACACAGCGTTGGGTCAAGGGTCCACCTGACCACGGATGCCTGGTCTGCCAAGCACGGTCATGGAAGGTACATTACTTACACAGCCCATTGGGTCAACCTGGTGACCAATGGCAAGCAGGGAGTACGTGGCTGTGCAGCGGAACTTGTGACACCTCCACGGCTTGCAGGCAGGCCTGCTGCGACCTCCTCTCCTCCTGCTACATCCTCTTCGCTGTCATCGTCCTCCTCCTCCTCCTTGGCTAAGTGGCAGTTCAACTCTACTGGTGCTGCGATCTCCTTTCCAGCTACACAGCCCCAGCTCCCCAGGGCCTATGCTGCATGCCAGGTACGACGGTGTCACGCCATCTTAGACATGTCTTGCCTGAAAGCGGAGAGTCACACTGGAGCAGCTCTCCTGGCTGCTCTTAACAAACAGGTGGATCAGTGGCTGACCCCGCACCAGCTGGAGATCGGCAACGTGGTGTGTGACAATGGCAGCAATCTCCTTTCCGCTTTGAATTTGGGAAAGCTGACACATGTACACTGCATGGCACATGTGCTCAATCTAGTCATTCAAAGATTTGTGTCAAAGTACTCAGGCTTAGAGGATGTCCTGAAGCAGGCCAGGAAGGTGTGTGGGCATTTCAGGCGGTCTTACACGGCCATGGCACACTTTGCCGATATTCAGCGGAGAAACAAGTTGTGAGACGCCTGATTTGCGATAGCCCGACTTGCTGGAATTTGACCCTCCTTATGTTCTCTCGCCTGCTAGAACAGGAGAAAGCTGTCACCCAGTACCTCTACAACTACAGTAGAAGGACACACTCTGGGGATGTTCTGGCCCAACAACTGGACAGTCATGCGAAATGCATGCAGGCTCATGCGGCCGTTTGAGGAGGTGACCAACCTGGTGAGTCGCAGTGAAGGCGCCATCAGTGACTTGATCCTGTACACTTACTTCCTGGAGCGTGCCGTGCGTAGAGTGGTGGATCAAGCTGTGGAGGACTATGAACAGGAACAGTTACAGGAGGAAGCGTTGTGGGATCAATTCTTATCAGATTCAGATGTTTCCTCAACACCTGCGGCAGCACAGGGGGGAGTTGTGTGGGGAAGAGGAGTCAGACTTGGATGATGAGGAAGGTGTTTCTGTGGTGGAGGAGGAGGAGGCGGCGGCAGAAGAACAACCGCAGCAGGCGTCACAAGGGGCTTGTGCTGCTCAACGATCCCATGGTATTGTTCAGGGCTGGGGGGAGGAGGAGGACTTACCTGGCAACCTGAGGAAGAGCAAGAGGAGATGAATAGCACGTCTGGATCCAACTTTGTGCAGATGGCATCTTTCATGCTGTCCAGCCTGTTGAGGGACCCCCGTATAAAAAAACTCAAGGGGAATGAGCTGTACTGGGTGGCCATGCTACTAGACTCTCGGTATAGGCACAAAGTGGCGGTGATGTTTCCAAATCACCAGAAGGCAGAAAGGATGCAGCACTTGCAGAACAAGCTGGCAACTATGCTTTACAATGCGTTTAAGGGTGATGTCACAGCACAACGCAATAAAGGTACCACTGCCGGTAATCCTCCCATGTCCACGCAGGCAAGGACAGGACGCTCCAGCGATCTCATGGTGATGTCGGACATGTGGACATTCTTTAGTCCAATGCCTCACCTTAGCCCTTCCGGATCCACCCTCCACCAATGCCTCGACAGGCAGGTAGCCGACTACCTGGCCTTAAGTGTGGATGTAGACGCTGTGAGCAGCGATGAACCCTTGGACTACTGGGTGCGCAGGCTTGACCTGTGGCCAGAGCTGTCACAATTTGCCATCCAACTTCTGTATTGCCCTGCCTCAAGCGCCCTGTCAGAAAGGACCTTCAGTGCAGCTAGAGGCATTGTCACTGAAAAGAGAAGTCGCCTAAGTCCCAAAAATGTTCAGTACCTCACCTTTATCAAAATGAATGAGGCATGGATCCCGGAGGGCTACTGCCCGAAGACTAAGTCAGTCCCCACACACAGCATCTCTGCCTGAATGCCGTGTGACTGCCTGCCCCAAGACTAAGTCACTCCCCACACAGCACCTCTGCCCACAGGCCGCTTGACTGCCTTCTCCACCACCACCAACAGGGTCCAGAACTCCATGTGGATTCCTGAATTTTTAAGGCCGCTGCTAGCAAGATAATAAGGTCGTTGTTTCATTGTGGACAGACCAAATTTGATCAGCTGGACAGTCACTGTTGTTCTATCATTGAGCTACTACAGCCCGGCGACCATATGGGCTTTAAAACCGCCACGGCCTGCACTCTCGCCATGGTGCGCACCAGTCCAGCACGGCCATCACTACACAGACAACTGTTTGCGGTGCGTTACACAGTGAGTTTGGTCTGTCAGTGTGAAGCAGTCCTCTAATTACACTACCTGATTGATGTATATGTTACGGCCAGAACCCGAAGTTTGGCCAGAACTAGAAGTGGCCGGCCACTTCGGGTTCTGGCCGGCCAATGTGCGAACTGGCCGCTGCGCTGCGGCCAATGTGAGAAATGCAACAATTCCTGTAAGGTTAATGTTATGTTGTGGCCGCAGCGCAGCGGGCAAATGTATCACATCTTACTTTATTCAATGAAATTAAGCCGCCCGGCTTTTTCTCTGCCTCTCTCTCCTCCCCCCGCCTCTCTCTCCTCCTCCCCCCGCCTCTCTCACTCTCCTATGGGCAGCCGGGCGGGGACACGCGTGTCCCCTCCAGAGTCGTTCGTCGCGGCAGGGGAATCCTGCCGTTCTTGCAGAGCGGGTGCTGGCAGAAGCAATGTCTGCAGCCTCCCCGCTCTGCTCTCCTGCCGCGAGGAACAACTCTCGGGGACACGCGTGTCCCCTCCGGCTGGCCATAAGAGAAGGAGAGAGAGGCGGGGGGAGGAGAGAGGCAGAGAAAAAGCCGGGCGGCTTAATTTCATTGAATAAAGTAAGATGTGATACATTTGCCCGCTGCGCTGCGGCCACAACATAACATTAACCTTACAGGAATTGTTGCATTTCTCACATTGGCCGCAGCGCAGCGGCCAGTTCGCACATTGGCCGGCCAGAACCCGAAGTGGCCGGCCACTTCTAGTTCTGGCCAAACTTCGGGTTCTGGCCGTAACATATACACATGCAAGATGTTTTAAGGCACTTTAGGCCTACAATTTAGCATTCAATGTGATTTCTGCCCTTAAAACGCTGCTTAGCGTCAAATCCAGATTTTTCTCCCCCATGCAAAAACTCAGATGTTAGTCCCCTTGAAACATCTTTTCCATCACTTTTCTGGCCAGCATAAGTGGTTTAAGTTTTAAAGTTCACCTCCCCATTGAAGTCTATTGCGGTTCGCGAAAGTTCACGCGAACGAAGTTCACGTTCGCAGTGTGCGAACCGAAAATCGGAGGTTCGGGACATCTCTAGTGATAAGGACATACGAGTGCTTCGTTAATCACAAAGGGAATTGAAATTCATGCTCTACATAGATAAACACACTTGACTGGTTTAATGTACTGCCAGTGACAGAAATTGAAACATACCACTAAAAACTGTCAAATCTGCTTGACTTCTTATTTGGAAGCTGACATTATCTGTGAGACAACGAAAATCTGGTTCACTGTATTTGCTTGTATGCACAATCTAATGTGATAAAGAAACACACAAATAAACCAAATCCAGAGATTTCACTAAACTAAACATCACAATGCATTGCAAGAGTCTGACAGCCACAGTAATGATTAATAAGGGCAAATGCATGCTGGGATTTGTAGTTTTAGCACAGCTGGAGAGCCAAGGTTCCCTACCACTGATCTATAGTGAACACTATGCTGATCAAATCAAATCGTACGTATCAATATTGAAAATGGTATTATGAGACATTGCACAGTTTACCCATGATTAAAAGATCAACCAGGTATCTTCCATTGATTTAGGTTAAGCCCAGTTATGTGGGAGCTTCATATAGAATTAGTTGATGTACAAATATGTACATCTCCTATACTAATCTTATATTTCTACAGTGATTTTAGCAATTCACTTTTTTACCTGAGTTCTCTCTTAAGAAATAATTTTTCATTTCTAAATTAATTAAACGTTTTAGCACTTCGCAATGGAAAAAGTACCAAAAAGTAGGTGAAAAAGTACTGTTAAAATTATTTAGAGTATTTGTTTTCTTGCTGGTGGTGTAAAAGGGATTTTATTTACAAACCAGGAAAATATCACCCAGGAGAAAACTCAGGTGAAAAAGTGAACTGCATATGGGCCAGGGAGTTGGGTATAAAAGTTGGTGCAGTAGTCATACATTATAGCATAACAATGATTTTTGTATCAACCTTTATTGTCACTGCAAGTGAAGTTATTCTATAAAACAACTAACAGAACTCTCTTAAAGGCAAGTGAGCACCAGGTATTCATTTTCTTTAAATGAACATCCCCATAAGGGAGTTTTGTAACAGAGAGTGCCGTTGGAGAGGGCGGTGTAACAAACGCTGGAGAGGCAGCCGCGGTGAACAGCGCTACCACCGCAGCTGCCTCCAGCTCCCTGTTTAGCAATGTGTCCGTGCCTCAGGCGTCTAGCATGCCGAGGACGGGTCTGTCAGTTGCACATAGGGTTGCTTTGTCGCGTGCGCGCGCACAGACAGGACCTTTATGCGGGGAGGAGGCACGTCAGCTGACCGGTCGGTCGGCTGACGTCAGAGGAGACGCTAGCCGCTCCTCATTGGTTGATAGGAGGGGGGCGTGCCTGAAGGGCCTCCTCTGCTTCAAAAGCCTAGCTGAATCACTCGCAACTTGTCTGCTGTTGCGAATACTCTGTGTTAGCGCTCAGACCCTTAGATAGTTCCGGTGTGCTTTGATCCGGGAGGAAACCGGGGATTTTACACAAGATAGGAATTGTTTGATAGCCTTAAAGATTTACATTACTGTGTTATTATTTGTGTATGACTCTGGCTCGTTCTGACTACTCTTTTGCTCAGTGACTTTGTACCTCTGCTCATCTGATCTTGGTGCCGACTCTGATTGCTTAAACCTGTCTCTGCCTCCTGATTTTGTACTGCTTCTGTCTGTCTGTTGCCGATCCCGATCTGTCTGACTACTCTACTTTCACCAGAGGGCCCTTGACTCTGGTGAGGGGCACTGTACTGTTAGTACCCACCAGCTCCTCTGGGGGGGATTTACCAAAGCTATTAGTACTACTGTTGCCAAACTCGATCTGTCTGACCACTCTACTCTCACCAGAGGGCCCTTGTCTCTGGTGAGGGATACTGTACTGTTAGTACCCACCAGCTCCTCTGGTGAGGTATTGCCAAAGCTATCAGTACTACTGTTGCACCAATCACTCATTGCTATTTGTTGTCACATCAGCTTCTTATATACCAGTATTATAGGTGATTCTGCAGATCACCATATAATCAGGTATATATCTGCATTATAGGTGATACTGCAGATCACCTAATAATCAGAATTCTGTTCTTTGCTGACACAAATCGTTACAGGCGGGAGTTGGGTTGAGCATCACACGTACACATCATGTACCCATCCTCTGCCCCTGGTCCATGTGGGACCCACCATCTTCCACAGAGAGAAATTGCAGCTAATGCATTTTCAAGTTCCAGGCCAAGTGGTGGGGCATGTAGTACATGGATGCAAGTGCATCTCTGTGACGCAATAACGGTGAAACTTAGGTCGGCTTGGGGAGAGGGCAATAACCTATTCTGTACTACACTACAGAAAGCCACTCACAGCAATCCTGCAGTACGCCAGGGGCGTCGCTAGCCCTATTTTGGGGGGGCCCGTTCCCCCAATCTGTCCTGGGGTGCCACGGATCTCCCGGCCGCCGCTGCCCCGCTCTGCCCTGCTCCGCTCTGCTGTCCCCGCTGCCATTCACACCTCGATCAGCGCCGGGCGACCAGATAGAGCGGGCGCTACGACCTAGCGGACACCGCTGATATGCGGAAGTGACATCACTTCCACATATTTGTGCCCTGCGCCCGCTCTATCTGGTCGGGTCGCCCGCTGATCCTGAGGTCTGACGTGGCAAGGTAGGTGGGGTGGGGAGCGCACCTGTCACTCACAACCTAACGGGGGTCCCTGTCACTCACTCACTACCTAACGGGGGTCCCTGCTGTCACTCACTACCTAACGGGGGTCCATGCTGTCACTCACTACCTAACGGGGGTCCCTGCTGTCACTCACTACCTAACGTGGGTCCCTGCTGTCACTCACTATTTAACTGGGGTCCCTGCTGTCACTCACTACCTAACGGGGGTCCCTGCTGTCACTCACTACCTAACGGGGGTCCCTGCTGTCACTCACTATTTAACTGGGGGTCCCTGCTGTCACTCACTACCTAACGGGGGTCCCTGCTGTCATTCACTACCTAATGGGGTCCCTGCTGTCACTCACTATTTAACTGGGGGTCCCTGCTGTCACTCACTACCTAACGGGGGTCCCTGCTGTAATTCACTACCTAACGGGGGTCCCTGCTGTCACTCACTACCTAACGGGGGTCCCTGCTGTCACTCACTACCTAACGGGAGTCCCTGCTGTCATTCACTATTTAACTGGGGGTCCCTGCTGTCACTCACTACCTAATGGGGGTCCCTGCTGTCACTCACTACATAACGGGGGTCCCTGCTGTCACTCACTACCTAATGGGGGTCCCTGCTGTCACTTACTATTTAACTGGGGGTCCCTGCTGTCACTCACTATCTAACGGGGGTCCCTGCTGTCACTCACCACCTAATGGGGGTCCCTGCTGTCACTCACTACCTAACGGGGGTCCCTGCTGTCACTCACTACCTAACGGGGGTCCCTGCTGTCACTCACTACCTAACGGGGTTCCCTGCTGTCACTCACTATTTAATTGGGGGTCCCTGCTGTCACTCACTACCTAACGGGGGTCCCTGCTGTTATTCACTACCTAACGGGGGTCCCTGCTGTCACTCACTACCTAACGGGGGTCCCTGCTGTCACTCACTACCTAACGGGAGTCCCTGCTGTCACTCACTATTTAACTGGGGGTCCCCGCTCTCACTCACTACCTAACGGGGGTCCCTGCTGTCACTCACTACCTAACTGTGGTCCCTGCTGTCACTCACTACCTAACGGGGGTCCCTGCTGTCACTCACTACCTAACGGGGGTCCTTGCTGTCACTCACTACCTAACGGGGGTCCCTGCTGTCACTTACTATTTAACTGGGGGTCCCTGCTGTCACTCACTACCTAACGGGGGTCCCTGCTGTCACTCACTATCTAAACGGGGATTCCTGCTGTCACTCACTATCTAAACGGGGGTCCCTGCTGTCACTCACTATTTAACTGGGGGTCCCTGCTGTCACTATCTAAATGGGGGTCCCTGCTGTCACTCACTATTTAACTGGGGGTCCCTGCTGTCACTCACTATCTAACTGGGGGTCCCTGCTGTCACTCACTATCTAACTGGGGGTCCCTGCTGTCACTCACTACCCAACTGGGGTTCCCTGCTGTCACTCACTACCCAACTGGGGGTCCCTGCTGTCACTCACTACCCAACTGGGGGTCCCTGTCACTCACTACCTAACTGGGGGGTGCCTGTCACTACCTAACTGGGGGGTGCCTGTCACTACCTAACTGGGGGGTGCCTGTCACTACCTAAACTGGGGGCTCCTGTCACTGCCTACACTGGGGGGCTCCTGTCACTAACTGAACTGGGGGGCTCCTGTCACTACCTAAACTGGGGTACTCCTGGCGCTACCTTAACTAGGGGGCACATGTCGCTACCTAAACTATCCAGGCCAGCCAGTCCAGCATCACCACCAGCCAACCAGCCCAGAATCACTATCAAAAAGGCCACAGCATCACCACCAGTCAGGCCAGCATTTACTTTAACTAGCCAAGCACAGCCCAGCATCACTGCCAGCCAACCCAGCCACAACATCGGCCACAGCATCACCACCAGCCAGGCCACAGCATCACTGCCAGGCCTTTCAGCTCACACATCATCCCCAATCCAGCCAAAAACAGTATTGCCAGGTACAGCAGCCAGTAGAGGAGAATTCAGAAGCCAGGTGAGAGGTGTCTACCATATTAAGGGGGCATTCTGCCTATTTATGTGAAATGCTGTCTATTTATGTGCCTCATGACTGCTGAATTTCTCTTGTTGGGGGCCTCATGATTGCTGAATTTGTTTTGTTGAGGGCCTCAAGATAGTGTTGGGCGAACATCTAGATGTTCGGGTTCGGGCCGAACAGGCCGAACATGGCCGTGATGTTCGGGTGTTCGACCCGAACTCCGAACATAATGGAAGTCAATGGGGACCCGAACTTTTGTGCTTTGTAAAGCCTCCTTACATGCTACATACCCCAAATTTACAGGGTATGTGCACCTTGGGAGTGGGTACAAGAGGGAAAAAAAATTAGCAAAAAGAGCTTATAGTTTTTGAGAAAATCGATTTTAAAGTTTCAAAGGGAAAACTGTCTTTTAAATGCGGGAAATGTCTGTTTTCTTTGCACAGGTAACATGCTTTTTGTCGGCATGCAGTCATAAATGTAATACATATAAGAGGTTCCAGGAAAAGGGACCGGTAACGCTAACCCAGCAGCAGCACACGTGATGGAACAGGAGGAGGGTGGCGCAGGAGGAGAAGGCCACGCTTTGAGACACAACAACCCAGGCCTTGCATGAGGACAAGAAGCGTGCGGATAGCAATTTGCATTTTGTCGCCATGCAGTCATAAATGTAATACAGATGAGAGGTTCAATAAACAGGGACCGGAAACGCTAACCCATCACAGATGTTCATTGTTCATGTTACTTGGTTGGGGTCCGGGAGTGTTGCGTAGTCGTTTCCAATCCAGGATTGATTCATTTTAATTTGAGTCAGACGGTCTGCATTTTCTGTGGAGAGGCGGATACGCCGCCGATCTGTGACGATGCCTCCGGCAGCACTGAAACAGCGTTCCGACATAACGCTGGCTGCCGGGCAAGCCAGCACCTCTATTGCGTACATTGCCAGTTTGTGCCAGGTGTCTAGCTTCGATACCCAATAGTTGAAGGGTGCAGATGGATTGTTCAACACAGCTACGCCATCTGACATGTAGTCCTTGACCATCTTCTCCAGGCGATCGGTGTTGGATCGGCACGCTTGCTGTTCTGTGTGCTGCTGCATGGGTGTCAGAAAATTTTCCCACTCCAAGGACACTGCCGATACCATTCCCTTTTGGGCACTAGCTGCGGCTTGTGTTGTTTGCTGCCCTCCTGGTCGTCCTGGGTTTGCGGAAGTCAGTCTGTCGGTGTACAACTGGCTAGAGGAGGGGGAGGATGTCAATCTCCTCTCTAAAGTCTCCACAAGGGCCTGCTGGTATTCTTCCATTTTGACCTGTCTGGCTCTTTCTTCAAGCAGTTTTGGAACATTGTGTTTGTACCGTGGATCCAGAAGGGTATAAACCCAGTAATTGGTGTCCAGAATGCGCACAATGCGTGGGTCGCGTTCAATGCAGTCCTAGGCCGAAGAGGTCATAGCCTAGGGTCACAAAACCTGTTTATTTGGGCAATTTCAATGGTGGCGAGTCTGACGTACATAAATCGCAGCAATGGCCGTTAGCAATGTCTGAATCTCACGAAATGTCTCATGCAGGTAGAAGACATATTGTTAGACTTGGGCTCCAAAGATGGGTTCCCTACATCTCTGCAAACCAGAGTTACAGGGCTCCAAATTTGGTAAAATCACCCATAGGCTTTTATTGGGCCTCCTATTTACAGTTCCAAAATCTCACATCTTTTCAAAGGGCAATTACTCAGCAGTGGCAAATTTTCTAGCATTGTAGGGACCCTTAGGGGGAACATGACTGGTGAGTTTCGGGCCCCTAGGCCAAAGAGGTCATAGCCTAGGGTCACAAAAACCTGTTTATTTGGGCTATTTCAATGGTAGTGATGGTGACGTACATAAATCGCAGCAATGGCCGTTAGCAAAGTCTGAATCTCACGAAATGTCTCATGCAGGTAGAAGACATATTGTTAGACTTGGATTCCAAAGATGGGGTCCCTACATCTCTGCAAACCAGAGTTACAGGGGTCCAAAATTGGTAAAATCCCCCATAGGATTTCATTGCCTCCCTATTTCACTTTCCAAAATCTCACATCTTTTCAAAGGGCAATGGCTCAGCAGTACCAAATTTTCTAGCATTGTAGGGACCCTTAGGGGGAACATGACTGGTGAGTTTCGGGCCCCTAGGCCGAAGAAGTCATAGCCTAGGGTCACAAAAACCTGTTTATTTGGGCTATTTCAATGGTAGTGATGGTGGCGTACATAAATCTCAGCAATGGCCGTTAGCAAAGTCTGAATCTCACGAAATGTCTCATGCAGGTAGAAGACATATTGTTAGACTTGGATTCCAAAGATGGGGTCCCTACATCTTTGCAAACCAGAGTTACAGGGGTCCAAAATTGGTAAAATCCCCCATAGGATTTCATTGCCTCCCTATTTCACTTTCCAAAATCTCACATCTTTTCAAAGGGCAATGGCTCAGCAGTACCAAATTTTCTAGCATTGTAGGGACCCTTAGGGGGAACATGACAGGTGAGTTTCGGGCCCCTAGGCCGAAGAGGTCATAGCCTAGGGTCACAAAAACCTGTTTATTTGGGCTATTTCAATGGTAGTGATGGTGGCGTACATAAATCTCAGCAATGGCCGTTAGCAAAGTCTGAATCTCACGAAATGTCTTATGCAGGTAGAAGACATATTGTTAGACTTGGATTCCAAAGATGGGGTCCCTACATCTCTGCAAACCAGAGTTACAGGGGTCCAAAATTGGTAAAATCCCCCATAGGCTTTCATTGGGCCTCCTATTTACCGTTCCAAAATCTCACACCATTTCAAAGGGCAATGGCTCAGCAGTGGCAAAACTCACCAGTCATGATCCCCCTAAGGGTCCCTACAATGCTAGAAAATTTGGTACTGCTGAGCCATTGCCCTTTGAAAAGATGTGAGATTTTGGAAAGTGAAATAGGGAGGCAATGAAATCCTATGGGGGATTTTACCAATTTTGGACCCCTGTAACTCTGGTTTGCAGAGATGTAGGGACCCCATCTTTGGAATCCAAGTCTAACAATATGTCTTCTACCTGCATGAGACATTTCGTGAGATTCAGACGTTGCTAACGGCCATTGCTGCGATTTATGTACGTCACCATCACTACCATTGAAATAGCCCAAATAAACAGGTTTTTGTGACCCTAGGCTATGACCTCTTCAGCCTAGGGGCCCGAAACTCACCAGTCATGTTCCCCCTAGGGGTCCCTACAATGCTAGAAAATTTGGTACTGCTGAGCCATTGCCCTTTGAAAAGATGTGAGATTTTGGAAAGTGAAATAGGGAGGCAATAAAATCCTATGGGGGATTTTACCAATTTTGGACCCCTGTAACTCTGGTTTGCAGAGATGTAGGGACCCCATCTTTGGAATCCAAGTCTAACAATATGTCTTCTACCTGCATGAGACATTTCGTGAGATTCAGACGTTGCTAACGGCCATTGCTGCGATTTATGTACGCCACCATCACTACCATTGAAATAGCCCAAATAAACAGGTTTTTGTGACCCTAGGCTATGACCTCTTCGGCCTAGGGGCCCGAAACTCACCAGTCATGTTCCCCCTAAGGGTCCCTACAATGCTAGAAAATTTGGTACTGCTGAGCCATTGCCCTTTGAAAAGATGTGAGATTTTGGAAAGTGAAATAGGGAGGCAATGAAATCCTATGGGGGATTTTACCAATTTTGGACCCCTGTAACTCTGGTTTGCAGAGATGTAGGGACCCCATCTTTGGAATCCAAGTCTAACAATATTTCTTCTACCTGCATGAGACATTTCGTGAGATTCAGACTTTGCTAACGGCCATTGCTGCGATTTATGTACGTCACCATCACTACCATTGAAATAGCCCAAATAAACAGGTTTTTGTGACCCTAGGCTATGACCTCTTTGGCCTAGGGGCCCGAAACTCACCAGTCATGTTCCCCCTAAGAGTCCCTACAATGCTAGAAAATTTGCCATTGCTGAGTAATTGCCCTTTGAAAAGATGTGAGATTTTGGAACTGTAAATAGGAGGCCCAATGAAAGCCTATGGGTGATTTTACCAAATTTGGAGCCCTGTAACTCTGGTTTGCAGAGATGTAGGGAACCCATCTTTGGAGCCCAAGTCTAACAATATGTCTTCTACCTGCATGAGACATTTCGTGAGATTCAGACATTGCTAACGGCCATTGCTGCGATTTATGTACGTCAGACTCGCCACCATTGAAATTGCCCAAATAAACAGGTTTTGTGACCCTAGGGGCTATGACCTCTTCGGCCTAGGACTGCATTGAACGCGATCCACGCATTGTGCGCATTCTGGACAACACCAATTACTGGGTTTATACCCTTCTGGATCCACGGTACAAACACAATGTTCCAAAACTGCTTGAAGAAAGAGCCAGACAGGTCAAACTGGAAGAATACCAGCAGGCCCTTGTGGAGACTTTAGAGAGGAGATTGACATCCTCCCCCTCCTCTAGCCAGTTGTACGCCGACAGAGTGACTTCCGCAAACCCAGGACGACCAGGAGGGCAGCAAACAACACAAGCCGCAGCTAGTGCCCAAAAGGGAATGGTATCTGCAGTGTCCTTGGAGTGGGAAAATTTTCTGACACCCATGCAGCAGCACACAGAACAGCAAGCGTGCAGATCCACCTCCAACACCGATCGCCTGGAGAAGATGGTCAAGGACTACATGTCAGATGGCGTAGCTGTGTTGAACAATCCATCTGCACCCTTCAACTATTGGGTATCGAAGCTAGACACCTGGCACAAACTGGCAATGTACGCAATAGAGGTGCTGGCTTGCCCGGCAACCAGCGTTATGTCGGAACGCTGTTTCAGTGCTGCCGGAGGCAACGTCACAGATCGGCGGCGTATCCGCCTCTCCACAGAAAATGCAGACCGTCTGACTCAAATTAAAATGAATCAATCCTGGATTGGAAACGACTACGCAACACTCCCGGACCCCAACCAAGTAACATGAACAATGAACATCTGTGATGGGTTAGCGTTTCCGGTCCCTGTTTATTGAACCTCTCATCTGTATTACATTTATGACTGCATGGCGACAAAACGCAAATTGCTATCCGCACGCTTCTTGTCCTCATGCAAGGCCTGGGTTGTTGTGTCTCAAAGCGTGGCCTTCTCCTCCTGCGCCACCCTCCTCCTGTTCCATCACGTGTGTTGTTGCTGGGTTAGCGTTACCGGTCCCTTTTCCTGGAACCTCTTATATGTATTACATTTATGACTGCATGCCGACAAAAAGCATGTTACCTGTGCAAAGAAAACAGACATTTCCCGCATTTAAAAGACAGTTTTCCCTTTGAAACTTTAAAATCGATTTTCTCAAAAACTATAAGCTCTTTTTGCTAAAAAAAATTTTCCTCTTGTACCCACTCCCAAGGTGCACATACCCTGTAAATTTGGGGTATGTAGCATATAAGGAGGCTTTACAAAGCACGAAAGTTCGGGTCCCCATTGACTTCCATTATGTTCGGAGTTCGGCCATGTTCGGCCCAAACCCGAACATCTAGATGTTCGCCCAACACTACACGTGACCCGTTCGGCCAATCACAGCGCTAGCCGAACGTTCGGGTAACGTTCGGCCATGCGCTCTTAGTTCGGCCATATGGCCGAACAGTTTGGCCGAACACCATCAGGTGTTCGGCCGAACCCGAACATCACCCGAACAGGGTGATGTTCTGCAGAACCCGAACAGTGCCGAACACTGTTCGCCCAACACTACCTCAAGATTGCTGAATTTGTCTTGTTTGGTGCCTCATGATTTGTTGGGGGGCCTCATGATTGCTGAATTTGTCTTGTTGGGGGCCTCACGCTTGCTGACTTTGTCATGTTGGGGGCCTCATGATTGCTGAATTTGTCTTGTTGGGGGCCTCATGATTTCTGAATTTGTCTTGATGGGGGCCTCATGATTGCTGAATTTGTCTTGTTGGGGGTCACATGATGGCTAACTGCGAGACTATGGGAAAAGCTGAATCATCATCATATGAGACAATAGCATTAAACCTACTTTTTTAGCTTTTTAAAACAGAAAATAAAACTGGGAGGTTCTAAAAAAATGAATATATTTTTTCAGGAGTAGGATGGATGAAATTGTTTATCTTTTCAGTTTTTCAACTTGGATTTTCCATAATGTTCATGTATGTGTTAAAACGTTTGTATAGTATTTAGTTTAAATTGCTGTTGCCACTTTGCGATAGATACGTGACTTGTGGGTTGCAGTTTGGGCCTCCAAAAAGTTCGCCACCACTGTCCTAATCTAATGTACGATTGGCCCCACCCATGGCCACGCCCACTCACTGCATGACCATGACCATTTTGCCGCGGCGCGCACATAGCCCCACCTAGTGCCCCCAGGTGCCACCGATCTCCAAGGACCCTAGGAACGCCCCTGCAGTACACACTATTGCAGTGTGTGTATTGTTTGAAGTGATTTTATGCATTTGGGTCCTGTATGCATTTGGGTCCTGTGTGCAGGGACCCACAATGTAAGTTATTTTCCCAAAACTTGTATTATGAAAAAGAAATACCGTATATACTCGAGTATAAGCCGAATTTTTGGACCCAAAAAAGTGGTTCAAAAGTGGGGGTCTCGGCTTATACTCGAGTCTCTACTTTGAATAACCCCCAGTGCCTCCTTGCCTCTACCCCCCGGAGTGCTCCCTCCGCCATATGCGGGTGCAGAATTGTGCCGAATGCTAGGCATAATGGTGTGGTCATCTCCGAGTCTTTCTCCCTGCCACCTGACCTCTCACCAGAGGGGAGCGATGTATGTAGTTTTTCAGCTTCCCACGGGCCTTTCTCCCTGCCACCGCTCATTAGAGAATGTGATCTATCTTGCTTTTAGCTTCTCCCCGCTGGCGGCTCATAGCGGTGCGTTCTCTTTCCCTTTCACGCTGCCAGCCGGAGTCTCATATCTATGACATCAGGTAGTGCGCACGACATAGATACGAGACTCCGGCAGGCTGCGTGGATGAGAGATCGGACGCTCTGCTATGCGCTTCACTGCATATGCCACCTGCCTGGGGGAACAGCGGGGAGAAGCCAAAAGCAAGATAGATTGCATCCTCCGGTGAGCGGTGGCAGGTAGAAAGGCCTGTAGGAAGTCTAAAAACAGCATACATTGCTCCCTCTGGTCAGGTGGCAGGGAGAAAGAGACTCAGAGGTGACCACACTATTACACCAAGCATTCTGCACAATTCTGCACCCGCATGTGGAAGAGGGAGCACTCGGGGGTAACCTGCACCGCAGATAACATTAATTCAGAAAGAAGCTTTGCCGTATCAAAGAGGAGCTGTGCTGTACTGGTAATGCTGGGGAGCATTTATGGGACTTTCCAGTTTACAGAGACATATACGGTAAGAACTTACTATACACTAATATGAATTTGTGTTTGCGTGCAATGAGATTTTTCTGGCATTAGGGTCACATGAAATGGCTGAATTGGATTTTATGCATTACAATATAAGAGATTTTTGGCAGCGTACTTATAATGGGAGATGATCCAGCCTGCATACTTTGCTGGACTTTGCAGTACTTTGAAATACAGAATCTGATTTATTTATAAAAAATATGCCAAATAGCTTTGGGAACTGGAGAGTGGAATCCTTGTCCTCCTGAGGTTATTTTAGTGTGTCTGAAGACTAAAACTGCATACATGCTTACAATGTTACTTCGCGGCTGGTGGGGGATTGCTCCATTGTTGTGGCATTTCCTACCCCTGGCTTACACTTGGGTCAAACATTTTATCCAGTTTTTA
Organism: Hyperolius riggenbachi; assembly: GCF_040937935.1. NCBI lineage: Eukaryota > Metazoa > Chordata > Amphibia > Anura > Hyperoliidae > Hyperolius > Hyperolius riggenbachi. The sequence goes on along the minus strand of NC_090650.1, from coordinate 272,794,515 downwards.
AGGGAAAAGTGGGGGGGGGGGGGGGGCTTATACTCGGGTCGGCTTATACCCGAGTATATACGGTAAATGCTTTGAAAACCATTTTTTAAAAACAATTTTATTAACCACTTAAGCCTATCTGGAGGAACATTCTTGTCCAGATAGGCTGCACGCACTCCTGCTGGCTGCGCACGCTCCGCCGCCGCCCATTAGCACAGTGATCAATGAATGGGATTATAGATCCCATTCATTGATTGAAGCCGCCCCCCCCCGCAGAAAAACCTATAGCCTCTTATCAGAGACTGCGGTTTTTCTGAGTTAAAAAGTTTCCTGTCCTCCTAATGCTTTTTGACTGTGGCCATCTTGTGGCCAAATAGTAAAACTACACCCACATCAATTTTTTATTAAATACATTTTTTACATTTAAAATTAGCTGTTTACCTCCCACACCAAAAATTACCCACAGAAATCTTTTAATAAAAAAAAAATTACAATTTAAAAAAAACAAAAAACAAATAGTTACCTAAGGGTCTGAACTTTTTAAATATGCATGTCAAAGGAGTATATTAATATAATGGTTTAAATTATGGGCTTGTAAATAGTGATCGGCGCAAATTGAAAAAATGCACCTTTATTTCCAAATAAAATATCGGCGCCATACATTGTGATAGGGACATAATTTAAATGGTGTAATAAGCGGGACGAATGGGCAAATAAAATACATGGGTTTTAATTACGGTAGCATGTATTAATTTCAAACTATAATGGCCAAACACTGATAAATAATGATTTTTTCCCATTTCTTTCTCAATATTCCTGTTAACCTTCCCAGCGTTCAATTTCCCCAGGATTTCTGTGCAAACAGTGATAAAATTTATTTTTAAAACTTTTTTTTCCCTGTAACTTGCCAAAATGTGTCAAGCAAGGGTCTAGTATACAGTGCAGGAGAGTATTGATGTGTATGCATGTTTATACTGTTCACAGCATGTTTTTTTGAACGGACATTTCTGTCCACACCGCTAGGAGGGTTAAAATGGATATAGAATAAATTAATTCTTAGCAAAATGTATCACCAAAAGAAAGCCTAATTGGTGGCGGAAAAAACAAGATATAGATCAATTCATTGTGAGGAGTAGTGATAAAGTTATTATTATTATTGATTTATAAAGCGCTAACATATTCCGTGGCGCTGTACAAAGTAAGAAACAAACATGGGGTACATAATAATACAGACACTGGTGTACAGCAATATACAAGATACATAATTAGTGACAAAATACAAAGAATGATACAAAATAAAAATTATCGAATCAGTAATGACAGTGATAAAATTAACATGATGAATAAAATGTATAATGGTTACCAAGACACAAAAGGGGGAGAGAGCCCTGCCCTTGCGAGCTTACAATCTAAAGGGAATGGGGGGGGGGGGGGGACAGGAGGAGGGGTAGTATGCAGCAAATATATAGAGGCTTTGTGTTTTAGGATACCTAATAGGAGTGCAATTTGGTCTTAGTACAAAGGGAAGTGGCCTAAGGTAGAGCATATGCTTGTCGGAACAACTGTGTTTTTAGAGAGCGTTTAAAGGTAACAAAGGTTGGCGAGTGACGGATGTGTTGTGGGAGAGCATTCCAGAGGAGGAGTGAAGCGCGTGCGAAGTCTTGTAAACGTGAATGTGAGGAGTTGATTCTAGAGGAGGACAACAGAAGATCATGTGCCGATCTGAGATTGCAATTGGGTTTGTATCTGGAGATTAGTGAGGATATGTACCGGGGAGAGAGATTGTGGAGAGCTTTGTAGGTTAGGGTTAGGAGTTTGAACTGAATCCTCTGGTTAATTTGCAGCCAGTGACGAGCTTGACAAAGAAGGTCGACAGAGGAAGATTGAGAAGAAAGATGAATGAGACGAGCAGCTGAGTTCAGTACCGACTGGAGCGGGGACAGTTTGTTAGACGGTAGTCCACAAAGTAGTACGTTGCAGTAGTCCAGACGAGAAATTATGAGAGCATGTATTAACATTTTAGTTGTGTCTTGAGTGAGAAAGGGACGGATGCGAGATATGTTTTTGAGTTGGAGATGGCAGGAGCTGGTTATGGAGTGAACATGCGGAATAAAAGATAGAGATGAGTCGAATATCACCCCCAAGCACCGAGCTTTGGGAACTGAAGTTATGGGAGTGTTATTAATATTTATTGTAACTTCAGGCAGGGAGGTGGACAGAGACGGTGGAAAAATTATTAGTTCTGTTTTACTCATATTAAGTTTTAGGAAGAGGGAGGACATGAAGGAGGATATAGCAGACAAGCAGTCAGGAACACGTTTAAGGAGAGAGTTAAGGTCTGGGACAGAGAGGTACAGTTGTGTATCGTCTGCATAGAGGTGGTATTGAAACCCGAATGAGTTGATTAAATCACCAAGACCATGCATGTAGATGGAAAAGAGGAGGGGACCAAGGACAGAGCCTTGGGGAACCGCGACAGACAAAGCATGAGGAGAAGAGATCTGATCTGAGTAGGAGACTGTGAAGGACCTTCCAGAGAGGTAGGAAGATAACCATGTGAGAGCAAGGCCCTTTATTGACATTTGAAAGTATTTGTAGGAATAAGTGTGGTCGACAGTATCAAATGCTGATGACAGGTCAAGAAGGATGAGTATGGAAAATTGACCTTTGGATTTGGCTGTAAGAAGGTCATTGGCCACTTTGGTAAGGGCTGTTTCCGTGGAGTGGTTAGAGCGAAAGCCAGACTGGAACTGATCAAGTAGGGAGTTAGCAGATAAATAATGGCTTAATTCTGCATGTATATGGCGTTCAAGTAGTTTGGATGAAAATGGGAGAAGTGACACTGGGCGGTAGTTGGCAAGTGTGGTAGGATCCTCTAGAGAAGGTTTTTTAAGTAGTGGTGTCACAACAGCTTTTTTGAGTGGGGACGGAAAGATGCCAGTAGAGAGGGACAGGTGAAATAGAGTTGTTAGTGCAGGCAAGAGAGATGAGGATAGCTGCGGAATGAAATGGGAGGGAATAGGATCCAAAGAACAGGTGGTTAGATTAGCTTTGGCAATTATAGAGGAAAGAGAGTGTTCAGAGAGTGGAGAGAAGGCAGTTAGAGAACAGTCAATGAGAGGTGTGGAGGTGGGATTTGAGGGCTGCATGGAGAATTCACTTCTGTTTTTGTCAATTTTATCAGTGAAGTATGTTGCAAATTCTTCAGCTGATAAGCAAGATGAAGGAGGAGGAGGAGAGGGATGGAGAACAGAGTTGAAGGTGCTGAACAAGCGTTTTGGATTGTGTAAATGGGCGGATATTAGGGAAGAAAAATAGGACTTTTTTGCCACAGAGAGTGCGTTTCTGAAGTTGTTCAAGGCAATTTTATATAAGATGAAGTCCTCACTTGTGTTACTTTTCCTCCAGCGCCGTTCAGCTGCTCTAGAGCATCTTTTTAAGTGGTTTTGGTCATCCAGGGTTGGCGACAGACACGGTGAGGGCGGGCATTGACGAGGGGGATGAAGTCATCCATGACTTTTGTAATGGAGCTGTTGTAGTGTATAGCAGCCGAGTCTGGGTCAGTGAAGGATTGTGTGAGGAGAGGTGCCAGGGCATCAGAGACAGTTTGAATGTCTAGATTGCGATAGTTTCTTCGAGTATGTGAGCGTGCTTGTGCCAGGGTGGTAGGAAAAGAGGAGGAGAGAGAGAAGCTAATTAGGTTATGGTCAGAGAGTGGTAGTGGATCATTAGTAAAGTCAGTGACAGAGCAGAGACGAGTGAATACAAGGTCAAGCGTATGGCCATCAGTGTGGGTTGAGGTAGAGGACCACTGAGACAAGCCATAGGAGGAAGTGAGTGATAGAAGTTTTTTGGAGACAGTGTTATTGGTGTCAATAGAAATGTTAAAATCACCCATGATGATGGTAGGGATGTCAGAGGATGGGAACTGGAGAAGCCAGGCAGAGAAATGATCCAAGAAAACAGAAGCAGGGCCTGGAGGGCGGTAAATAACTGCAATTTGGAGGTTCAAGGGAGAGTATAGTCGGACTGCATGGACTTCAAAGGATGGCAGGGAGAGAGAGGGAATAGGAGTGAGAGGCTTGAAGAAGCATTTATCTGAGAGGAGAATGCCCACACCACCACCATGCTTATTCCCACCTCTAGGAGTGTGGCGAAAGCGGAAACCTCCATAGGAGAGGGCGGCAGGTGAGACTGTGTCAGAAGGGGTCAGCCAGGTTTCAGTGATCCCAAAGAATGTGAAAGCTTTGGAAATGAAAAGATCATGGATAAAGGGCAGTTTGTTGCAGACTGAGCGGGCATTCCAGAGGGCAGCCAAGATTGGAGGGGGTGTAGGGGGAAGGAGTGGAATATTAATAAGGTTACAGTAAGAGGGAGGGAAATTTGATTTATTGCACACAGTGTGATTAGCAGGGGGGAGTGGGGGTCCAGGGTTAGGTGAAATGTCCCCAGTAACAAGGAGGAGGAGTAGGCAGATATAGCATAGCAGAAGTTGCGGTGTAAACTTATATTTAGACGTAGTGTGACATGGAAGGTGAGGTTGTAAGTATAAGAAAAGCTCATGAGAGGCGAGCTGTGGAGTGGATAGGAGGCAAATTAATGGGAGGTGTAAGTTGCTCAGATGCAAAAAAATAAACAGCCCTGTGGGCTTAAAGGGACACTTAAGTCAGAAAAAAAAATGAGTTTTACTCACCTGGGGCTTCCAATAGCCCCCTGCAGCTGTCCGGTGCCCTCGCCGTCTCCCTCCGATCCTCCGGGCCCCGCCGGCAGCCACTTCCTGTTTCGGTGACAGGAGCTGAAAGGCTGGGGACGCGAGTGATTCTTCGCGTTCCTGGCCACAATAGCGCCATCTATGCTGCTATAGCATATATCATATACCATATGATATATGTCAGCTCCTGTCACCGAAACAGGAAGTGGCTGCTGGTGGGGCCAGGAGGATCGGAGGGAGACGGCGAGGGCACCGGACAGCTGCAGGGGGCTATTGGAAGCCCTAGGTAAGTAAAACTCATTTTTTTTTGTTTGACTTCAGTGTCCCTTTAAAGAGACACTGAAGCGAAAAAAAATTATGATATAATGAATTGGTTGTTTAATACGGATAATTACTAGAATTTTAGTAGCAAAGAAAATATTCTATTATTTTTATTTTCAGTTATATAGTGTTTTTTATAACATTGCATCATTCTCTAATATTTGCAGTTTAGACACTACTCAGCATTCTAAATGGGTTCAAAAGTTCACTAGCCTGCCCTGCTCTGTAAAATCTTCCCTGCAGAGGGAAAAAAGATACATTGTCCTTTAAAGCTTATTATCTCAAGTGTCTGGTAGAGTTCTCTGCGACTTTGAATGTCCTGGAGCTCAATGGCTAATTTGCATAGATAACAACTGGAGTTTCTTAGCTCTTCCTTTACTGGAAACAACATTAGACTTGTGTCTCTGCTGCTAATGTTTTCTTTTTTAGCTGTACTACTACACATACAAATCATTATATCATCATTTTTTTTTTTGCTTCAGTGTCTCTTTAAGTGGTTAATGCTGTTTCAATGTACATGTGGTGGCAGTCACCTGTGAGTTTGCTATGCATCAGGTGAATGTAGATTACTAGAACAGTAGAAAACACTGCGCTAGGTGACAAATAGAATCAAATATGAACAACCTGTTACTATTTAAACAATCTTCATATGGGAAGCGCTAGCTGTATGAGATCACTGTGTCCCCACTAAACCAATAACAAAGAAATCCAGCAGCGCAGGAAAGCGCTGCTGGATTTCTTTGTTATTGAATGTAGATTACTAGAGAAGCATGTGTACCAGGCCTTGAAGATGAAGCATTCTAGATCATAAGAAATAAACACACTTCAATCAATAATTCTGTTGTGTGATATATTTGTATTCCTTCAAAAACAGGAGTTCGCAAGTCTGCCCTCAAGTCCCACGTATGGTGCATGTTTTGCATGTAACGTCTCACAGGCATGGTTGGACTAATCTTCCAAATGGATGAATCTAACAATCTTCACATAAGCCTAAATTTAACTTATACTTTTGAAATGTTGCTCAAACCTATTGTCTTGATCAATTATTAACCACAATCAATTGTTAAAGAGGAGCTGTTAGGTATAAGGTCTCAGAGAAAATAAACACATATATCAGTAGCTAAAGATTGGCTGTACTTACATTACATATGCATTTCACTGTCCACGTTTGGATTTCACAGAATTTGTATATAGTATATGCAGAGATAGATGCTCCTGACAGCTCATGGCAGGCTCCATGTTTTTCTGTCAAATGTGTCGTCATGTCCTGCCTGCTTCCTGATCACAGATAATCTCGTACTTGAACAACACAGTGTGCAGTGAATATTAATGAGCCATGTGGCTAGGAACAATAGCTGACTCCTGCAGTGTACTCCAGTGGTGCTCAGCAGAGCTCGAATATTCGAGTAGCTCGAATATTCGAGCTCTTTTTCAGCTATCCGAGCTCGGTATTCGAGCTCCGAATAGCTGTAGCTATTCAAATGGGCTATCCGAGTACACTCGAATAGCCCATTCACTATTCGAGCTATTCGAGCAAACGGCGCTATTCGAGCTCGGTACCGAGCTCGAATAGCGTCATAGCCCAGATTGATGTCCTTAGAGCCAATCAGAGGGCTCCCAGGCCCTCTGACGGCAGCCAATCACAGAGGGGGACCCTGGCCAGCCCCTACCCTATAAATAGCGGCCGCCATGTTCCGTTTCTCCATGCTTGCCTGAGACTTGTACAGAGAGAGAGTTGCTCCTTTGTGCTTTGGCTTAGCAAGTGCTCTATTGTGATCATTTACCTAGCGTTTTTGCTCACCTACACCTGCCATATACACCTATATTGTTGTTAGTTAGATAGACATTGTATTTTAGTTAGTAGCTTGTGTGTTACATTAGAGACAGGCAGCTGCTGCAAGCTTACAGGTTTAGGCCTCAGGGGGGCCTTGCCTCTGTGGGCATCTGTCCTCTGTTTATTTCTCTCATCTATACCAGTATTTCTGCTGTCCTTTACTAATAGTATTGTAGTTATACTGTACTAGGAGTAGGACACTCACTGACTGTCACTGTTTATAGGCTACTAGCTAGCTCCTGCGTGTGTGCACTCACTCACTGTCTGTGTGTACACACACTCTATTTCCTTCTGATTACTGATAGATTATTGTTAGTTAGTTGTACTTACTGTTACTACTTACTCTTACTGTACTAGGAGTCTAGGACACTCAGTCAGACAGTCACTGTGTTCATAGGCTACTAGCTCCTGCGTGCGGTCACTCACTGTCTGAGTGTACACACACCACCCACACTCCATTTCCTTCTGATCGCTGATTGATTATTGTAATTAGTTAGTTGTACTTACTGTTACTACTTACTCTTACTGTACTAGGAGTCTAGGACACTCAGTCACTGTGTTCATAGGCTACTAGCTCCTGCGTGCGGTCACTCACTGTCTGAGTGTACACACACTACCCACACTCCATTTCCTTCTGATCGCTGATTGATTATTGTAATTAGTTAGTTCTACTTACTGTTACTACTTACTCTTACTGTACTAGGAGTCTAGGACACTCAGTCACTGTGTTCATAGGCTACTAGCTCCTGCGTGCGGTCACTCACTGTCTGAGTGTACACACACCACCCACACTCCATTTCCTTCTGATCGCTGATTGATTATTGTAATTAGTTAGTTCTACTTACTGTTACTACTTACTCTTACTGTACTAGGAGTCTAGGACACTCAGTCACTGTGTTCATAGGCTACTAGCTCCTGCGTGCGGTCACTCACTGTCTGAGTGTACACACACCACCCACACTCCATTTCCTTCTGATCGCTGATTGATTATTGTAATTAGTTAGTTCTACTTACTGTTACTACTTACTCTTACTGTACTAGGAGTCTAGGACACTCAGTCACTGTGTTCATAGGCTACTAGCTCCTGCGTGCGGTCACTCACTGTCTGAGTGTACACACACCACCCACACTCCATTTCCTTCTGATCGCTGATTGATTATTGTAATTAGTTAGTTCTACTTACTGTTACTACTTACTCTTACTGTACTAGGAGTCTAGGACACTCAGTCACTGTGTTCATAGGCTACTAGCTCCTGCGTGCGGTCACTCACTGTCTGAGTGTACACACACCACCCACACTCCATTTCCTTCTGATCGCTGATTGATTATTGTAATTAGTTAGTTCTACTTACTGTTACTACTTACTCTTACTGTACTAGGAGTCTAGGACACTCAGTCACTGTGTTCATAGGCTACTAGCTCCTGCGTGCGGTCACTCACTGTCTGAGTGTACACACACCACCCACACTCCATTTCCTTCTGATCGCTGATTGATTATTGTAATTAGTTAGTTCTACTTACTGTTACTACTTACTCTTACTGTACTAGGAGTCTAGGACACTCAGTCACTGTGTTCATAGGCTACTAGCTCCTGCGTGCGGTCACTCACTGTCTGAGTGTACACACACCACCCACACTCCATTTCCTTCTGATCGCTGATTGATTATTGTAATTAGTTAGTTCTACTTACTGTTACTACTTACTCTTACTGTACTAGGAGTCTAGGACACTCAGTCACTGTGTTCATAGGCTACTAGCTCCTGCGTGCGGTCACTCACTGTCTGAGTGTACACACACCACCCACACTCCATTTCCTTCTGATCGCTGATTGATTATTGTAATTAGTTAGTTCTACTTACTGTTACTACTTACTCTTACTGTACTAGGAGTCTAGGACACTCAGTCACTGTGTTCATAGGCTACTAGCTCCTGCGTGCGGTCACTCACTGTCTGAGTGTACACACACCACCCACACTCCATTTCCTTCTGATCGCTGATTGATTATTGTAATTAGTTAGTTCTACTTACTGTTACTACTTACTCTTACTGTACTAGGAGTCTAGGACACTCAGTCACTGTGTTCATAGGCTACTAGCTCCTGCGTGCGGTCACTCACTGTCTGAGTGTACACACACCACCCACACTCCATTTCCTTCTGATCGCTGATTGATTATTGTAATTAGTTAGTTCTACTTACTGTTACTACTTACTCTTACTGTACTAGGAGTCTAGGACACTCAGTCACTGTGTTCATAGGCTACTAGCTCCTGCGTGCGTGCACTCACTGTCTGAGTGTACACACACTAAATTTACTTGTGATTACTACTGATTATTGTAACTGCTAGTTGTACTTCCTGACTGTTACTACTTACTTACTGTACTAGGGGACACTCACTCAGTCACCTCACCAACCAACCCACTCCATTAAAGTACCCCACTTTTCACCCGCCCTTTTACAAAACTTTTGTCTATACGCCCAAAACATTTAAGATGTCTGGAAGTGGCAGCCAGCGCGGTTTGGGCAAGGGGAAGGGCAGCAAGGGAATCAGGAGGAGAGGGAGCAGCATTGTGGCAAGCCGCGGCCGCGGGCGCGCCACCATGCACAGTTCCGCAGCAGCAGCAGCAGCGTCAGTGGCTAACATTCCTCCCATAGCCACTGGCCGTGGACGCCTTGGGCGCCGCCCAGCAGGAGCATCTGCAACTCATGCTGCAGAGACACAGCAGCAGCAGCGTGTAGCACCTGCTCCCATTTTCCTCCAGCCGGGTCGGAAACGTCCCATTGAGGAAAAGGATGCAGACACTGTGGTGCAACTCATGACGGAGGATGAGCAGCCCGCCATCAGCTCTGCATCCGAGGCCTCCACCCTCACCACCACCACCACCCCTGTTCGCAGCAGCCGCCCAGCAGGGTCTGGGGAGGAGGCCAGTTCACCGTCACTCGCCGACCTGTCATTCAGCAGTCTTTTGACCCCAGGCATCATGAGTAAATTGTCTGCTGTTGTTGGCGATCTTGAGGAGGAGATGCTGATGGGCACTTTGGGGGATGAGGGATTGGACAGCAAGACTGTGGCGACAGTCAAGCAGCCCATCCATGCATCAGGAGAGGAGTTTGGGGGGTCCTCATCCCAGCAGGACATGTTTCAGGAGGGGGAGGATGATGATGACCCGGTGACAGACAGAGACTGGGTGCCACCACCTCCAGGGGATGTCGTCCTCAGCAGCTCTGAGGAGGAGGAGGAGGATGCTCTTGTGGGCCTTGCAAGGAGGCGCATCATTGCAAGCATTGGCAGCAGCAGTAGGCAGGTCCCACAGCCTGCTGGTGTCTCAGGCTCAGCAGCAGCAGCATCTGCCAGTACCACCACCAGCCGCACCCAAGCCCCCCCCCCAACCACCACAGGGAGACAGGCAGCAGCGCTTCCATGCCGTAGGGGGATGTTTAAGTCACCAATCTGGCGATATTTCACCATGCCCACTGTGTACAGCAAGTACGCCACTTGCAACCACTGTCAGCGGAAGTTGAGCAGAGGTGCAGACCCCTTAAAGTTCTGCACCAGCTCGCTCATCAACCACCTTGCGGCTAAACATTTCCACCAGCATGAGGAGTTCCAGAGGCTGAAGGCATCTGGTGCTGGCAGTGGCACCACACCCATCACTGCACAGCCTTCAGCAGCAGCAACAGCAGCCACCCGCCCTCCTGCTCCTCCAGCAGCACCAGCAGGAGTGCGGAAACGCACTGCTCCTCCCCCCTCTGCAACTCCTGCCGCCGACACTGAGGCCTGTTCTGGCAGCCAGTCCTCAGTGGCCTCCTCCGCTGTGTCTGCTGATTCCCGTGTCAGCAAAAGGCCACGCCAGAGCCTTTTGAGCGAGTCCTTCCAGGGGGTGGTTAGGGCTCTGCCTCCCAGCAGCCGTCGCGTGCGGCAGCTGAACGGCTTGCTGGCACGGGCCATGTGCTCCCAACTCCTGCCGTACACGCTCGTGCAGGAGGGGAGCGACATTCGTGCGCTGCTTGCTTGCGCAGCCCCAGACTGGCAGCTCCCCAGCAGACACTTCTTTGCCCGCAAGGCCATTCCTGCACTGCACCGCTTTGTGATGGCCAATGTGGAGCGAGGGCTGGAGCACGCGGTTGGTGAAAGGGTCCACGTCACCATGGACTCCTGGAGCAGCCGCTTCGGGACAGGCCGCTACCTGTCCTTCACTGTCCACTGGGTCAGCTTGGTGGAAGGGGGTGAGGATGGGAGAGCAGCAGCGGGCACAGCAGCAGCAGCAACACAGTGGGTGGTGCCACCCCGCAGGCTCAGGGGAACTGCAGCAGGTTCCTCCGATCCTCTGCCATCCTCCGGCACACCTGGCCAAACCCCCCGCCTCAGCAGCAGCGTGAAGGCCCGCCACTGCCAAGCGCTGCTGCACTTGGTCAGCCTTGGGAAGACCAAGCTGACGGCAACCCATGTGTTGGCCAAACTCCAGGAGCAGGAGAGGATTTGGCTGACCCCCAGAGGCCTCAGAGTCGGAGAGGTGGTGGCCGACAATGGGGCCAATCTGGTTGCCGCAATAGACAGGGGAAACCTGACCCACATCCCCTGTCTTGCCCACGTGCTGAACCTGGTGGTGCAGAAGTTCCTGCGCACCTACCAGGGGATGGGCGAACTGCTGGAAACGGCAAGGAATGTTGTGCGTCACTTCCGGCGCTCGGCTGCAGCCTGTGCGAGCCTGGAAGACGTGCAAAAGGAGCTGGATCTGCCACGCCATCGGCTGATCCTTGACGTTCCGACTCGCTGGAACTCCACCCTGGCGATGTTGGAGCGTCTGGTTGAACAGAGGCGCGCTGTCAAACAGTACCTTGCCCTGGCCACTGTTTCCGCAGCTCAGAGAAGGGACAAGACCAGCAACATCCCGTCCATCCAGGGGAGGACTGGGACCTTTTGGCCTGGGGGGACAACACAAACTAGAGGCCCGTTTCACGGCATCCCCAGCCCAAAGCCATATATTTCTTGTGTGCAAATCTTCACACACACACACACACACACACACACACACACACACACACACACACACACACACACACACACACACACACACACACACACACACACACACACACACACACACACACACACACACACACACACACACACACACACACACACACACACACACACACACACACACAATGTACCTGATGCCTAACCTGGACTGGTGCCATCGCCGGGGACTGGGAGGCAGCGGCAGCGAATGGCTGACTGCAGAGCTGCGGCGAGGGACATGCTGGGAGCGTGGGGCTGGACGAAGCCCCGGGTAAGTAACACTTATTTCATTAAGAATGCCTGATAACTCCTTTAAACAACCCCCCCCCCCACACACACACACACACACACACACAAACCTACCTACCTGGTGATGCCTAACCCCACTCCTGCCCACCCACCATACAAACTACTTGTCTGACACCTACTCCCCCCCCCCTCCAACTACCTGTTTGACAGTGCCTAACTGCCTTCCTCCCCCCTCCCCTGCCGCCAATCACACCACAAGAAGAAAAAACGTCCCCCCTCAGGCCAGGGTCAGAATGGGGATGATTATCACACAAAAAAAAACTCAGAGGGCACTGGCCTGGGCAGAGAATTGAATTTGACAGCAGTAGCAGGCAGGCAGCAAAGTGTGAGTAACTCAGTGACAAGAAGGGAGATGAAGTACAGAAACAAAATTTATAAAAACCACCTTCTCCTCTGGCAACCTGGACCCGACCTCCTCTATCCTCCTGTCTCCTCAGTCCTACACCTCCTCCTCCTCCACAGCAGCAAGCAGCTATAGGTGGCATCTCCGACTCCCAGCCCCCAGAGTGTCCGACTCCTCCAGCCAGGACAGCCAGCCAGCCACTCGTAGCCGCAGCTCCAGGCCCCCAGCCCCCCCAGCACAGAAAGCTAAAGAGCGAGACAGCTCACTCCGACGACACCTCAGGCACAGCAGCACAGGGGAGGACTGTGTCCGACTCCTCCAGCCAGCCACTCGTAGCCACAGCTCCAGGCCCCCAGCCCCCCCAGCACAGAAAGCTGAAGAGTGAGACAGCTCACTCCGATCACACCGCAGGCACAGCAGCACGTTGTGGGCGACAATGGCTCCAGGCGGGGGGCGGAGTCAAGCAGGGTAAACCCACCTGGCCGGAGAGGACCTAAGCTATTTGTGTCCTTGTGCCACTCACATCCACCGCAGGCGCAGCCACGCACAAGGGCGCACCACGGCCGGCCGCCTCAGCCCCTTCTTTGATTGGATACTTCAACTTGCCGGAAAATATCGCGCGAGGTTGCGATCCCCACTGCGAACCTGTCACCTGTGGTATGTCTGCGGCCGCTGCGTATAGCAGCGGCCGGCCCTAATTACTTAAGATTCGGGCAGCCCGGGGGGCAATTGCCCCCCGTCCCCCTGGGCCAGTCCTCCCCTGCGTCCATCGTCCCCGATGATGACTGGAGGCACATGCAGCAGGTGTGCTTTGTGCTGGCTCCCTTCCTGCAGGCCACAAACATGGTGAGCAGGGACCATGCTATGGTCTGCGAGTGGGTGCCCCTGGTTTCTCTGCTGAACAGGGCCCTCGATGCTTTGCTGGAACAGGGAGCGGCAGCCTTGGACCAGCAGGAGCGGCAACCAGCTGCGCAGTCCACCTCTGAGGGGGAGGAGGAGGAGGACTTGGTGGAGGTCCCTGACCTGGCTGCTGATGAGGGGGATCAGCACAGCGCAGCTGAGTTGGTGCGGGGGTGGAGAGAGGATGAGGCGGCAGAGGAGGAGGATGAGGACAGCACTGACGTCGATGTGCCAGCAGACGTGGCCCGCCTCTTCCCAATGGCAGCGCACATGCTGACGTGCCTGCGCAGGGACCCCAGGGTGATCCAGATGAAGCAGAGGGAGGAGATCTGGATCAGCATGATGTTGGACCCACGCCTCAAGGGGAAGTTGAGCCAGTTCCTGCCGCCTGCAGGAGGAGACCCAGCGCAACAAATAAGGAGCTTGCAGCAGGCCCTTGTTGAGCGCTTGGAGGAAGCCTTCCCCCAGCCTTCCGCCCCCACTGTCCAGCAGGCAGCAGCAGGTGCCTGCATCCAGCAGCAGCAAGCGCCCCACAGACCTGCTGTCTCTCAGCCACGAGCTCTACAGGACTGTAGAGGCTCCGGCAGCAGTGACTAGAGAGGAGATGCATGCAGCAGCATCCTCCTCCGGTCACAGCCAGCGCCTGACCCGCATGGTGGCTGACTACATGGGGTCGTACAGCGGGCTTGACAGCGATGCCCCTGTTGATCCCATGGAGTATTGGGTCAAGCGCATGGAGATCTGGAGCGAGCTGGCGCAGTACGCCCTGGAAGTGCTGTCCTGCCCCCCTTCCAGCGTGCTGTCCGAGCGCTGCTTCAGTGCAGCTGGTGGCGTGGTCACCGAGAAACGCTCACGTCTGTCTCACAACAAGTCTGTGGACAGACTGACGTTTCTCAAGATGAACCAGGCGTGGGTGGAAGGCGAGTTCCTGGCCCCTGTTGTCGGCGAGAGGGGGACATGAACTGGCTGCCGGAACCATCGTTAATGTGCCTTACCACCCTTTACCACCTCCTGGCTCCTGCTCACTAAGCCAGCCTGGTTCACTTTGACTATTACGTCGCCTGCAGCCACACATTTTACACCTACAGTGGGCTGCTGTGTACTGCCCTTCTGCTGTCTGTCTGTGTTTCCCACTGCCAGGGTACACAGCATTACCTTCTTCTGCTGCCACTCTGCCACCAGCTATTACGTCAAACAATAGCTATATTGGTTGTAAAACCAAAAACCAAAAAACCATTAAAAAAAAAAAAAGGTTTAATTTTTCTGAGGTGCCCGGGTTGAAAACTGTGTTGTCCCAGTTGTGTATTGGACACAATGTGGGCTGCACGACCGCTGTCTGGGACCTCCTGTTGTGTTTATTTACAGCCCTGGTATCACCGCTAGGTACCAGGGCTATTATGTCACGCTGCCTACCTGCTGCCACACTCACACTGCTCCTCCACACCTCCTCCTGCTGCTGCTGCTGCTGTCTGTCTGTGTTTCCCACTGCCAGGGTACACAGATGATTTACCTTCTGCTGCCACTCTGCCACCAGCTATTACGTCAAACAATAGCTGCTCGCCTACTCCTCCATTCCTCCTCCTGCTGCTGCTGTCTGTCTGTGTTTCCCACTGCCAGGGTACACAGCATTACCTTCTTCTGCTGCCACTCTGCCACCAGCTATTACGTCAAACAATAGCTATATTGGTTGTAAAACCAAAAACCAAAAAACCATTAAAAAAAAAAAAAAGGTTTAATTTTTCTGAGGTGCCCGGGTTGAAAACTGTGTTGTCCCAGTTGTGTATTGGACACAATGTGGGCTGCACGACCGCTGTCTGGGACCTCCTGTTGTGTTTATTTACAGCCCTGGTATCACCGCTAGGTACCAGGGCTATTATGTCACGCTGCCTACCTGCTGCCACACTCACACTGCTCCTCCACACCTCCTCCTGCTGCTGCTGCTGCTGTCTGTCTGTGTTTCCCACTGCCAGGGTACACAGATGATTTACCTTCTGCTGCCACTCTGCCACCAGCTATTACGTCAAACAATAGCTGCTCGCCTACTCCTCCATTCCTCCTCCTGCTGCTGCTGTCTGTCTGTGTTTCCCACTGCCAGGGTACACAGCATTACCTTCTTCTGCTGCCACTCTGCCACCAGCTATTACGTCAAACAATAGCTATATTGGTTGTAAAACCAAAAACCAAAAAACCATTAAAAAAAAAAAAAGGTTTAATTTTTCTGAGGTGCCCGGGTTGAAAACTGTGTTGTCCCAGTTGTGTATTGGACACAATGTGGGCTGCACGACCGCTGTCTGGGACCTCCTGTTGTGTTTATTTACAGCCCTGGTATCACCGCTAGGTACCAGGGCTATTATGTCACGCTGCCTACCTGCTGCCACACTCACACTGCTCCTCCACACCTCCTCCTGCTGCTGCTGCTGCTGTCTGTCTGTGTTTCCCACTGCCAGGGTACACAGATGATTTACCTTCTGCTGCCACTCTGCCACCAGCTATTACGTCAAACAATAGCTGCTCGCCTACTCCTCCATTCCTCCTCCTGCTGCTGCTGTCTGTCTGTGTTTCCCACTGCCAGGGTACACAGCATTACCTTCTTCTGCTGCCACTCTGCCACCAGCTATTACGTCAAACAATAGCTATATTGGTTGTAAAACCAAAAACCAAAAAACCATTAAAAAAAAAAAAAGGTTTAATTTTTCTGAGGTGCCCGGGTTGAAAACTGTGTTGTCCCAGTTGTGTATTGGACACAATGTGGGCTGCACGACCGCTGTCTGGGACCTCCTGTTGTGTTTATTTACAGCCCTGGTATCACCGCTAGGTACCAGGGCTATTATGTCACGGCGAGCTGCCTGCCTCATTGACTGCCTGCTGCCACACACTCATCCTCCTCCTCCTGCTGCTGAATTTACCTCCTGCTGTCTTTGTGTTTCCACTGCCAGGGAGCACATACAATGGCGCTTCCAACATGCGTGCGCCCACCAGCTATTTGTTACGCTCAAAAATAGCTGCATTTCTTTAAAAAAAAATTGAAAAGAGAAATACGTGAAGATGATGAAGAAGAAGATGAAAAAGAAGAAGAAGATAAAGAAGAAGAAGATGAAGAAGATGAAGAAGAAGAAGATGAAGAAGAAGATGAAGAAGAAGATGAAAAAGAAGATGAAAAAGAAGAAGAAGATGAAGAAGATGAAGAAGAAGAAGATGAAGAAGAAGAAGATGAAGAAGAAGAAGATGAAGAAGATGAAGAAGATGAAGAAGAAGAAGATGAAGAAGATGAAGAAGAAGAAGATGAAGAAGAAGAAGATGAAGAAGAAGAAGATGAAGAAGAAGAAGATGAAGAAGAAGAAGATGAAGAAGAAGAAGAAGAAGATGAAGAAGAAGAAGATGAAGAAGATGAAGATGAAGAAGAAGATGAAGAAGAAGAAGAAGAAGAAGAAGAAGAAGAAGATATAGAAGAAGAAGATCTAGAAGAAGAAGAAAGATAAAGAAGAAGAAGAACAAGTATATACAGTAACACTACTGAACAAAATTTAGGACACAACTTCTCTTTCCACATTTTTTTTTAAAGGAACATCCCCACATAATCACTTGCTGTTGTTACTTGGAAAAAAAGATGTTTCTTGCATCATTCACCCTCAAAACAAGTGTTGGAAGCTATTTAAGGCCAATTCGAATAGTCAGCTCGAATAGTGAGCTCGAATACCGACTCGAATAGTGAGCTCGAAGTCCGAGGTCGAATCGAATAATAAAAATTATTCGACTCGAATATTCGACTGACCTCGAATAATTTACTATTCGAATTCGACCAAACTCGAATTTTAAATAGGGGTATTTGAGCATCACTAGTGTACTCTGCCCGGAGATTTATCAGTGCTACGCGCTGGACTGATTACAAGCTGCTGTAACGTCTCATTAGCAGCCGAGGGGAGGGCCCCAGAATGCTTTGCAGTTTAGTATGCGGCTTGCGTCCTTATGGGTCTATAACAGCCTTTCTGATAAGCACACATCAAAGGTAACTGAGATTTTTATCTTCACTAATGGCTTTATGGCTTCCTTCTAAACTGTTTAACATAGGAGAATAGAGGTTTAAATTAGCTTCTGCAGCCTGACAGTTACTCTTTAAGGGACAGAAGGTGGCATAGATGTGAAGTAGATGTATAGGTGGGGTTCATGAGACATGATATGGCAGGATGGAAGGAGAGAGGAAGGGTGAATGGGTAAGTGAATAGATAGATACGGGGTGAATGTGTGGGTAGGCGGGTTTCAGGAGAGGGACTAAGGTGAGGTTTTTGTTCTTGGAAGAAGGTGGAAATTAAGCCAAGTGATAGGTATTTCTTTGGAGGAGATTGGGGAAATTTGTACAACTTATTGGACAAGAAGTCTAGCGATGCCCTCAACATCAGACAACAAGACTCACTTGCCTCTCTCCTAAACTGCACAAGGGTCTTGAAGGACTGATGCTAACACTCAAATAAAAGCGTCAGAGTGTAATATGTTTGTTGGTACCTGCTAACAAACATGAGGCTGAAGCAGTTAATAATAATTATGTCTTCTGAGGAAGGTGTCCATGGGATGAATGCACCATGATGGAAGCATGGTGCAGCAAAAAGGGGATTTCCTAAGAGGAAGGCCACTGCGTATGATTAGCTGAAAGGTACTCATCTATTATCAATGTCTTGCTTCTGATGTTTATTGTCTGCATGTTACTGAATACTTCAGATGCTGTATCTTTGTTACTAGTACATTTTGGTTAATCATTTATTGTAAAAACTCAATGGATTTTCTCATAACTATTGTGAAATGTTACAGACTGGTAAATTAAAGCGGCAAAACAAAATAAGTGATTACTGAAAGATGCTTAATTACATACAGAAATGCCTGTCTTACCAGTAGAAAGCTCATGGTCATCATCCAGTAAAGCTAGCCATACACTGTCCCGATTTGCCGCCGTTTCGACAGCAGATTCGATCACTGGGATCGAATCTGCTGCCAATCGTTCGCGCTAAACGCACCCGCCGATCCAATTTCCTCCCGAAATCGGATCGGTCCGGCTATCGCGCCGTGCGGAAAATTACCGTCGATCACCCGCGGGTAGGGAGTGCGTCGCTAGCGGCGGCCGATCCGATACAGGTATACATTACCTGACGCTGGCTCCCGGGCATCTTCTACGCGCTGCACCGCTCTGTTCCTGCTTCCATCCCAGCGTACATTAACTTCCTGTTTCACTCCAGTGACCAGGAAGTTCAAATAGAGGGCGCTCTATTTGAACTTCCTGGTCACGGAGTGACACAGTGTACGCTGGGATGCGGTGCGGGATGCTGGGATGCGGTGCAGCGCGGAGAAGAGGATCCGGAGCCAGCTTCAGCTAATGTATACGGGGGGGGGGACAGGCGGCAGGAGCAGCTCAACAGATTGTGATCGGTTTCAGGCTGAAATCGAGTCACAATCTGTCTGCAGTAAAGGCAGCCATACGATCCCTCTCTGATCAGATTCGATCAGATAGGGATCTGTCAGTTGGTCGACCTAATGGCAAATCGACCAGTGTATGGCTACCTAAAGTCTTTCTGTTTTTATCCTTATCCTGTGTTCTCACAGAGAAGCTATTTTTACTCCACCAGCACAGCAGCAGTATAGTACATCCTCTAGCTGAGCATTACTATACCTGGAGTCATGCTGTTAGGAATGGTGTGTGAATGATGCAATTAGTACATCCCTTTATAGTGTCCAAATCAGCTCTCTTGTGGTATAGAGATTGCATACATTGATGTGAATGTGAATGGACTCTTCTACATCTTTGTCATTTCATTTCATTAAACCTTTGTAGGAAATAACTGAAGGCATTGAGTATCTTAACAGCACCACTACCTCAGTATTATATTATAGCTGCTGCTGCTGCATATAAAATGAACGCCTGGCCTCACCATGATTTGAACCAAACCTATTTTTAGTCATCAGAGTCAGAAAACGTGCATGTATGATTAAGCAATGACCCAGTTCTTTCTTCTATGATTCTCCATTTAGCTTTTCAGAATGATGTTTACCCACAAGTATAGCCCTGCACAAAGCAGTCATCTGGCAAAGCTCTTTACAGAAACATACTGTGTAGCCACTTCACCATCCAGTACAAATTGTAAACCTCAGCAGAGACAGCATTGCATCAGTTTAATCTTTAATAACGCTTTATTCTTTATTAGTTTTGGGTGAACAAAGCACAGTGTGGTGCTGAGAACGAGTGAATTCCAGTTCAAATGCATGGCTGCAAAAGGATGGTGGCCTGTGAACATACAGTATGTTCCCATGCGAATCACCAATGCGACTGGCCATACTGGATATTATGGGTAATAGGTTCACGGCTTGCAAACACAGCCAAAAGTTTGCATTCACCATCAGATGTGATTGTGTGATTCTCACTGTGAATACAGGTCAACACATCTTCTTTACAGCAATTTAGCAAATTTAAGATTTTTTTCTTTGTTGCAAATAGTGCTATTTATAATCAGTAAATATATCTCTTATCTTTTATGTACATTTGCAAGCAAAAATAAATAAAGAAATAAAATGATCCAGTTTTATGCAGAAATGTGAACCCTTTAGAGTCTCGGTTATCTGGCACTGACGGGGATCGGATGATGCTGGATAAGTGTGCTTTCTGGTTGCTTGAGGCTCAATGTAAAAATAGGCCTAGTTAATCCAGTACTATACTCCCCTCTATCACACAAATTAAGCAATGGTGCGCTTGTGGATAGATTGGAAAGCTTTTGGACCACTTAGAGGCTTTCTATAACTTAAGTATGTAACTTTTTAGGCCTGGAACCCACTACAAATCTCTACCGCTAATCGAAATCGCTAGCATTTTTAATGAGTGATTGATAAGCATTTCATTGAGCATTTCCTGGCAGTTTTGTGAGCGTTTAGCAAAAAGTGCATAGCGTTTTGTGAGCTTTAACGATTCGCGGTTTGTGATTAGCGATTATCATTTTGATTGGTTCATTAAAAAATTTTTTTACACAAATTTAGCCAGTGTGCAGGGTTTTTGGAGTTTTTAAAGGGAACTATATACCTGATTCACTGTCAGCATCATATACTTCACACAATATATTGTATACATAGACATCAGTTGTGTGTACTGAATACACACATTAAAGTAGTCACACAGAAGCAATAGTTGTAGTTGACTTAACTTTTAATGGCGTTTTTTTTTTCATTGTGTGGCACTTTTCTTTTTTATTTATTTGTAAAAACAAGCTCAAATACAAGTTTGTACCATGGGTCCCATGACATTGATGATCATTATGAATGTTTTAACTACAGC
The DNA here is from genome assembly GCF_040937935.1 of Hyperolius riggenbachi. Taxonomy (NCBI): domain Eukaryota; kingdom Metazoa; phylum Chordata; class Amphibia; order Anura; family Hyperoliidae; genus Hyperolius; species Hyperolius riggenbachi. The sequence continues at coordinate 272,773,791 of NC_090650.1, read as the reverse complement.
ATAGTAATGCCTATATATTGCTGTACAAAGTGTACATCTTTAATATGAGTTTTTTCTTTTTTGCTTAATAAGAACTGTAATGGGATCTCATGTTGCGCCAAACAAACCTAACATTAACTAAGGTTTTGGTGCCAAACTGTAACTAATAATTAAGCATCATCTCGTCTGAGCAGGTCCACACATGAACTTTGGCTGGAGCCAGTATTCTCAGTTGCTTGTTGTGGCCTTGTTTGTGTAAGATCAGTGTACATAACTGGCTCTTGATTTTGCATACTAACATTATAAGGAGTTTGGTAAGGGGGGTAATAGCCCATGTGACTTGGAGGCCTATATGGGTAATTTTGGTATGCAGCATCATGTTTACTTGGGTAGTAACCCTGATTGTATTGAAAGTGCCTGTAAGGTGGTTGTTTAGGATATGGCGGAATAGGCACTAGATGTGATTGTGAAGGTTTGCTTGAAGAAGAGGTGTGTCATTGGTCCACTGTATTAGACGGTTGGGAGGTCATATTTTTTTTAATGAGATCGATAATACCCTGATGAAGGTCTCAGATTTTATACTCAGGGACTTTCTTCATATAGGGTACTAGACTGATAGCAAAATTATAATGATCACATCTAGCATGATGGCATGATGTAATGCACCAACTGCTTCCTGCATGGAATTTAGCACACCAGTCTCAAAACTGCTTTCTGCTCTAGTAAGTCCACCTCTGCGCTTTCCTCTTCCTGTCACTTTTGTAGGTTTTTTGGCAGATGTAGTTGCCTGTGAATGAGACACTAATGTTACACTACTACTTGATTGTGAAGGAGACCTCAAAACTAGTGTTTGAGGTCTCATCAGTTTGTGTGTCTGATACCGATATTAAAGGTACAGAAGTATTGTCCATGCCATCTTCATCATCAGCTTCGTCAACTATGACCGGCACATCAGCAGGAATATTATCTTGTGTTCTATGGAAGGACAAAGCTTGGTCAGTATTTCAAGTGTAAATATTACATATGTGTACATATATGCATGTGTTATGGTCGAGAACAAAAATCTTGTACGTTACAAATCCATATAGAAAGGATACTTACTCCACCGGCTCCATACTCCGTCTGAGGAAAGCAAGTTGCGCAGTGTAAACATATTTGGTCCTGGTAGATGCCCCAGACCCACTTTTGCTCTCCTTTACTGCTTTCACGAGCTCCCTTCGAAAGTTGTCCTTAATATTCTTCCATCGTTTTTTTAACTTCTTTCACTGTAAAAGATAAATAGTATACATTTGTTACATATTGGATTATATTGCAGGTTAGTAGCTAATGTACATACTTATGTGTCATTCCACTACCAGTGTCGACTGGGAAAGACAACCATTTGCACATATTATTTTGACAGCTGCACCTTCAGTTATACCTGACAGCTGCACTATACCTGATGTTCACGGATACTGAATATTGGTATAAAATTTGTGTTGGTTTCTGGGTAATAACATCTTTAGCCAATTGTGTGCGTGTTGTACCAGTATTATGATGGACACTGTAAATGCTGTGACCATTGCGAAGGCCGCATGTGTCATGTATAATTTTTTCAGGGAGAGTGAGGGCATCATTGTACATGAAGACATTACACCTTTTTCACTACAATGTAGAAAAACATCCACAAGAACAGGACCAATGTCTGCTAACACTGTTCCTGAATAATTAAGTGCATATTTAAATTCTGCTGAAGCTGCTAACATATCCATCATTTTGTGTTGGTCACTCAATATTAGCACATAGCAGTTTGCTTGCACTTAATTTACAGCTAAGATCATAATACAAACCTTCTCAACAAATATCTTGACGATTAATATGATTTATATTCATATTGTGTGCAGCCAAGCTTCATTATATGTCACATAAGCAATCGATTGATGATTGTAATGATTTGCTCAGCTGCCTGTGCAGGCAGGCAGCTTTTTGACCATTGTTTATGTTTGCATGCTGCAGGACTCTGGAAAGGAGAGCTTCTGTAAGTTTTGCAGCTTGTGCTTGCTGAGGAATTTGCATACGTTGTCATGCAAATTGCCTGGCCACATTCATTAGAGGCGTGTACTATAAGTACTATGTGTTTCCCACAATGCTTGGCTGGTCATAAGGATTCCTTCCTGTGAAACACTCCTGGAGGAGTGTCAGCCTTACTCTTTGTTTGAAGATCAGCTTAGAGTAATTCCTGAAACTGCGCTAGGCAGGTTTCTCTAGTGCAGTTAGGATTGCTTATCTGTTTTGTTTGTTCTGTTGCGATTGTCCTGTCCCAGTGGTGGTCGACAGGAAATCGTTCTGATCTCTGTTCTTGGAGTATAGCTGGTGCAGCGGTTGCTACCAGCTATCTCTTCTGTTCTGTCTCACTTGGATCGCACTAGCATCCTGCGCTAGCGCTGTGGATCCTTCTGTTCTGTCTCCTTGGATCGCGCTAGCCCCTTTTTCGCTAGTGCTGTGGATCCTTCTGTACTGCCTTCCTGGATCGCACTCGCCTTGCGCTAGTGCTGTGGATCCTTCTGGTCTGCTACTCTGTTCTGTTTGCCTGGATCGCACTCGCTTCGTGCTAGTGCTGTGGATCCTTCTGTTCTGTCTACCTGGATCGCACTGGCATCCTGCGCTAGTGCTGTGGATCCTTCTGTACTGCCTTCCTGGATCGCACTCGCCTTGCGCTAGTGCTGTGGATCCTTCTGGTCTGCTACTCTGTTCTGTTTGCCTGGATCACACTCGCTTCGCGCTAGTGCTGTGGATCCTTCTGTTCTGTCTACCTGGATCGCACTGGCATCCTGCGCTAGTGCTGTGGATCCTTCTGTTCTGTCTTCCTGGATCGCGCTAGCCACTTTTGCTAGTGCTGTGGATCCTATCTCTTGCTTGTCCCTGTTTTCGTGTGTCTGTCTTGTCTGCTACGAACGCTTGCTGGAGGCTCGGTGAGGTAACCGTTAAGCAAGCGTTCGCGTCCTCTGTTTCATGTTTGTCTGTCGATGGTTAGTTAGGCGTGCTTGTCTCTATTGTGCTTATCACATGGAGACCGCGCATAACCACGTGCACTGTTGCGAATGAGTGCGGTGTTCACGGTTAGCTAGCGTTTGTTATTTTCCGTATCTCCTCATTGTATGATTTGCTGTGCCTTTGCTACTCTCGTGCTCCGCCTTGCTGTAGCCTTGTGTCACGTCTGGCGATCGCACCTCTCGCAATCGCGTTCCTACTTCTTATCTGCTGTGGTGTGTGCACCGTCGCGGGTTGACGACTAGTTTGGTGCATACACATACAACCTGTCCCTTTGCTCGTTCTCATTCGCAATCGCTTCTCTTGCGATTGCGTTCTGTGCTTCGTACAATTCCTGTCTGGCATTTGTGGAGGTACAGAGGATTGGTTCCTCTGCACTCCACAACGCCATCTGCCGACAGGAATTTCCCTCTACGGGTGCGTAGCACCTTTTGCTAGGTTCCTGCAATTATACGCTTGTGGAGGATTTCCACCGTATCAGCACACGCATTGTGCGCTGATCACGGAGGAAGTTCCTCAATCGTTACAGTATGACCAGCCCAACCCAAAACCCCAGTGTAGACGGAATTTCCGATTTGTACGATTTTGTCGAATATGGCTCTTTTACCTTTAAGAGATTTAAAAATCTTGAACCTGAATCAGCAGACGAGTTTTTGTCTGAGTGCACTAAACTGTTAGCGAACCCTGAATTCCAATGCACCCCAGTGTCTACCTGGGCCCCCCAAATGGTCTACATTCTGTTGGGGGGCGAAATGTCAATGTGGGCTTATGATGTGTTAGATCATACCACCCTGAGTCAAAGACCCCTGGAATTCTTGGCCTTTTTAATTCACAATTGGCTGAGATTACCTCAATTACCATACCCCCTTAATGAGTTGTTGTCAGCAGCTCAATCAGCTGTTCCATCTACTCTTTCATCCAAAAAGCAGCCATCCAGAGCTGCTAAGTCTAAACGTAAAAGATCTAGGAAGACTTCCCAGCGGAAAAATCCGTTGCCCATAGCAACTACAAATAAAGAAATTACTTCTGTAAACTCTGAAGTAGGGAAAGCACTTGAATGTGATGATTTCAGAGAGACTTCTCAGTCTCAGGTTTCGTTGCCCCAATCCAAAGCTTATGTGGATCCTATTATAGGTAGGATCGCACACTATATTACATCAGTTAAAAAATCTGTTCTTGTTCCTGATCTCCACCCATTTGGAGATTATCTAGATACTGGCTTGTTTGAACCTCCATTTGCCTCATGGGATGTCGGGGCCTTATTGGAGGAATTTGATTTTGATTGGAAAGCCTTTTGCGATTTTTACATCGCAAAAAGCGAAGATGTCTTGAATGCTTGTCTCGATTCGATGCACCTTCTGATTGATTCCAATGAATGTGACAAGGATGATGTGGATCTGGTTATCTATGTATGGCAAACGATTTTGGATGAGTTGCACACACACCAACCAATTGATTCCAATAAAGAGACATCGTTGTCGGATGATTGTTCCTGCCTTTCTGGGGTAAAGCATGAGAGTCTTGACTTTGTGCAATCTGAAATGAATGAGTGTGCCGCTGTGGTTGATTCCTGTGCGAATCCTGAAGGATTCTCTCCTGACAGTGTGCAGTTTGAATCTGTGCGATCTGATGCCTGTTTCTCGGATGTTCCTGCAGATTGTGATCGGCATGAGTCTGCCGGTTTCCTCAAGGATGTGTGGGATCCTTTTTCATTCAGAAACAGATCTTTGAGATCTTCCGTCTGTGATCCTGCTATGGGGAAAATTTCTCGACTATGCAGCGTCAAAAGTAAAATTAATATGCCTAATAAAGTTTATCCTGTTGATGTCGCTATTTCTTCTGCAAATGAGTCTCTGTCTCACCCTGTTCACACCTGTAGGGGCCTGTTGCCTGATGACAGTTGCTCCAGTGTTTCGGTCCTAGATGCCTTGCAGTCTGCTCCGCAGATCGCGGAGGTTTGCGCTATGGAAGCGTCAGTTTCACAACCTAAAGTGATTTTTGATTCACAGGTTTTGCGTTCTGGCTCCTCGGATTCGATATTGTTAGACGAATCTAAGAGTGAGACAGCGCTTCGGTTTTGCGAATCTGATGCTGAACCTTCTTTGCCTTGTTCAGAGACGCTTTCTCTGAACCTGCCCTGTACCATGAATAACAATATGATGTCCAATCACACTGACATTTGTGAGTCCCTTTCTTGTTCTGAGGAAAATGCTGATGCTGCACCCTGTACTCTGGATAAGTCAATGTGGCCTTGCTTAGAATCCCCTGCAGTGTCCCTAGAGGCTCGTCTAGGTATTGCCACTATACTCACCTGTTTTTCTGCAGTTTTGGAGTTACAAGTTAGTTTGACTGCCACACAGAATTCTGGGTACAGTGAGAATGAAGTTAGGGAGTCAGTGTGTGTTCCAGTAAATATTCCTGTACATCCCGCTAATTATGATGAAGTTCAGTCTCAGGTTATGGTGGAACCATTCCTGGGACATCTGCCCTGCCTGCAGGAGGTATTTAATGTTCAGCCCTGTAACATGGATAGTTCAGAATCCTTCTTAGAAAACCTGGAAAATGATGTTCCTGAGGTCTTGTTTGATGTTCTGGAGGTCTCCGAGTTCCTCCCAAAGGGTGCAGAACTTGTAGGAGATGTCTCCTGCCCCCCAAGTCCTGCTGAGGTGTTGCCCTCTTCCGTAGGCATTGCTGCCTTGCTGGCTACCTTTTCAGCTCTGGTGGAGCTTCAGTCATGGGTAGTCAATGATGAATTTCTGTCAGATACCATTACAGTCATTGAGATCTCTAAGCCTGAGACCGAGTCTTCTTTTGAAATACCAGTACCTGTGACCTCTACTCGTGATTATTTTCTGCCCGGTCCTGGTTTTGGTCTGGTCGTGCCGGACTCTGAGGTTGGCAGTTCCCCGACATGTCCTGAGGTTTCTCCTGTGCTGGTGTACCCCAGTGTGCTCTGTGACCCAGAAAGCCCAAGTCTGCCTCGGTTACCAGCGTACTCAGATGCTTCCTCGGTGGAGACATGTTCTGATTTAGCCTGCCCAGAAGTGGTCCCTGAAAGTCCTGATCTTGATGGGTGTCCTGCTAATTCTGAATCTGGAATTGTCATAGGTTCCATGGGGGTGCTTGGTAGCTCTCCATGTGAGCCTGGTGAGCGTTCTGGCTTCTTGGAATTTCTGCGGAGCTTCAAGGCGTTCTGGGAGATTCCGAGAGAAGTTTTGCTTGGTACCCTGAATACGATCAACAGCGGCTTTTGTTTTGAAAGAGACACTTCGAATAGGTTTTGTGGCAGATTTGGTATTTTCGGACGCTCCTTGGAAGGTGTTGGGTATTGTCTGGAGGGTGTCGATGGCTTCTTCTCTGGTATCCACAGTTCTGATGGGTGTTACGCTGAGACTTGTAGTGCTGATGGGCATGTTTCGGTGGCTTCTGTTTCCGATGAGGTCGGTTTTGGGTGGACTGACTCTGGAATTGGACCTTGTCGGGCTGTCCTGACCTTCATGAGTATTTGGTTGGAGTCTTTTGCTAATAGCAGTTTTGAGGGTCGTCTGGAATTCGACCCTGGAGGGGGGGGGTACTGTAATGATTTGCTCAGCTACCTGTGCAGGCAGGCAGGCAGCTTTTTGACAATTGTTTAGGTTTGCATGTTGCAGGACTCTGGAAAGGAGAGCTTCTGTCAGTTTTGCAGCTTGTGCTTGCTGAGGAATTTGCATACGTTGTCATGCAAATTGCCTGGCCACATTCATTGGAGGCGTGTACTATAAGTACTATGTGTTTCCCACAATGCTTGGCTGGTCATAAGGATTCCTTCCTGTGAAACACTCCTGGAGGAGTGTCAGCCTTACTCTTTGTTTGAAGATCAGCTTAGAGTAATTCCTGAAACTGCGCTAGGCAGGTTTCTCTAGTGCAGTTAGGATTGCTTATCTGTTTTGTTTGTTCTGTTGCGATTGTCCTGTCCCAGCGGTGGTCGACAGGAAATCGTTCTGATCTCTGTTCTTGGAGTATAGCTGGTGCAGCGGTTGCTACCAGCTATCTCTTCTGTTCTGTCTCACTTGGATCGCACTAGCATCCTGCGCTAGCGCTGTGGATCCTTCTGTCCTGTCTCCTTGGATCGTGCTAGCCCCTTTTTCGCTAGTGCTGTGGATCCTTCTGTTCTGCCTTCCTGGATCGCACTCGCCTTGCGCTAGTGCTGTGGATCCTTCTGGTCTGCTACTCTGTTCTGTTTGCCTGGATCGCACTCGCTTCGTGCTAGTGCTGTGGATCCTTCTGTTCTGTCTACCTGGATCGCACTGGCATCCTGCGCTAGTGCTGTGGATCCTTCTGTTCTGTCTTCCTGGATCGCGCTAGCCACTTTCGCTAGTGCTGTGGATCCTATCTCTCGCTTGTCCCTGTTTTTGTGTGTCTGTCTTGTCTGCTACGAACGCTTGCTGGAGGCTCGGTGAGGTAACCGTTAAGCAAGCGTTCGCGTCCTCTGTTTCATGTTTGTCTGTCGATGGTTAGTTGGGCGTGCTTGTCTCTATTGTGCTTATCACGTGGAGACCGCGCACAACCACGTGCACTGTTGCGAATGAGTGCGGTGTTCACGGTTAGCTAGCGTTTGTTATTTTCCGTATCTCCTCATTGTATGCTTTGCCTTTGCTACTCTCGTGCTCCGCCTTGCTGTAGCCTTGTGTCACGTCTGGCGATCGCACCTCTCGCGATCGCGTTCCTACTTCTTATCTGCTGTGGTGTGTGCACCGTCGCGGGTTGACGACTAGTTTGGTGCACACACATACAACCTGTCCCTTTGCTCGTTCTCATTCGCAATCGCTTCTCTTGCGATTGCGTTCTGTGCTTCGTACAATTCCTGTCTGGCATTTGTGGAGGTACAGAGGATTGGTTCCTCTGCACTCCACAACGCCATCTGCCGACAGGAATTTCCCTCTACGGGTGCGTAGCACCTTTTGCTGGGTTCCTGCAATTATACGCTTGTGGAGGATTTCCGCCGTATCAGCGCACGCGTTGTGCGCTGATCACGGAGGAAGTTCCACAATCGTTACAATGATGTTCCCAACACTCAACCGAAGGATTTAAGATAAATGTATATAGCAAATCACTTAAAATAGTATGTTGAAATAAGAAACAAGCTCTTTTACTCTCCTGCAGCTTGAGTGACAGCAGACTCCATGACAAGCCAGCCTCTTCATACAGCTCTTTGGCGATTTCAGTCCATAGTTTGTTGGCTTGCTGGACATTTTTGTAGTCATCACCAGGGCTGGCCCTAGACTCTTTGCCACCTGAGGCAAGTTTTGAAAAAATTGCCGCCTGACGCCCCCCCCCCCCCCCCCCCGTGGGGGGCCGATGAGCTGGAGGGGTAGCTGGCAGAACGGGGGTATTGGGCCTAGCGGTGGGGAGGGGGGTCGGACCCCCCCTCCCTCGCCTGGGTCCCCCGATCTGCGCTCCCCTCCAGCTTTAAATGTAGCGTAAGCTTGCGACAGACAGTAAGAGGCACGGGCGGGGGATCACTCACCATCCTCGTTCCAACGTGCACTCCACTGACGTCACTTCCTGCAACGCCGGCCACGTACAATACAGTGGGCGGCGTTGCAGGAAGTGACGTCAGTGGAGCGCACGTTGGAACGAGGAAGGTGAGTGATCCCCCACCTGTGCCTCTTACTGTCTGTCACAAGCTTATGCTAAAACCTGAACCTCTCGCCTGAAGAAAGGAGAAAGCTTCTCTCCAGAAACGCGTTGCGTCATAAACATTTTATTATTTTTTCAACCAAACACGGACTTTGCCGTGTATTCTTTCTGAATGCACTGCACCTTCCAGGAACCTTCAGCAGCACACTCTATCCCCACACGTAGTGGGAGTTCAGAGTGCAGCTAACAAACTTGCACACATAGCCTCCAGGCTTTACATCCAGCAAGACCCAGTGAGCGCCATCTATGGAGATCAGCTGATGTGACCGATCCTGTTTGAAAGCACCACTGCTGCCTGCGTCCCCGGCATAGAGAGGGACAACGCTAGACTGCTGACAGACCCATATGGGCTAGTCAGTCAGTCCTAAAGGTGAGATCATTCCCCGGCAGGCTTACCAGGAACTAGGAGGCTCTCTTTAAGGGCTTCTGGGAAGCACAAGGCCTTCTGGGTAGTGTTTTAAAATAGCAAAACGCTAGCAAATCACTCTGTGTCGGTTTTGACGAGCGATTACACCAGCGTTTATATACTTTACATTGCAGAAACGCTAACCGCTAATGCTAAACGCGAAAAATGCTGCATGTCCTGCGCTTTGCGATTTGGTAATCCCAATCGCTCCAGTGGAATTTGGCCCATGCATTAACATTAGCTGAGTGTTTAGGGAAATCGCTAGCAGTTTGAATCGCTCCCTAAATGCTCAGAAAATTGCTTTAATGGGTTTGAGCCCTCAACCTTTAAAGTTACAGGTTTGCTTTCAGCCACATTGTACCACATTAAATACCTCCTGCTAACTCCATCTCAAAATATGTCCTTAATTCATACCTTCCTTACACTAGAGGCTACTAAAATGCTTGTGTATGCCCTTTTTATTTCTCATTTTGACTATAGCAACACACTACTCTGCAGCCTAAAAAAAACAGACACATCTCCAATCTCTACGAACTTGTATAGCACAGTACTAGTACCTGGTATACCACTTTAGCTACAATGACTCAGTATTGAGTAAATGTGAGAGCATGAGCTAGAAACTTGTTTGCCCTAACAATAATTTTTTAAAAATAGTATACTTGATTTGGTTCTGTGGTGCTTCCTCAGTACATGGTTCCCTAGGCAACTATCTAGTTTGACTATGTCTAAAAACAGCCCTGCTAAAATGTTTACTTAACTTTAATGGATAATGTCAGAAAGTTCATATTTTTCTGCTGTCATTGCGCCACTTGTGTCCTCACTTTACACCATTTATATTATTTTGTTTATCTTTATACCTTCCATTTCCATTATATTATGTGTGGTTCAAGAATCTCACCAGCCTTTAAGTTTAAAGTTGACCTGAACTCTTGCACAGGACAGAAGGAAAATGGAGAGAATTGCACCCTGTATGTATTTAGAGAAACTTGTATTTAGAGAGTTTAGCATGCCTAATTCCCCCTCACCCATGACTAAGCAGAAGTTGTAATTTGATCTCTTTCCTGCATCAGCTCAGGAATCTCCTCTACCACGGCAGAGCAGCTAATTTGTAAACACAGGATGTTAACAATATGGGGTCGATTCATAAAAGGCTGTGCATAAAAAATCTGGTCGAGAAAATACCGCATTCGGTATTTTAGTCTTTTGTGTGCTAATTCATAAAAAATTTCACAGGTGAGGTAGAAGTTTAGTAAATTACAAAAACCAATTGACAAGAACCTGTTCCTAACAGCAGAAGAGAGTGGAGTGTCTCTGTGTTGTTACAAGCTGTTCTGTGCAGTGACGGCATTGCAATAGCAAGAGGCATCATGATTTGCTATACTGCCTCTGCTTGCTCTGAATCTGTCTATTAGTCTTTCTTAACATTCTATTTAATTGCCACAGCTTAGATTAACTTCTAAGAAACGTTACACATGTCATGCTAAGGTGATTTTCCCCAATAGCTCCTACACATGTTCAAACAGGAACCCAAGAGGCCAAACAGCCTAAAGGCTGCCTCCATGAAAGCAGGAAGTTGATACACTACAGATTTATTATACAGGATTTGTGTCTGCTGTAACAAATAAATGTTTTTCTTTAAAGGTTTTTACGCTGTTGCATATCTTTTAGAGCAGAGAGGAAGCAGTGGCGTACCTAGGGCAATTGGCACCCGGTGCTGGGTATTAAAAGACACCCCCCCCCTAAAAAAAATGGGCGAGACCACAACCTGCGGCGTGCTTTGTGGCAAAAATTGGTGTGGTCATGACCGGATGAGGGCGGAGCTAACTGTAATTTAAAGTATTAGCTAGTATAGTTGCCCCAGTATAGCTAGTAGTTTCCCCCAGAATAGCTGCCCCAGTCAAGCTAGTATAGTTGCCCCCAATGAAGTTAGTATAGTTACCCCCAGTATATCTAGTTTAGTTGCCCCCAGTATAGCTAGTATAGTTGCCCCAGTATAGCTGGTATAGTTGCCCCCAGTATAGCTGGTATAGTTGCCCCCAGTATAGCTAGTATAGCTGCCCCCAGTATAGCTAGTTTAGCTGCCCCCAGTATAGTTGCCCCCAGTATAGCTGCCCCCAGTATAGCTAGTATAGCTGCCCCCAGTACAGCTGCCCCCAGTATAGCTAGTATAGCTGCCCCCAGTATAGCTGGTATAGCTGCCCCCAGTAAAGCTGGTATAGCTGCCCCCAGTATAGCTGGTATAGTTGCCCCCAGTATAGCTGGTATAGTTGCCCCCAGTATAGCTGGTATAGTTGCCCCCAGTATAGCTAGTAGAGCTGCCCCCAGTATAGCTAGTAGAGCTGCCCCCAGTATAGCTGCCCCCCAGTATAGCTAGTTTAGTTGCCCCCAGTATAGCTGCCCCCAGTATAGCTGGTATAGTTGCCCCTAGTATAGCTGGTATAGCTGCCCCCAGTATAGCTGGTATAGCTGCCCCCAGTATAGCTGGTATAGTTGCCCCCAGTATAGCTGCCCCCAGTATAGCTGATATAGATGCCCCCAGTATAGCTGGTATAGTTGCCCCCAGTATAGCTGGTATAGTTGCCCCCAGTATAGCTAGTAGAGCTGCCCCCAGTATAGCTAGTTTAGTTGCCCCCAGTATAGCTGCCCCCAGTATAGCTAGTTTAGTTGCCCCCAGTATAGCTAGTATAGCTGCCCCAGTATAGCTGCCCCCAATATAGCTGCCCCCAGTATAGCTGGTATAGATGCCCCCAGTATAGATGTCCCTGGAGGGGGGAAGCAGCGCTAGAAGGAGGGGCAGTGGGGGCAGCGGTGGGGAGGGGGGAAAGATCCCCCCCTCCCTCACCTGGGACCCCTCCTTCTGCCTCTCTCCCCCTCCATTCAGCGGTGGCAAGTGCGGGCTCGGTCGGCGGGGACGGGGAGACATGCGCAGAATTACTCACCACTTCCACGTTCCAAACGCCGGCAGCGTCATGTCATCACAGATCTCCGCCTTCAATGAAGGAGGAGATCTGTGATGACATGACGCTGCCGGCGCTTGGAACGCGGAAGTGGTGAGTAATTCTCCGCACGTCTCCCCGCCGCCGAGCCCGCACTTGCCACCGCTGAATGGAGGGGGAGAGAGGCAGAAGGAGGGGTCCCAGGTGAGGGAGGGGGGGATATTTCCCCCCTCCCCACTGCTGCCCCCACTGCCCCTCCTTCTAGCGCTGCTTCCCCCTCCTGCTCTGTGCTGTGGGGGGTCGTGGCGACACCCCTCTGGGTGTCTGTCACCCGGTGCGCCCCGCCCCCCTGTGCACTACAGTAGGAACGCCACTGAGAGGAAGTTCTGAGTTTAGGTCTGCTTAACGGAAATGATTAAGAAAACCCCTTTAGGCTACAACTAGCCAAGTATGGAGAACACTGAAAGTTGTTATATGCAGAAGGTTCTGAATAGATTGTACATCAGAGCTCTGTGCCTTTTAATTGTATCCCTGCTTTTATCTAATATGCTAATTATTCCCTTTAATAAAAGAACATTCTCTCTGCCAGGAAAGCTGCCAGTAAAAGCAGAAAATACATTTAATATGGAGTATGTGCAGGAAATAAGGACATCATTTTTGACCTTTTTTTTTCTTTCAGGGGAGGAATAGTGACAGATTAAAATTGCATATGTAAAGCAGATTAACAAGGATTTCCTTCTTAACTTATGATTATGGCAGGCAAACATCCAATAGGCTCCACAAATTGAAATATAGTGGAAATCTACAGATTGCTAGAATGACCTGCACATAAGACTTCATTAGTTTCTAAATGGCTGAAATAAAAAATAACCCCCTTGAAGTCTCCAGTCAGTGAACTTCTTGAAACAAGAATTCACAATGAGGTTTGCAGATGAAAGCCCACAGAGGAATTTATTTGGTGCATAGTACCTTCAAGTACTGGGAAAAATGTCTCCAGGCACAGTCAACAATCGAAAAGCTATTTAGTAGTTCAAATTAAACAAAGATGTAGCATGCCTTGATTGTAACAAAAAAAGCTGATTGCTCCTAAAGTATGTGGAATTGTTGCAGTCTGAGAAAATGCAAGTTAAACTGAGTTTAATGTGGCTCTGATCCAGTCTCTGAGTTAACCCAGTATTCCAGGGCAAGTATGCTATGAAACAGGAAAGAGCACAAAAGAAAATGTTGTTGCTTTCGGGTTTAAATCAGAACCATGCAGGGTTAACTGTGGCTCCGGTAGATTTATTTAGCAGGGTCCTTTTTCTTACATGTCATAATTAGTGTACCCTCTTCTCATATTCCAGCTAACAGATTTTCTGGCCTTCTTCCATGAGCCTGGCTTCCTGACTTAGCAGTGCTGTAGAATGTGATCAATGAGATTTCTACAGCCATATCAGATGTGTGTTGCTCACATACTCTCTTTGGCTTATTTAGTAAAATAAGACAAGGAGCTAGGCTCTTAGAGTAAAGTAATTACACATTATAAATGGTATCCTGAGCTGGAAAACTGTAAAGGACAGTAGAGAACAAAACTAATCCAGAAAACCTGGACTAGATTTTTTTTTTCTAAGTGGCAGAAGCTTGCAATCCTCACCTGGATCATATCATAATATTGTGAAGGTTGCTAAAAGGTTGCTCAAAGGTTAGTGAATACATGGTCTAACCCAGTGTTCCCCAACTTTGTCCTCAAGGCTCACCAACAGTGCATGTTTTGTGGAAATGCACAAAGGTAGTTCATCAGCTCTGCTGAGACACTTATTACCTCACCTGTGCATGTTTGTGGTTTTCTGCAAAACATGTACTGTTGGTGGGCCTTGAGGACAAAGTTGGGGAACACTGGTCTAACCCACCCAGAGCATGAATGTATGTTTTAAATTCAGACTGGACTTATTAAATATTTCTCCACGGGTGCTGATTTACTAACCTTTCAGTGACTGCAACAAGTTCTGATACGACACAGGTGAAAGTTGCCACCTAATGATAGGATTCTAAAATTCCCAAATTCTTCAATGTAGTATGGGGGGTGGGGATGGGGGTGCAGAGGCAAACCCGGAAGGGTGGGGGGATTCCTGAAAGGTCTTTCCAGGGGCGTAACTAGAAATCACTGGGCCACCCTGCGACACTTTGGATGCCGCCCCCTCTGCACAGGTAAACTGAGAACCAATGTTATTCAATTAGCTAGAACACACTTGAATGTGTTTCCCCTTGCAGATACAAACTGACAGCAGTGAAGCACTGCAGGCATTTTCTCTATGAGTTACATTAGCGTCTGTGATAGAACGTGCATTTTTCACACATACAGACACACATGGGCCCAGATGCAATTAACTTTTTCTCCTGAGTTTTCTCCAAGTTGATATTTTTACAACTTGTCAATAAAAGTCAAGAAAATACACTGAATAATTTTGACAGTACCTTTTTACCTACTTTTGGTAGTTTTTCAGTTGAAAAGTGCTGAAAAGTTATTTTAAACAGATGTTAAAAAGTTATCTCCTACGGCCCATATGCAATTCACTTTTCTCAGTTATCTCCTAGGTGATAATTTTCCTCTTCTCTTTAAACTAGCTTTTCAGCATTTTGCAATTAAAAAAGTACCCAAACATTGGTGAAATGTGCTAACAAATTTATTTTGATTATTTTCTTGCTTGCTGGTGGCATAACCACTTGAGGACCACAGTCTTTTCGCCCCTTAAAGGGAAGGTTCAGGGACTGTTTAAAAAAAATAAAAATCCGCATCCACTTACCTGGGGCTTCCTCCAGCCCGTGGCAGGCAGGAGGTGCCCTCGGCGCCACTCCGCAGGCTGCCGGTGGTCTCCGGTGGCCGACCCGACCTGGCCAGGCCGGCGGCCAGGTCTGGCTCCTTCCGCGTTCCAAAATGCGCCTCACGGCGGCGCGCTGACGTCATCGGACATCCTCCGGGCTTTACTGCGCAGGCTCAGTAGTTCTGAGCCTGCGCAGTAAAGCCCGGAGGACGTCCGATGATGTCAGCGCGCCGCCGTGAGGCGCATTTTGGAACGCGGAAGGAGCCCGACCTGGCCGCCGGCCTGGCCAGTTCGGGTCGGCCACCGAATGCGGATTTTTATTTTTTTTTAAACAGTCCCTGAACCTTCCCTTTAAGGACCAGAGCCCTTTTCTCCATTCAGACCACTGCAGCTTTCACGGTTTATTGCTTGGTCATACAAACTACCACCTAAATGAATTTTACCTCCTTTTGTTGTCACTAATACAGCTTTCTTTTGGTGCTATTTGATTGCTGCTGCGAGTTTTAGTTTTTATTATATTCATCAAAAAAGCAATGAATTTTGTCAAAAAAATGATTTTTTTTACTTTCTGTGCTGACATTTTTCAAATAAAGTAAAATTTCTGTATACATTTTTGTCCAAATTTATTGTGCTACATGTCTTTGTTAAAAAAAAATCGATTCAGTGTATATTTATTGGTTTGGGTAAAAGTTATAGCGTTTACAAACTATGGTGCCAAAAGTAAATTTTCCCATTTTGAAGCATCTCTGACTTTTCTGACCACCTGTCATGTTTCATGAGGTGCTAAAATTCCAGGATAGTATAAATACCCCTCAAATGACCCCATTTTGGAAAGAAGACATCCCAAAGTATTCACTGAGAGGCATGGTGAGTTCATAGAAGATTTTATTTTTTGTCACAAATTGGCGGAATATGACACTTTGTGACAAAAAAAAAGTTTCCATTTCTTCTAACTTGCGACAAAAAAAATAATGAAATCTGCCACGGACTCACTATGCTCCTCTCTGAATACCTTGCAGTGTCTACTTTCCAAAATGGGGTCATTTGTGGGGTGTGTTTACTGTCCTGGCATTTTGGGGGTGCCTAATTCTAAGCACCCCTGTAAAGCCTAAAGGTGCTCATTGGACTTTGGGCCCCTTAGCGCAGTTAGGCTGCAAAAAAGTGCCACACATGTGGTATTGCCATACTCAGGAGAAGTAGTATAATGTGTTTTGGGATATATTTTTACACATACCCATGCTGGGTGGGAGAAATATCTCTGTAAATGACATTTTTTTGATTTTTTTTTTACACACAATTGCCCATTTACAGAGATATTTCTCCCACTCAGCATGGGTATGTGTAAAAATACACCCCAAAACACATTATACTACATCTCCTGAGTACGGCGATACTACATGTGTGGCACTTTTTTGCACCCTAACTGCGCTAAGGGGCCCAAAGTCCAATGAGTACCTTTAGGATTTCACAGGTCATTTTGCGACATTTGGTTTCAAGACTACTCCTCACGGTTTAGGGCCCCTAAAATGCCAGGGAAGTATAGGAACCCCACAAATGACCCCATTTTAGAAAGAAGACACCCCAAGGTATTCCGTTAGGAGTATGGTGAGTTCATAGAAGATTTTATTTTTTGTCACAAGTTAGCGGAAATTGATTTTAATTGTTTTTTTTCACAAAGTGTCATTTTCCGCTAACTTGTGACAAAAAATAAAATCTTCTATGAACTCGTCATACACCTAACAGAATACCTTGGGGTGTCTTCTTTCTAAAATGGGGTCACTTGTGGGTTTCCTATACTGCCCTGGCATTTTAGGGGCCCTAAACCGTGAGGAGTAGTCTTGAACCCAAATGTCTCAAAATGACTTGTGAAATTCTAAAGGTACTCATTGGACTTTGGGTCCCTTAGCGCAGTTAGGCTGCAAAAAAGTGCCACACATGTGATACTGCCGTGCTCAGAAGAAGTAGTATAATGTGTTTTGTGGTGTATTTTTACATATACCCATGCTGGGTGGGAGAAATATCTCTGTAAATGACACTTTTTTGATTTTTTTTAGACACAATTGTCCATTTACAGAGAGATTTCTCCCACCCAGCATGGGTATGTGTAAAAATACACCTCAAAACACATTATCCTACTTCTACTGAGTAGGGCGATACCGCATGTGTGACACTTTTTTGCAGCCTAGGTGCGCTAAGGGGCCCAACGTCCTATTCACAGGTCATTTTGAGGCATTGTTTTCTAGACTACTCATCACGGTTTAGGGCCCCTAAAATGCCAGGGCAGTATAGGAACCCCACAAGTGACCCCATTTTAGAAAGAAGACACCCCAAGGTATTCTGTTAGGTGTATGGTGAGTTCATAGAAGATTTTATTTTTTGTCACAAGTTAGTGAAAAATGACACTTTGTGAAAAAAACAATAAAAATAAATTTCCGCTAACTTTTGACAAAAAATAAAATCTTCTATGAACTCGTCATACACCTAACAGAATACCTTGGGGTGTCTTTTTTCTAAAAAGGGGTCACTTGTGGAGTTCCTATACTGCCCTGGCATTTTACGGGCCCAAAACCGTGAGTAGTCTTGAAACCAAATGTCTCAAAATGACTGTTCAGGGGTATAAGCATCTGCAAATTTTAATGACAGGTGGTCTATGAGGGGGCGAATTTTGTGGAACCGGTCATAAGCAGGGTGGCCTCTTAGATGACAGGTTGTATTGGGCCTGATCTGATGGATAGGAGTGCTAGGGGGGTGACAGGAGGTGATTGATGGGTGTTTCAGGGGGTGGTTAGAGGGGAAAATAGATGCAATCAATGCACTGGGGAGGTGATCGGAAGGGGGTCTGAGGGGGATCTGAGGGTTTGGCCAAGTGATCAGGAGCACACACGGGTCAAATTAGGGCCTAATCTTATGGGTAGGTGTGCTAGGGGGTGACAGGTGGTGACAGGAGGTGATTGATGGGTGTCCCAAGGTTTGATTAGAGGGGGGAATAGATGCAGGCAATGCATTGGCGAGGTGATCAGGGCTGGGGTCTGAGGGCATTCTGAGGGTGTGGGCGGGTGATTGGGTGCCCTAGGAGCAGATAGGGGTCTAATCTGATGGGTAGCAGTGACAGGTGGTGACAGGGGGTGATTGATGGGTAATTAGTGGGTGTTTAGAGGAGAGCACAGATGTAAACAATGCACTTGGGAGGTGATCTGACGGCGGGTGTGCGGGCGATCTGATGGTGTGGGTGGGTGATCAGATTGCCCGCACGGGGTAGGTTAGGGGCTGATTGATGGGTGGCAGTGACAGGGGGTGATTGATGGGTGGCAGTGACAGGGGGTGATTGATGGGTGATTGACAGGTGATTGACAGGTGATCAGTGGGTTATTACAGGGAAGAACAGATGTAAATAATGCACTGGAGAATTGATAAGGGGGGGGTCTGAGGGCAATCTGAGTGTGTGGGCGGGTGATTGGGTGCCCGCAAGGGCAGATTAGCGTCTAATCTGATGGGTAACAGTGACAGGTGGTGATAGCGTGTGATTGATGGGTGATTAGTGGGTGTTTAGAGGAGAGAACAGATGTAAACAATGCACTTGTGAGGTGATCTGACGTCGGGTCTGCGGGCGATCTGATGGTGTGGGTGGGTGATCAGATTGCCCGCAAGGGGCAGGTTAGGGGCTGGCAGTGACAGGGGGTAATTGATGGGTGATTGACAGGTGATTGACAGGTGATCAGTGGGTTAATACAGGGGGATAGATGCATACAGTACACAGGAGGGGGGGGGGGGTCTGGGAAGAATCTGAGGGGTGGGGGGGTGATCAGGAGTCCCCAGGGGGCAGTTTAGGGAATAAAAAAAATAGCGTTGACAGATAGTGACAGGGAATGATTGATGGGTGATTAGGGGGGTGATTGGGTGCAAACAGTGGTCTGGGGGGGTGGGCAGGGAGGGTCTGAGGGGTGCTGTGGGCGATCAGGGGGCAGGGGGGGCAGATTAGTGTGTTTGGGTGCAGACTAGGGTGGCTGCAGCCTGCCCTGGTAGTCCCTCGGACACTGGGACCACCAGGGCAGGAGGCAGCCTGTATAATACGCTTTGTATACAATACAAAGCGTATTATACACTTTGTATGCTGTGATCTGGACGCTAGTAACCC
The DNA here is from genome assembly GCF_040937935.1 of Hyperolius riggenbachi. Taxonomy (NCBI): domain Eukaryota; kingdom Metazoa; phylum Chordata; class Amphibia; order Anura; family Hyperoliidae; genus Hyperolius; species Hyperolius riggenbachi. Next base: position 272,754,825 of record NC_090650.1, on the reverse strand, counting down.
GCTGGCGCTTCCGAACGGCCGGCGGGTTACTGCGCAAGGGGGCGGAGCCTGTCGCCGGCACCTGATCGCGCGATCGGCGCATAACCACGCCCACCGCCGCCACCGCCGATAGGCGTATTGCGGTCGTTTAGGCGCAGCTCTTGCCGCCGCCCATCGGCTGTGGGCGGTCGGCAAGTGGTTAAAGTGCATTTTATGACAAGGTGTGAAAATATCACCTAGGAAAAAACTCAGGAGGAACAGAGAATTGCATATGGGCCACAGGGCCATATGCAATTCACTTTTTCTCCTAAGTTTTCTCCAAGGTGATAATTTTTCACCTTCTCTTTAAAAATAACTTTTCAGTATTTCACAATTAAAAAAGCACCAAAAGTATTAGAAAAAGTACTATTAAGTTGATTTTATGTATTTTCTTGCTTGCTGGTGGTTTAAAGGGTATTTTATTGACAAGTTGTGAATACATCGCCTAGGAGAAAACTAAGGAGAAAACGTTAATTGCATATGGGCCTTGGTGTGCAGAAAACGCATGCAGAAAAGAAGAGCAGATGCAGTCATTAGAACAATTGTGAAGAAAGTGCATGCCCTGAGTTGTCAGTCTCTCACGACAGGGAAAAGAAACTTCTCCCCCTACGGGGCCCCCTGAGGCTTCTGGGCCCCCATGCGGCAGCATCCCTCGCATGGTCTATTGTTATGCCCCTGGGTCTTTCTTAGCCACCCACAATATAATAATATGGTAGAACATTAGAGTATGTTTATGGTAGGGATTAGATTGTGAGCTCCTCTGAGGGCAGTCAGTGACATGACTGTTTACTCTGTAATGTGCTGCAGTGCTATATAAATACATATAACTACATAATAGTAGTTAGAGGTCAGGAGGTTTGTGTGAGAGACAGCAAGCTGGTGCTACTATTGAATAACATTCAGAATCTTTATTATACCAGCAAGCATACCCCTCAGAACTTGCAGCTCTGATCAAGTGTCTGATAGGTGCCTTCATGTGTTTCATGGTAGGATCCCCCTGGCTGGACCCCAGAATCCCTTGGGCCCCATACACTTCTCTCCCATGTGATGCTCTATTGGCAACCCTGTGCAGGATCTATACAGAGGATTGCAGTTATGCATAAACCTTTTATTCAGTCACCCTTAACCAATGCTCACAAACAGAAATTACTGCTGTGGCCCAGAACTACTTGAAGACTAATTTTCAAAAAGTCTTGTTTACTGATGAGTGCCATGAAACACTGGATGGTCCAGATGGATGGATTGGTGGATGGTTGGTGGACGGCTACCATGTCCCAACAAGGCTGTGATTTCAGCAAGAAGGTGGTGGAGTCATGTTTTGGGCTGGAATCATGGGAGAGAGCTGGTCAGCTGGTCCCGGAAGCTGTTAAATTGACTTCTAAAAAGTATGTAAAGTTTCTGACTGACCACTTTCTTCCATGGTACAAAAAAAGAGACATGTTTTCTGTGCCGAAATCATTTTCATGCATGACAATGCACCATCCTATGCTGCAAGGGTCCACCAAAAAGAAAACAGATGACCGGGCACCAGCTGCGTTTTTTTGACTCCTTTATTATTTATGCTGCAATCAATTCTCTGTATCATTTACTTGTTAATATGACCTCCTAATGCTGTGACATTAGTCATTCAACAAATGACCATTTTTAGTTCTTTATAACTTATAAAATGTTTTGAAACAGTGCATTGTAAGTTTTTTATTTTTTAAAAACCTACTGTTTTCATTAGGAGGTTTGTTCAGTAAATTATGTATATTATGCAAGCAACATATGCATTGCACAACGAAGGAAAAGAGGCGCCCTAGTGTAATAAAAGCATCTAAAAACAGCTTAAAAACTATAGAAGATATGAGATAGCTTACCCCAATGATGAAATCTCTGTAATTTATACAAAAGATTTTTATTAGCACAGGCAACGCGTTTCGCGGGTCTCAGCCCGCTTCATCAGGCCAATATCAGTGCCTACAACAGTAAAAGGAGCTCGTCAATATACCCACGTATGGATATCAAACACAACCATAATGATAATATTAGCATAATCATATTCATTGCAAATCACATCAATCAGACGACATAGTTAAAAACTGATTTCTACATATATCAGACAACATAATTGAAGCTTGGTTTCTATATATATATTTAACGTATGCATTGGCCATATTGTGTACATGCGAATAACGCATGTGATATAGACAATGCATATAGTGTCTGCATAGCCTTTGCATAATGTGTGTTACATAATTTATTTAATTCGTTTTTTTATGTCCACAATCACCACTTCAAACTCTTAACCCTAATCTACAAAACTCTCCACAATCCCTCTCCTCTGTACATAAGCTCACTACTTTCCAGTCCCATCCCAACCGCAATCTCAGATCTGCACACACTCTTCTTTTGTCTTTTGTCATCCTCACATTCACGCATACAAGATTTTTCATGTGCTTCACCCTTCCTCTGAAATCCCCTTTCACAACAAATCCATCACTCTCCAACCTTCAACATTTTTAAGCACTCCCTCAAAATTCACTTTTTCCAACAAGCATAAACTCTAACTTAGGCCATTCCCGCTTCATTCTCTGGCCAAGTTGCCCTTATTACTAGATAACCTAAAAACATACTGCCTCTAGGTATTAATATTGTATACTACACCACCTATTTTACCCCCCCCCCCCCCCCCCATTCCTTTATATTGTAAGCTCAAAAGGGCAAGGCTCTCTCACCCTTTTGTGTCCTGGAATTTGTTATTCACTTTGTGTGTTACATTTCATTCATAATGTTCCATATGTCGCTGTAAATACCAATTCTGTATTTTGCACCACCATTGTCTGTATTATTATGTACTTTATGTTTGTTTTTTACTTTTTACAGCACCATAGAATATGTTGGAACTTTATAAATGAATAATAATAATAGTTTCTCATGCCCTTTGTTTTTTTCTGTTGCTTGTTGAATAACACTATGAGAAATATTGTGTTTGAAGGAGGCGTTATTAGTTACCCAATCTGTAATGAGTATATGTCAACACCAATGTTATGTAGGATAGAAAAGCTTTATTGCTAATTAATATAATTCTCCTGGAGATATAAAATTAATTTTAAAAAGATAAAAAGTATTGTAAAAGAAAGAGAATGGAGTCTCCAGTGTATACATACACTGCACTCCTCTACATCAAAACAACCTATATCTTAGTTACTCACAAGCCCTCATGCACTCACACATAAATCACATGCATACGGGAGCCACCTGATTCCTGTTTTTTTCCGTTATATTGTAGGGTGGTTAAGGGGACACCCTGGATCCTGAAGGATTGGCAGCAGGCAGAATCCTCCTCCACAAGTTAGTTAGAACATTTGGTTAGTGGCGCCCTTCATCTACCTACTTTGACTCGTCTACTATGAGAAATATTGCAGCTTAAATTAAAAATAAATGTAATACGAGAAATACGAGGAATCAGGACCAAACTATTGGCCACCATGCACTAAGATCATGCTGGTGATAATAAGGCAAGTGAAAACTAATCACCGCACATCGGTCTGTGTTTTAAGTATTAATTCACTAAAGAAGCTTGCCTTATTGTGTTGACTTATCACTCCAGTCCTTAACCTCTTGAGGACTGCAGGGCTAAACCCCCCTAGTGACCAGGCAATTTTTAGTTTAAAAGGCCACTGCAGCTTTAAGGCCAAGCTGCAGGGCCGCACAACATAGCACACGAGTGATTCCCCCCCCCCTTTTCTCCCCACCAACAGAGCTCTCTGTTGGTGGGGTCTGATCGCTCCCCCCCTGTTTATTTTTTTTTTAATAAATATTTATGTTGCTGCTTTTTTTTCAAAAAACCCTCTTCCTTTAAATCCCCTCCCTCCCTCCCCCCCAGCCGGCCAATCACGCAATCGGCTGTCATAGGCTTCTGCCTATGAGAGCCGATCGCTCTCTTGTCCCCCATGGGGACAGCCGTGTCACACAGCTGTGCCCAGTGCAGCGCTGCTGCTCATCGCAGCGCTGCACGTAGTATATAGACGGCGTGATCGCTGTCTAACAGTCTCCCGAGCGGCAGTAGACGCTCGGAAACTGAAGGCGGAGCTCCGCTCCGCCCACCAAGCAGGAGATGCGCGCGCATCCTGCGCGCGATCTCCTGCAAATGCAAGCCCCAGGACTTTCCGCCAATCGGCGTTAGGCGGTCCTGGGGCTGCCGCCGCGGCCACGCCTACTGGCGTGTAGCAGTCGGCAAGTGGTTAAAGGGATACTGTAGGGGGGTCGGGGGAAAATGAGTTGAAGTTACCTGGGGCTTCTAATGGTCCCTCACAGACATCCTGTGCCCACGCAGCCGCTCCCCAATGCTCCGGCCCCGCCTCCGGTTCACTTCTGGAATTTCAGACTTTAAAGTCGGAAAACCACTGCGCCTGCGTTGCCATGTCCTCGCTCCTGCTGATGGCACCAGGAGCATACTGTGCAAGCCCAGTATGGTCTGTGCCTGCACCATGCGCTCCTGGTGACATCAGGGGAAGCGAGGACACGGCAACGCAGGCGCAGTGGTTTTCAGACTTTAAAGTCTGAAATTCCAATAGTGAACCAGAGGCGGGGCCGAAGCATCAGTGAGTGGCTCTGCGGGCCCAGGACGTCTGTGGGGGACCATTAGAAGCCCCAGGTAACTTCAACTCATTTTCCCCCGACCCCCCTACAGTATCCCTTTAAGTTACCACCTCTGTTGTTATTCTCACATGCAGTAGGTAGGGAGGGGAGGAGCACACACAAGCAGAATGTAGCTCCACCCCTCCTACTGCCAGGACGCTTACAGTTTAGCCTGTATAGGACAGCAAAGTGAAGGAGAGATAGAGGCTGTAGCTGTGTGTGTGTGGCTGGGTCTGTGTGTGTTTCTGTGTGTGAATTTGTGTGTGTGTGTGTGTGTGAGTGTCCATATATACTGTGTAAGTGTGTATATATATATATATATATATATATATATATATATATATATATTCTTGGTGTGTCTCTCCCCCCCCCCCTCTCTGTGTGCCTGCTGTGTATATTTCTCTCTATACTGGGTCCCTTTCTACATAAACTCATAAACTAGTAAAACAAATAATGCAGACAGCTCAGAGTGCTGCACTTTACATTGCAGTCTTTAGTAACACTCCACATCCCTCACAAGCTTTACACTTGCATTCCTCTCTGTGAATTAAAGGGAAGGTTCAGGGACTAACAAAAAAAAATAAAAATCCATATCCACTTGCCTGGGGCTTCCTCCAGCCCGTGGCAGGCAGGAGGTGCCCTCGGCGCCGCTTCGCAGGCTCCCGGTGATCTCCGGAGGCTGACCCGACCTGGCCAGGCCGGCGGCCAGGTCGGGCTTCTTCTGCGCTCCATTGTGCGTTTAACGCCGGCGCTCTGACGTCATCGGACGTCCTCCGGGCTGTACTGTGCAGGCTCAGAACTGAGCCTGCGCAGTACAGCCCGGAGGACGTCCGATGACGTCAGCGCGCCGACGTGAATTGCACAATGGAGTGCAGAAGAAGCCCGACCTGGCCGCCGGCCTGGCCAGGTCGGGTCGGCCACCGGGAGCCTGCAGAGTGGCGCCGAGGGCACCACCTGCCTGCCACGGGCTGGAGGAAGCCCCAGGTAAGTGGATATGGATTTTTATTTTTTTTTGTTAGTCCCTGAACCTTCCCTTTAACATCCTGGCCTTTATGCAGTTAATTTTTTTCTCCTTTGTTTTCTCCTAGGTTATATTTTTTTCATCTTCTATGTAGAATAACATTACAGCACTTTGCAATTGAAAAAGAACCAAAAGGTAGGTGGAAAAGTACTTTCAAAACTATTTTAAAGAGGAGCTGTTAGGTATAAGGTCTCAGAGAAAATAAACACATATATCAGTAGCTAAAGATTGGCTGTACTTACATTACATATGCATTTCACTGTCCACGTTTGGATTTCACAGAATTTGTATATAGTATATGCAGAGAATGATGCTCCTGACAGCTCATGGCAGGTTCCATGTTTGTGAAGCCAAATGTGTCGTCATGTCCTGCCTGCTTCTGATCACAGAACAGCTCATACTGAATAACACTAGTTTGCAGTGAATATTAATGAGCCATGTGGCTAGGAACAATAGCGGACTCCTGCAGTGTACGCTGCCCCGAGATTTATCTGTGCTGTGGCTGGACTGAGTTTTAGAAGCTGCTGAAACTTGATCCCGTCTTCTCCTTAGCAGCCGAGGGGAGGGCCCCAGAATGCTTTGCAGTATGTTATGCGGCTTGCGTCCTGCTTAGGTCTAAGCTTTGGTGATAAGCATACATCAAAGGTAAGAGAGATCTTTATCTTCAGTAATGTCTTTTTGGCTTCCTTCTAAACTGTTTAACACAGGAGACTAGAGGTTTAAATTAGCTTCTGCAGCCTGACAGTTACTCTTTAAGTATTTTTTTGCTAGCTGGTGATTTAAAAGGCATTTTATGGACAAGTTTAAAAAAAATCACTTAGGAGAAAACTCAGGAGAGAAAGTTAATTGCATATGGGCCCTGTTCTTTAACTTTAGAATTCTGACATTATTTTAACCTTCCTAGCGGTATTGACGAGCCTGGCTCGTCCAGCAGAAACATGCTGAAAGTAGTATTGATGAGCCAGGCTCGTCAATACCGCCAGGAAGATTTCCTGTTTATCTGACCCGCCAGCTTCACTTTTCCCTCATTAGAGGGATTCTCCAGGATGGCTGGATGCCTTCTATGCGGCGGGCGGGGGGTCCCTTCTATGCGGGCTGGTGGCCAGGCGGGGGCTCCCCCCTCCCTCTATGAGGGGAGTCCCCTTCTATGCGGGCTGGTGGCTGGGCGGGGGCTCCCCCTTCCCTCTATGGGGGGAGTCCCCTTCTATGCGGGCTGGTGGCCGGGCGGGGGCTCCTCCCTCTATGGGAGGAGTCCCCTTCTATGCGGGCTGGTGGCCGGGCGTGGGCTCCCCCCTCCCTCTATGGGGGGAGTCCCCTTCTATGCGGGCGGGCTGTAGGTGGCCTCTCTCCCTCCTCCCATCTTCTCCCCCTCCCTCCCGATCCCCTCTTCCTCAACCCCCCCTATCTAAAGCCCTTCGAAGTCTACTCACCCAAGGCTCTGCAGTGGCTGCAGCACTTCCTCCTCCATCGCCGAAGTCTCGGTCTGTGTAGTTACATTACGAGGCTTGGTGACGTCACCAATCCTTGTAATGTAACTACACAGAACGGGACTTCAGCGATTGAGGAGGAAGTGCTGCTGCCACCACAGGAGAGAGCCCTCAGGTGAGTAGACTTGAAGGGCTTCAGAGGGGGTGGGGGTGGAGCAGGGAATCGGGAGGGGGGTGGCGACACATCTGGCTACACATCCGGCTCCCTATAACTGGCTACACATCCGGCTCCCTATACATCCGCCTCCCTATACATCTGGCTATCTATACATCTGGCTATACACCTGGCTACCCTTACATCTGGCTCCCTATACATCTGGCTTCCTATACATCTGGCTATACACCTGGCTACCTATACATCTGGCTCCCTATACATCTGGTTATACACCTGGCTACCTATACATCTGGCTTCCTATACATCTGGCTATACACCTGGCTACCTATACATCTGGCTTCCTATACATCTGGCTATACACCTGGCTACCTATACATCTGGCTCCCTATACATCTGGCTATACACCTGGCTACGTATACATCTGGCTACCTAAAAACCTGGCAACACATCTGGCTACCTATATACCTGGCTACACATCTGGCTGCCTATATACCTGGCTCTACATCTGGGTCTTATACTCACCATTGGCGTGCTGATCCCTCGTCGCGTACCTTCTGATAGCTTACCCAGTGCCTTCTTCCATGTCCCTAGGCGGATTTTGCTTCTCCCTCTGCGATGACATGTCCCCCACCAATCGCGTTGATGACACCAGGGTCACACAGCGTCATCAACATCTTGCAGCAAACACTTTTTTTTTTTATTGAATTCAATATAAAAAAAAATTGATTGCAAAAAAAAAAATGGTTCAAAATTATTGAAAATTAATTGAAACACTTTTTGCATGGAAATCCTGGGGAAATTGAACGCCAGGGTGGCTACTTTAAGTGACAGCAACATAAAATAACAATGAAGTAATATACTGTACAGTGCATATTACTGTTTTCCTGCACGTGGATGGCCAGGGTGCATTAGGCATTGTATCAGAGGAGTGTAAAGGAGAGAGCACAGGATGAGCGCTCCACCATTCAAATCAGTGCACACTCCTCCATTCGTCACTGCCATTAATGTCTGTGCGTGCAGGAATATCCCTGGCCACTTGAACAGGATTGCAGCAGTGACTTTAGGGCCAGGGTTTCCTATTTAGCCTGTGTGAGGCTCACGCTGTGTTCCAAGATGCCACTAGTGGGCGTCATATAGATGAGACAGCGTGAGCATCACATAGGCTGAATAGGAAACCCCAGCGCTGACATCAACACTGCGATCCTGTTCAAGTGGCCGGGGGCATTCCTGCACGCACGGTCATTAATGGCGGTGACGAATGGCACGCTTATTTGAATGGTGGCGCACTCGTCCTGCGCTCTCTCCTCTACGCTCCTCTGATACAATGCATGATGCACCCTGGCCACCCACGTGCAGGGAAAGAGGGACCCACCAGCCCGATCATCTTCAGAAGTGTGCCGGATCTGGTTCTGCTGGCGCTGTTCTTGCACTCAGGAGGCACAAAACAGGTGAGCATAGACTACTCCAGGCAGGCAGCCACTGCTACTTGCTTCACTCCACTCTGCAAGCATGGGGGTGGGGGGGGGGTATCTACTGCATCTGGCTGTCTAATACAGGGGGCATATCTGGCTAAGGAGGGGGGTGCCTAATATAGTGAGCACATATGACTATAGTGGAGATGCCTAATACAGAGGGCAGAGCTGACTAAGGATGGGGATTCCTATTATACAGGGCACATGTGGCTATGGTGGAGATGCCTAATACAGGGGGCAGAGCTGGCTAAGGGAGGGGGATTCTAGTTATAGGGGGCACATCTGGCTATGGGGGGCTAATACAGGGGGCACATCTGGCTATTTATACTGAGTATGGGTGATGCTTCCTACTAAATACACACCTTGCTATTTATATAATGGAGGGGGCTATAGTGGGAAGGGGGCTTATAGGCGAGTCAATAACCTTTTCCTGGTTTTTGAAAGAATGGTGGGTACTTCGGCTTATACACAGGTCAGTTTATACACGAGTATATACAGTATGTATGTATTTGTACTTGTATTGCTGGATGTCATGACTGTATAGTGTCTTGAACTTCCCATGTATACATGTTCCCCCATATTTGTTTTGTACTATGTACAGCGCTATGGAAGATGTTGGCGCTATATACAGTGGCTTGCAAAAGTATTTGGCCCCCTTGAAGTTTTCCACATTTTGTCATATTACTGCCACAAACATGAATCAATTTTATTGGAATTCCACGTGAAAGACCAATACAAAGTGGTGTACACGTGAGAAGTGTCACAAAAATCATACATGATTCCAAACATTTTTTACAAATAAATAACTGTTAAGTAGGGTGTGCATAATTATTCTGCCCCCTGAGTAAATACTTTGTAGAACCAACTTTTGCTGCATTTACAGTTGCCAGTCTTTTAGGGTATGTCTCAACCAGCTTTGCACATCTAGAGAATGAAATCCTTGTCCATTCTTCTTTGCAAAACAGCTCCAGTTTAGTCAGATTAGATGGACAGCGTTTGTGAACAGCAGTTTTTAGATCTTGCCACAGATTCTTGATTGGATTTAGATCTGGACTTTGACTGGGCCATTCTAACACATGGATATGTTTTGTTTTAAACCATTCCATTGTTGCCCTGGCTTTATGTTTAGGGTTGTTGTCCTGCTGGAAGAGGAACCTCCACCCCAGTCTCAAGTCTTTTGCAGACTCCTGAGGTTTTCTTCCAAGATTGCTGTGTATTTAGCTCCATCCATCTTCCCATCAACTCTGACCAGCTTCCCTGTCCCTGCTGAAGAGAAGCACCCCCAGAGCATGATGCTGCCACCACCATATTTGACAGTGGGAATGGTGTGTTCAGAATGCTGCACAGTGTTAGTTTTCCACCACACATAGCGTTTTTCATTTTGGCCAAAAATTTCCATTTTGGTCTCATCTGACCAGAGCACCTTCTTCCACATGTTTGCTTTGTCCCCCACATGGCTTGTGGCAAACTGCAAACGGGACTTCTTATGCTTTTCTGTTAACAATGGCTTTCTTCTTGCCACTCTTTCATAAAGGCCAACTTTGTGCAGTGCACAACTAATAGTTGCCCTATGGACAGATTCCCCCACCTGAGCTGTAGATCTCTGCAGCTCGTCCAGAGTCACCATGGGCCTCTTGACTGCATTTCTGATCAGCGCTCTCCTTGTTCGGCCTGTGAGTTTAGGTGGACGGCCTTGTCTTGGTAGGTTTACAGTTGTGCCATACTCCTTCCATTTCTGAATGATCGCTTGAACAGTACTCCGTGGGATGTTCAAGGCTTTGGAAATCTTTTTTTAGTCTAAGCTTGCTTTAAATTTCTCAATAACTTTATCCCTGAACTGTCTGGTGTGTTCTTTGGACTTCACGGTGTTGTTGCTCCCAAGATTCTCTTAGACAACCTCTGAGGCCGTCACAGAGCAGCTGTATTTGTACTGACATTAGATTACAAACACACTCTATTTAGTCATTAGCAATCATCAGGCATTGTCTATGGGCAACTGACTGCACTTAGACCAAAGGGGGCTGAATAATTACGCACACCCCACTTTGCAGTTATTTATTTGTAAAAAATGTTTGGAATCATGTATGATTTTCGTTCCACTTCTCACGTGTACACCATTTTGTATTGGTCTTTCACGTGGAATTCCAATAAAAATGATTCATGTTTGTGGCAGTAATGGGACAAAATGTGGAAAACTTCAAGGGGGCCAAATACTTTTGCAAGCCACTGTAAATAAAATAATAATAGTAGGAATGCATCAACACCAAAAGCCAGCACTTTGCCAAAGACATCCTAAGTTTTACAAGACAGACTTGAATTTCTCATGCACACATTGCTTCTTTTCTTCCAAGACCCCTCTGTCTCAATGTGCGGCCGGTCATGTGTGGTACTGTAGGATAAGGAAAAGTTATACCCATAAAGTATATGTGCAGGGACTGAAGCTCTATTTTTTGTTACCAAGAAAGCTCTTTAGTTTTTTGCAACATTTAGTTATTTTTCCCATGCAAGTGAAGTACCACATATGTTATCCCATACACCCAAAGCACTGAAGTTGTAAGTTTTGGTAATTTTTACAGACGTATACTGTACCCTACAATATAATGGCTGTTATGCAATTCAATTTTCTTGAAAGTTTTCTCCTAGGAGATAGTTTTCATCTTATGTTTAAAATACCTTTTCAGTACTCTGCAATTGAAAAAGTACCAATAAGTGGTATATAAAGTACTGTCAACATTATTCTGAGTATTTTCTTGCTACCTGGTACAGTATAAGCTCATTATACTCTGATATAGTTAACATTCGGGCATAGTAAACTAAATGTCCAGGTTCTGGCCAAGCCCCATTATAAGTTTTTGGGGGTAATGCCTGGTACAGTGGGAGTAATGCCTGTTATAGTAAACCTATTTTTCGCCCCTCTGGTAGTCTGTATCTGGCAAAAGTGGAAAGTGGGCATGCACATGCGTCATACGTAAATAAAAAATAAATACGTCAGTCAGAGACCCATAAGCCGTGATCGGTGGGCAGGCTTGGCAGCCACTTGTAGCCTACTTGCTATCTGCATTATCTCAAAAGAACCAGCCGGAGAAACCTATGCTTCCTGTGTCAACTGCTGTCCAATTACTGAGGGAATGGCCTGTCATCTGTGACTTGCTTGTGCATGGCTGCAACACCATGTGCTTGCTGCACAGAAATGTGGACAGAGGAGCACACTACCTGAACTGTACCTGCATTAACTGTTGAGACCTATGCTTCCTTTGCAAACTGTTGCATGATTATTGCATGTAAATCCTTGCATATTGAGCACTGTGCATTTTAATCTTAGACACTGTCTGTGCTCGCTTGCTGAAGCATTGAAAAGAAAAAATGACTCCCAATTATTGACTGAATTAAGATCCAGTACTATAGTATAGTTTAAGAGTTTGAGTATGACCAGTTCTGATATAGTAAACTTCTGATATAGTAAACCACTTTTCCTGGTCTGTTGGAGTTTACTATAAGGGCCCGTTTCCACTAGCGCGAATTCTAATGCAGACAACGCATGCGGATTCGCATAGGCAATACAAGTGGATGGGACTGTTTCCACTTGTCAGTTTTCATTTGCGTTTTTATGTGCAGGATTTTTCTGCACGGTAGACCCTGCAGAATTCGCCTGCGTGTGGAATGCAGGCGAATCGCAGGCAATGTATTTAATAGGGAAATCGCATGCGTTTTTTGCATGCGTTTTTTGCCGCGATTTTGCATTGAAAGTAATGTAAATTGACACAGGCAGTGACATGGTTAAAATCGCATATACCCTGCCTATGCGAAATCGCGGCAAAAAACGCATGCGGAATCGCATCCGCATGCGATTTTGTCAGCGGTGATATGCGGCAATTCCGCACCGCACTAGTGGAAACGGGCCCTAAAGGGATTCTACTGTAGCTTAAAAGGCATTTGATTGATAATGGGTTAAAATATCATCTAGGACAAAACTTTGGAGAAAAAGTGAATTGGATCAGGTCCAATATGTTATCAGAATTTCAAATATTTGGGTTGATTGATTAATCTGCGCTTCTAAAGCAGCGTACATACAACAAAGGGGCTTTCTGTAAACCTGCCTGAACCACCTTCGGCACCAATAGCAGCTTTGCACCAGCATACTGGCTGTTCTGGATTGGGAAATAGTCCTGTCACTTATATGCACACAGGACCGTTGCCCAATCCAGAACAGCCAGTATGCTGGTGCAAAGCTGCTGCTGGCGCCTAAGGGCTGGTTCAGACGGACGTCTGCGTGGCTTCGCGTCTGGGGGCGTTGCAGCGGCTGCGCGGTCAGGCTTTCAGTAGCCTTCGGTCGCGTTCCGATGTGGTCGCGTTTCTTATTTCCCCTAGGGGAACATTAGCTGTCGCGGTTGGCCGCTCCCTGGAAGCAACATGTCGCTTCCAGGGGCAGCTTGAACGCTAACGAAAATTGGGACCCGAACGCCGCGTTCGGGTAAAAGCGCGCAAAAGCTCGGAGTAAACGCTCCCATTCACTTGAATGGGAGCGTTTACCGCGACGTTCCGAACGCTTGCGGTAAACGCTCCGCAAGCATCCGTCTGAACCAGCCCTAAGGCAGTTCAGGCAGGCTTACAGAAAGCTGCTAAGTTGTATGTGCTGCGTGACAGGCAGCGTTTTAGTCCAATCAAGGTGTGTTAAATACTTTTTAGCCATAGACCCGGAACAAGCATGTAGCATATCATGTGTTTCTGATATTATTGTCAGATCTGACAAGATTAGCTGCATGCTTGTTTCTGGTGTGATGCAGACACTACTGCAGACAAATAGACCAGCAGGCCTGCTAGGCAACAGGTATTGTTTAAAAGGAAATAATATTGGCAGCCTTTATCTCATTACAGTTGTCCTTTAAAGAAGACATCAGGGCAAATATAGTAAAATGAGTGGTACTTACAGGGGTCTTCCTCCAGCCCCAAGCTCCCAGGACCTCCCTCACCGCAGCTCTGCCCGCAGCCATTCGCCGCAGCTCCGACCTGGTCCCCGGCGATGACGTCAGAGCGACCTCCAGGTCGCTCTGTACTGCGCCTGCGCGATCGGCGCTGTCAATCACTGCCATGTGAGCCGGAGCGGACTACGCAGGCGCAGTAGTTCTGCGCCTGCGCAGTTCGCTCCGGCCCATGTGGCGGTGATTGATAGCATTCAGAGAAGGGGGTGGAGTGTCACCTGTGTCCGAATAACAGTTTATCAGGTAAGTAATTAACCCTGAGACCTCATCCCATTTCTGCAGCATTAAAGGGAACCTGAGGCCCCATTTAAACTTAGTCCTCTTTCCCACGGACTGTTGAGCTGTATGCTCAGCAAGCAGTTAACAGGCAGCAGTGAGCAGTTACCAGGCAGCAGTGAGAAGTTGTGAGAGTTTGAGAGGCATTTCACTGCCTATGAACAGTCCATGGAAATGAGGCCTTAGGCCCGGTTCACATTGTGTTTTTGAGCCTAATGGATCCGGTGAGTGGATCTGGTCTCCGCTTCCCCGGATCCAGATGGCTCGTCCGTGGCCCTGTTCACATTAGTGAAAACGGATCTGATCAATGATTGATTGGATCCGTTTTCACTCGCCAATACATACTTTATCTTCATAGGCAGCCGGCTTCCTCTTCTTCTGCTGTGACTACACAGTGCGTCATGTGACTGGTCACATGACACGGAAGAAGACAGAAGCCTCTACCGCCGGCAGCATATAAAGATAAGGTATGTATAAATCCTCCCTAGCCCACTCGCCTAGCTGCTGCACCCTCCCCTCACCCTTCTGTCTCTAGATTAGTGGTGGCCCATGCCCCCATCCCCCGTGGAACGGTCCGTTTCTTCACTAGTGTGAAGAAACGTTCCGTTTCCCATTGCCCCCAATGCTGCTGCATTTTTGTCCGGATCTGTTCCGCTAAACAGAACGGGCCTGCAGCAATTTTTAGGTTCGGGTACCGGAACGTAAGGAACGTATCCGTACCAAGTGACGCATGTGAATGGATTCATAGGTTAACATTGGATCCATTCACATCCGTTCCGTTTGTACAGAACTGGGCCTAAATCAGTTGTTCTCAGTTACAACTGAAAGGATAACTGATTTTCAAAGTAATGCCCATGTTTTCCTATGGCACAGTTCCCACTATACGCGTTTTAAAGGACCACTACCGCGAAACACTTTGTTTTTAATCACCCCCATAGTAGTTACATCAATGATACAGAAGCTTCAGTGTGTAATTATTTTCATTATCTTGCATGTACCTTTAAATATCCTAATATCACTATGTCCTGTAGCATCAGCTCAGGCACTAA
The DNA here is from genome assembly GCF_040937935.1 of Hyperolius riggenbachi. Taxonomy (NCBI): domain Eukaryota; kingdom Metazoa; phylum Chordata; class Amphibia; order Anura; family Hyperoliidae; genus Hyperolius; species Hyperolius riggenbachi. Next base: position 272,739,785 of record NC_090650.1, on the reverse strand, counting down.
ACACTTCTTCTGCAAGTAGATATACAGCATAGGGGAATCCTAGGCAGGTAAACTAACTGTCAGTTTAATCCCAACCCCCCCCCCCCCCCTTCCTCCCGTTTGCCCTGCTCTCCACAAACCAACCCTGTGAAAACTTGTGCGGTCAGTCACCTCTGTTCATCCAGCGTGGTTACTTCAAAAGGACCCCCCGCACTCTCTGCCCTGCCGGCATTTGAGGAGACAGCGCTCCCCCATATATACGGCTGTGCAGAATGCAATCGCCGCTGTCCTGCTTCTGCTGTGATGGCTGGGCAATGAGTCACTCTCCCTGTCAGTGTAATCACCGCTGCTCATTTGCGTATATGCAAATACATGCTGTATTTCTACTTGCAGAAGTCTGTCAGCGTTTAGTGCCTGGGCTGACGCTACAGGACATAGTGATATGAGGATATTTAAAGGTACATGCAAGATAATGAAAATAATTACACACTGAAGCTACTGTATCATTGATGTAACTACTATGGGGGTGATTAAAAAAGAAGTGTTTCGCAGTAGTGGTGCTTTAAAGAGAAGTCTCATAAAATCCCCCTTTTTATTTTAACATCTCTTTTACATCCCTGCACTAACTAAAACGCTGCATCCCTGCGGCTGAACACTGAGTAAATCCCCACAAACTCTCCCCCACAAAATCCACGACTTTCTTGTTCGTGGATTTTGCAGCTGAAGGAGGCAGAGCTTTCAGCTGCAGCTCTGCCTCCATGCTCATACAATCCGTGCGTATCTCCGCCTCTCCTCTCTCAGTGAAAAAAGACTGAGAGGGGCGGGCGGAGGCGGCAATCCGCGCTGATAGACGCGTGGAGAGGCAGAGTTACAGCCAAAAGCCATGCCTCTCATGGAAGCGCTCCCCGCAATGTGCCCTCGGGAGTTTGGGGGGATGTAGTTGGTGTTCAGCCGCGTTGATGCAGCGTTTTAGTTAGGGCAGTGATGTAAAAGATTTTTAAAATAAAAGGGTAAATTTTATGAGACTTCAGAGTCTCTTTAAAGGGGTGCTATGGTGAAAAATTGTAAAATGTAAGAAGTACGTTTTTTCCAGAGTAAAATGAGCCATAAATTACTTTTCTCCTATGTTGCTGTCACTTACAGCAGGTAGTAGAAATCTGACAAAAGCGACAGGTTTTGGACTATTCCATCTCTTCACGAGGGATTCCTAAAGATTTATTTATTGTCAAAGGCACTTAGTAAATGGCAGTTGCTCGGTCCAACTGCCAAAAACTGTGTAGCGAGCAGGGAAGCTGGTCAGAATCACTGTTTAAATCCTTTTAAGGGAATATCTTTATAAAGAATAAAAGCCTTGCTGAGAATCCCCTATGAAGAGATGGACTAGTCCAAAACCTGTCATATCTCTACTACCTACTGTAAGTGACAGCAACGTAGGAGAAAAGTAATTTATAGCTCATTTTTACTCTGGAAAAAATGTACTTATTTGTCTATGTTTGCACATATTTTAAATTTTACAATTTTTCGCCATAGTGCCCCTTTAAAGGGATACTGTAGGGGGGTCGGGGGAAAATGAGTTGAACTTACCCGGGGTTTCTAATGGTCCCCCGCAGACATCCTGTGCCCGTGCAGCCACTCACCGATGCTCCGGCCCCGCCTCCGGTTCACTTCTGGAATTTCCGACTTTGAAGTCTGAAAACCACTTCGCCTGCGTTGCAGTGTCCTCGATCCCGCTGATGTCACCAGGAGCATACTGTGCAGGTGCATTATGGTCTGTGTCTGCTCAGTACGCTCCTGGTGACATCAGCGGGAGAGCGAGGACACGGCAACACAGGCGCAGTGGTTTTCAGACTTTAAAGAGAGTCTGAAGTGAGAATAGATCTCGCTTCAGACCTCATAGCTAGCAGGGGCATGTGTGCCCCTGCTAAAACGCCGCTATCCCGCCGCTTAACGGGGGTCCCTGTCCCCCCATATTCCCTCCATAATGCGGGGGAGCGCTTCCGCATTGGGGCAGGACTAACCGCCGCAGCCCTGCTCCACGTGCGTCTGTCAGCGCGTATCTCCGCCTCTCCCCCGCCCCTCTCAGTCTTCCTTCACTGAGAGAGGCGGGGGAGAGGCGGCGATGCGCGTCTGATAGACGCGCTGTGAGGCAGGGCTGCAGCCGTTAGGAAGGGCTAATCTGCGACCAAGAAGACGACCAAGGTTTGCGGGGGGTGGGTTGGGGGGTCAGGGACCCTCGTTCAGCCGCGGGATAGCGGCGTTTTAGCAGGGGCACACATGCCCCTGCTATATATGAGAGCTGAAGCGAGATTTAGTCTCGCTTCAGTGTCTCTTTAAAGTCTGAAATTCCAGAAGTGAATCGGAGGCGGGGCCGGTGCATCGGTGAGTGGCTGCGCAGGCACAGGATGTCTACGGGGGACCGTTAGAAGCCCCGGGTAAGTTCAACTCATTTTCCCCCGACCCCCCTACAGTATCCCTTTAACTGAAATCTTTTTCACAATGCACTGCTGTGGAGAAAAAAAATACGTGCAAAATTATTAAGTATAAACGGGCCCTAAACTGAGAAGAATATGGATTTTTCCTTTTAAAATAATACCAGTTTCCTGACACTCCTGCAGATCCTGTGTTTTTAATACTTTTAGCCACAGCCCCTCAACAAGCATGCAGATCAGGTGCTCTGACTGAAGTCAGACTGGGTTAGCTGCATTCTTGTTTCGAGTGTGTGATTCAGCCACTACTGCAGCTGAAGAGATCAGCAGGACTGACAATCAACTGGTATTGTTTAAAAGGAAACATCCATATCCCTCTCAGTTTAGCTTCCCTTTAAAAACGCTAGCCATTGCAATTAGCGATAGCGCTCTGTAGTGGGTTTCAGGCCTAAGGACCCGTTCTCACCTGAGCAGGAATCGCGTGATTCCCGCTCACGGCAAACCGCTAGCGGTTTAACAAAAACCGCTACACAATGTAGCGAGTGGCAGTGTTCTCACTGCCGCGGTTGCGGTTAGCGATAACCGCAACCGCGCTGCATGCAGCGGTTTGCCGGCGACGAGTGTTCCATGATTAGTGATCGTGATTAGCGTGCAAAGCAAAGCACGCTAATCGCGATCGCTCCAAAACCGCCGCAGTGTCCAATGATTTTTTGCACGCTAATCGCGGGAAAATCACTCCCGCAAAACGCCGGCAGTAATCGCCGGCGTTCTGCGGTTCTAAGTGTGAACGGGCCCTTACACAGGTTTACACAGAAGAGCTACTCCCCATTACTGTGAGTGCTGGAGAGTGGGTGTGGTGAATGGGGCTTACCGAGGGTTAGGAAAGGAGAGCAGAGGCTGATGTAGGGCATCGGGGGTGTTAAGTTGGCCATACACTTATAGATTGCCACTCGATGTGGCAAAAACGATATTCCTCTCTGGAACAGTTGAATTAATTCCTACCACACACTGCACATCGCTTTTCAGTTAAGTCTGCTGATCTACCACCGCTCCTGCCCTAAATTGACCTAGTTGTTCCACCCTGTCTGATTGTTCGACTTTCGTTCAATTATGACCAAATTGTGAAAGTATCAATTGATGGAACAGTGTCCTAGAGTATATTCCCAGAAGATCGATTGACTCTGCAAGAAATAATTTAATTTTCCCCAGATTTGATCACTTTCATATTGACGCCCCAAGATGACCGCTCAATCATAATTTCGGTTGATTTCCAGACCAAATCGATCAAACATAGATTGTTTCAGACAGAAAGATCTTGCTAGAAAGGGGTAGGACTGAGTGCACAGCAGTAGATTAGAGGCCGATCGACAGACCCCCTCCAGGTCTTCACTGGGCACCGGGCAGCCTGTTGGCATCCTGTCTGGCACCACGCATGCTAGTCGGTACTGCAGTTTTATAGATTTTTTATAGAATTCAATGTGATATCTATAAAACAACTCTACAATATGTGACAGTAATAGATCTCCCTTTGATCAGAGCGGGAAGTACCTATTGGTCAGTAGGAGAGGACACTGGGGTCTGCTGTCAGGGACACATGCAAGGGATCTTACCTGCTCTGCTCCCACACAGCTAACCACCCATTCTTGCTAACACTTGGGCTTCCCATCTCTACTGCCTACTGATGGGAGGCGGAGCTTAAGTGGTCAGGAGACGGGGCTTCATGCAGACTGGGGAAGCCCCGCCCCTTACGTCGCGTGTGGCTCCGCCCCTTTTCGCAGACCAGCGGTAAAAAAATCCCTGCCATCACCTGCTGAAACACCAGGGGAGGACTGGCCCAGGGGGACGGGGGGCAATTGCCCCCCGGGCTGCCCGAATCTTAAGTAATTAGGGCCGGCCGCTGCTATACGCAGCGGCCGCAGACATACCACAGGTGACAGGTTCGCAGTGGGGATCGCAACCTCGCGCGATATTTTCCGGCAAGTTGAAGTATCCAATCAAAGAAGGGGCTGAGGCGGCCGGCCGTGGTGCGCCCTTGTGCGTGGCTGCGCCTGCGGTGGATGTGAGTGGCACAAGGACACAAATAGCTTAGGTCCTCTCCGGCCAGGTGGGTTTACCCTGCTTGACTCCGCCCCCCGCCTGGAGCCATTGTCGCCCACAACGTGCTGCTGTGCCTGCGGTGTGATCGGAGTGAGCTGTCTCACTCTTCAGCTTTCTGTGCTGGGGGGGCTGGGGGCCTGGAGCTGTGGCTACGAGTGGCTGGCTGGAGGAGTCGGACACAGTCCTCCCCTGTGCTGCTGTGCCTGAGGTGTCGTCGGAGTGAGCTGTCTCGCTCTTTAGCTTTCTGTGCTGGGGGGGCTGGGGGCCTGGAGCTGCGGCTACGAGTGGCTGGCTGGCTGTCCTGGCTGGAGGAGTCGGACACTCTGGGGGCTGGGAGTCGGAGATGCCACCTATAGCTGCTTGCTGCTGTGGAGGAGGAGGAGGTGTAGGACTGAGGAGACAGGAGGATAGAGGAGGTCGGGTCCAGGTTGCCAGAGGAGAAGGTGGTTTTTATAAATTTTGTTTCTGTACTTCATCTCCCTTCTTGTCACTGAGTTACTCACACTTTGCTGCCTGCCTGCTACTGCTGTCAAATTCAATTCTCTGCCCAGGCCAGTGCCCTCTGAGTTTTTTTTTGTGTGATAATCATCCCCATTCTGACCCTGGCCTGAGGGGGGACGTTTTTTCTTCTTGTGGTGTGATTGGCGGCAGGGGAGGGGGGAGGAAGGCAGTTAGGCACTGTCAAACAGGTAGTTGGAGGGGGGGGGGAGTAGGTGTCAGACAAGTAGTTTGTATGGTGGGTGGGCAGGAGTGGGGTTAGGCATCACCAGGTAGGTAGGTTTGTGTGTGTGTGTGTGTGTGTGTGTGTGTGGGGGGGTTGTTTAAAGGAGTTATCAGGCATTCTTAATGAAATAAGTGTTACTTACCCGGGGCTTCGTCCAGCCCCACGCTCCCAGCATGTCCCTCGCCGCAGCTCTGCAGTCAGCCATTCGCTGCCGCTGCCTCCCAGTCCCCGGCGATGGCACCAGTCCAGGTTAGGCATCAGGTACATTGTGTGTGTGTGTGTGTGTGTGTGTGTGTGTGTGTGTGTGTGTGTGTGTGTGTGTGTGTGTGTGTGTGTGTGTGTGTGTGTGTGTGTGTGTGTGTGTGTGTGTGTGTGTGTGTGTGTGTGTGTGTGTGTGTGTGTGAAGATTTGCACACAAGAAATATATGGCTTTGGGCTGGGGATGCCGTGAAACGGGCCTCTAGTTTGTGTTGTCCCCCCAGGCCAAAAGGTCCCAGTCCTCCCCTGTGAAACACCCAGTGCAGAAATCACTACAGCGTCCCCCTTGTGAAGCCAGTGTGAGGAAGGAGCGCAGAGATCCGTAACTACAGAGGCCCCGCAATACACAGGGCCCAAATGACGCGCTATGCAGCGGGTGACAGGAAGAGGGGGCAGAGCCGTGCATCGCGTGGCAACACAAGTCTATATAAACACAGGGGGCGAGGCTGCGGCATCGGACATTTGAAGAGGGAGGAGCTGAGAAGAGAAGGCGGAGTCGCGCATCGCGTGGCAACACAAGCCTATATAAACACAGGGGGCGAGGCTGCGGCATCAGACAGCGGAGGACATTTGAAGAGGGAGGCGCTGAGTTGAAGAGAAGGCGGAGTCGTGCATCGCGTGGCAACACAAGTCTATATAAACACAGGGGGCGAGGCTGCGGCATCGGACATTTGAAGAGGGAGGAGCTGAGGAGAAGAGAAGGCGGAGTCGCGCATCGCTTGGCAACACAAGCCTATATAAACACAGGGGGCGAGGCTGCGGCATCAGACAGCGGAGGACATTTGAAGAGGGAGGCGCTGAGTTGAAGAGAAGGCGGAGTCGTGCATCGCTGGGCAGCAGAAGCCTATCTACATGCTAGAGCCAAGCAAGGCTGCAGCGGCACACAGCTGGAGAGGGAGGAGCCGCTCTGGCGCCAGAGAAGAGAGGGAGGATCCGAGTGTGGCAATAGTGAGGACGACACGCATAGGTGGAGCAGGGGCGTAGGGCCTGTGGTCGCAACGGTCGCCTCGGCGACCGGGCCCGGCTCCTGAAGAGGCGGGGGAGGGGCCCAGGGGGCCCATGTCCATTTGGACTCGGAGATCCCTGCGTGCGTTATTGGGAGGGGGGAGCTGCAGCCGTGGGGAGGGCAGCCCGACCCCCCCCCCCCCCTCAGATGCAGAGTGCGCGGCGCACGGAAGCGCTGTAGGCAGAACTCACCTGCCTGCGTTCCAAGCGCCGCTGGTCTCCTCCCGCTCTGCATAGATCTGCTGTTACACACTGCTTCCGGCTAAACAGGAAGCAGTGTGTAACAACATCTATACAGAGCGGGAGGAGACCAGCGGCGCAGGGACGGAGGTGAGTTCCGCCTACAGCGCTTCCGTGCGCTGCGCACTCTGCATCTGAGGGGGAGAGGAAGGGAGGGAGAGGGCAGCTAGCGACCTACCTACCTACCTAACCTACCCTGGGGGGCCAGCTACCTACCTAACCTATCCTGGGGGGCCAGCTACCTACCTAACCTATCCTGGGGGGCCAGCTACCTACCTAACCTATCCTGGGGGGCCAGCTACCTACCTAACCTATCCTGGGGGGCCAGCTACCTACCTAACCTATCCTGGGGGGCCAGCTACCTACCTAACCTATCCTGGGGGGCATCTACTTACCTAACCTATCCTGGGGGGCCAGCTACCTACCTAACCTATCCTGGGGGGCCAGCTACCTACCTAACCTATCCTGGGGGGCCAGCTACCTACCTAACCTATCCTGGGGGGCCAGCTACCTACCTAACCTATCCTGGGGGGCCAGCTACCTACCTAACCTATCCTGGGGGGCCAGCTACCTACCTAACCTATCCTGGGGGGCCAGCTACCTACCTAACCTATCCTGGGGGGGGCAGCTACCTAACCTATCCTGGGGGGGCAGCTACCTACTTAACCTATCCTGGGGGGCCAGCTACCTACCTAACCTATCCTGGGGGGCCAGCTACCTACCTAACCTATCCTGGGGGGCCAGCTACCTACCTAACCTATCCTGGGGGGCAGCTACCTACCTAACCTATCCTGGGGGGCCAGCTACCTACCTAACCTATCCTGGGGGGCCAGCTACCTACCTAACCTATCCTGGGGGGCCAGCTACCTACCTAACCTATCCTGGGGGGCCAGCTACCTACCTAACCTATCCTGGGGGGCCAGCTACCTACCTAACCTATCCTGGGGGGCCAGCTACCTACCTAACCTATCCTGGGGGGCAGCTACCTACCTAAGCTATCCTGGGGGGGCAGCTACCTAACCTATCCTGGGGGGGCAGCTACCTAACCTATCCTGGGGGGGCAGCTACCTACTTAACCTATCCTGGGGGGCCAGCTACCTACCTAACCTATCCTGGGGGGGCCAGCTACCTACCTAACCTATCCTGGGGGGGCCAGCTACCTACCTAACCTATCCTGGGGGGCCAGCTACCTACCTAACCTATCCTGGGGGGCAGCTACCTACTCTAACCTATCCGGGGGGGCAGCTACCTACTCTAACCTATCCTGGGGGAAAGCTACCTAATCTATCCTGGGGGGCAGCTACCTAACCTATCCTGGGGGGCACCTACCTCATCTAACCTATACTGGGGGGCAGCTACCTAATCTAACCTATACTGGGGGGCACTAGTGTTGGGCGAACAGTGTTCGCCACTGTTCGGGTTCTGCAGAACATCACCCTGTTCGGGTGATGTTCGAGTTCGGCCGAACACCTGACGGTGCTCGGCCAAACCGTTCGGCCATATGGCCGAACTAAGAGCGCATGGCCGAACGTTCCCCGAACGTTCGGCTAGCGCTGTGATTGGCCGAACGGGTCACGTGGTTCGGACCCGAACGCGCTCTGATTGGCCGAACTGTCACGTGGTTCGGGTAAATAAATACCCGAACCACGTCATATCTCCGCCATTTGTCTGTGGGTTTAGCTTTGGGTAGGCAGGCAGGGTAGTTCGCGCTCCAGCCACGCTAGCCAGGGTCCCCCCCAGTCATTGTGTGTCACTGCTGGGAACAGTAGTACACCGCTCGTTCAGCCACACTATATAGCATTCTGTGTACTGTTCTGTGTCTGCTGGGAACAGTGGTACACCGCTCGTTCAGCCACACTATATAGCATTCTGTGTACTGTTCTGTGTCTGCTGGGAACAGTGGTACACCGCTCGTTCAGCCACACTATATAGCATTCTGTGTACTGTTCTGTGTCTGCTGGGAACAGTAGTACACCGCTCGTTCAGCCACACTATATAGCATTCTGTGTACTGTTCTGTGTCTGCTGGGAACAGTAGTACACCGCTCGTTCAGCCACACTATATAGCATTCTGTGTACTGTTCTGTGTCTGCTGGGAACAGTAGTACACCGCTCGTTCAGCCACACTATATAGCATTCTGTGTACTGTTCTGTGTCTGCTGGGAATAGTGGTACACCGCTCGTTCAGCCACACTATATAGCATTCTGTGTACTGTTCTGTGTCTGCTGGGAACAGTAGTACACCGCTCGTTCAGCCACACTATATAGCATTCTGTGTACTGTTCTGTGTCTGCTGGGAACAGTAGTACACCGCTCGTTCAGCCACACTATATAGCATTCTGTGTACTGTTCTGTGTCTGCTGGGAACAGTAGTACACCGCTCGTTCAGCCACACTATATAGCATTCTGTGTACTGTTCTGTGTCTGCTGGGAACAGTAGTACACCGCTCGTTCAGCCACACTATATAGCATTCTGTGTACTGTTCTGTGTCTGCTGGGAATAGTGGTACACCGCTCGTTCAGCCACACTATATAGCATTCTGTGTACTGTTCTGTGTCTGCTGGGAACAGTAGTACACCGCTCGTTCAGCCACACTATATAGCATTCTGTGTACTGTTCTGTGTCTGCTGGGAACAGTAGTACACCGCTCGTTCAGCCACACTATATAGCATTCTGTGTACTGTTCTGTGTCTGCTGGGAATAGTGGTACACCGCTCGTTCAGCCACACTATATAGCATTCTGTGTACTGTTCTGTGTCTGCTGGGAACAGTGGTACACCGCTCGTTCAGCCACACTATATAGCATTCTGTGTACTGTTCTGTGTCTGCTGGGAACAGTGGTACACCGCTCGTTCAGCCACACTATATAGCATTCTGTGCACTGTTCTGTGTCTGCTGGGAACAGTAGTACACCGCTCGTTCAGCCACACTATATAGCATTCTGTGTACTGTTCTGTGTCTGCTGGGAACAGTAGTACACCGCTCGTTCAGCCACACTATATAGCATTCTGTGTACTGTTCTGTGTCTGCTGGGAACAGTAGTACACCGCTCGTTCAGCCACACTATATAGCATTCTGTGTACTGTTCTGTGTCTGCTGGGAATAGTGGTACACCGCTCGTTCAGCCACACTATATAGCATTCTGTGTACTGTTCTGTGTCTGCTGGGAATAGTGGTACACCGCTCGTTCGCCACTGTATAGCATTGTGCTCTGTGTCGCTGCTGGGAATAGTGGTACACCGCTCACCCGTCACTGTATAGCATTGTGCTCTGTGTCGCTGCTGGGAATAGTGGTACACCGCTCACCCGTCACTGTATAGCATTGTGCTCTGTGTCGCTGCTGGGAATAGTGGTACTGTATAGCATTTCTGTACTGCCACTGTACTGCTGCCAGTCAGCGTGTACTGTAAGGATAAGTGAAATGAGGAAGAAATCCGGTGAAAGAGGGAGGGGCAAGGGAAGAGGTGTTTCCCCTGACGGTTCACGTACAGGCCACAGGGGAGCACCCAAGAAAACCCACTCAATACCGCCCATGTTGTCCAGGACAACAACCCTCACAAATCCAAAAGAACAGGACCAGATAATTACTTGGATGACCTCTCAAGCGTCCAGCAGTGGGTTAAGCAGCACCAGCACATCACGCACGAGGTCCGAGTCCTCAGCCAGTTACAAGGAGCCAGTGGGCACAAAGCTGACACAACCGGCAGCGACACCACGCACACAACTGCCAGATAACCAGTCCGATGAATTACCTCAGGACACAATGGGGTATTCGCAGGAGCTATTCCCAGCCCAACAAACTTCCACCTTTCAAAGGTCAATGGAGGAACAGCCAGAAATGTTGTGCCTGGATTCACAACCGTTAACTGTGGGAAATGCACCGCGCACTGAAATACAAGGCGAGTCCGAAGAGGACTCGGAAACCCAAATCCCAGAGCAATTTGGGCAGGAGGGGTTGCAATTGCAGGAGGTCGGCCGACAAGATCTGGAAGACGACGTTGGAGTGTGCTGCGCAGAGGTTGTTGTGGGGAGCTCTACTCCACGGCGGTGGCCCACAATGACATATGACGAGTTTGAGGAGATGGAAGAGGAGGGTATGGACAATGTGGACAGAGACCCAGATTTTGTTTGTGAACGAGAACATCGCCGTCGTAGCAGCAGCACAGATGAGTCTGTTGAAGAACACACTGCTGCACGAGTTCGCCTTGTGCCACAAGGTAGGCGGCGCGCAATTTCAGGCACCACAAGCGTGGAAGTTCAAGTGAGAGGCAAAAGAGGAGCAAACAGAAATCGCCAGCAAGGAGGCAGGTGCTCCAAAGTCTGGGCTTTCTTTGAAGACTGCACTGAGGATGTTACCATGGCGATTTGCAAGGTGTGCAAGACCCGCCTGAGCAGGGGGAAAAATATTAACAACCTCTCCACCACCAGCATGAGCCGTCACATGCTATCCAAACATCCCACTCTTTGGGCAAACGCGTCAGGACAGGGTACCAGAAACAACACTGCCTCCCTTGGGTTCACCAGACTCACCACCAGACCCGCCTCAGCAGCAGCAGTAGCCCAGCCATTGCGTGGTTCACAACATTCACAAACATCAGACGACGCTGACACTGTCACTTTCCGGAGTAGTGCTCTTGAGGTCTCCCAGTGTTCATCAAACACAACAACCAACAGCCCTTCCGTGTGCAGCGCTACGGTTCAGTTGTCTGTGTCGGAGATGTTTGAGCGCAAGAGGAAATTGCCAGCAAATGACCCCCGGGCCGTGGCAGTAACAGCCAGCATAGCCAAGCTTCTGGCCTGCGAAATGCTGCCATATCGATTGGTGGAGACAAACAGCTTCAAGGGCATGATGTCAGTGGCCATCCCACGTTACGTGGTTCCCAGCCGCTACCACTTTGCGCGCTCTGCAGTGCCTGAGTTGCATGAGCACGTGGTCAGCAAAATAACCCGAAGCTTGAAGAATGCCGTTGCCTGCAAGGTTCACCTCACCACTGACACCTGGACGAGTGCGTTCAGCCAGGGTCGATACATCTCCCTTACCGCGCACTGGGTGAACCTTGTGGAGCCTGGCAGCGATTCCTCACCTGCTACGGCACGGGTGTTGCCCACGCCACAAACAGCTGCACCGCCGTCCCTCCCACTGGATAACAGCAGCACCTACCTCTCTGACTCCTTCTCCTCCAACGCATCTCAAAGCTGTACCTCATCCGGAAACGCTAACCCAGCAGCAGTAGGATCGTGGAAGCAGTGCAGCACAGCTGTTGGCATGCGTCAGCAAGCGTTGCTGAAGCTAATCTGCCTTGGGGATAAGCAGCACACAGGGGAGGAAATTTGGAGGGGAATAAAGGAACAGACGGATTTGTGGCTGGCACCGCTGGACCTGAAACCGGGCATGGTTGTGTGTGATAATGGGAGTAATCTCATTCGCGCTTTAAGGTTGGCTAAGCTGACACACATCCCTTGCCTGGCGCACGTGATGAACCTAGTAGTTCAGCGGTTCCTGAGGACATACCCAGGCGTGCCCGATCTGCTGTTGAAGGTGCGTCGAGTGTCCAAACATTGTAGAAATTCCAGTACTGCTTCGGGGGCACTCGCCAAGATGCAGGAGCGCTTCAATCTCCCCCACCATCGCTTGCTGTGTGATGTCCCTACGCGCTGGAATTCTACGCTGCACATGCTAGCCCGCTTTTGCGAGCAGAAGAGTGCAGTGGTCCAGTACATGACGGCGCAGTACCGAGGCGCATCCGGCCAGCTGCCAAGCTTCTGTGGATCCGATTGGGCCAACATGTTGGACCTCTGCCAAGTCCTCCAAAATTTTGAGCAATCCACGTTGCTTGTGAGCAGTGACAACTCTTCAGTCAGCATTACCATACCACTGCTGTGTTTACTGAAGAGGTCGATGTTAAAAATCAAGGAAACAGCTGTCATGATGCAACTGGGGGAATCTGAAGGAGAAAACGATCAGCGTGATGGTACCAACATCAGGCCATCCGCCTCAGGGAACGCTGGCCCCAGCAGCTATGACGAAGAAGAGGAGGAGGAACAGCTGGAGTTGGAGCAGGAATTTCATGCCACCACTGACGAGGGCCAGAGCGGTGCACGTTGGACTTCCACAATTCAACGCGAATGGTCAGCAGAAGCAGACCAGGAGGAAGGTGACGACTATGATGCATCACAACAACTATCACAACGCTCACAAGAGGATGATGAGGATTCTGGTAGGACTCTGGCACACATGGCTCAATTCATGCTAGACTGCATTGAACGTGACCCACGCATTGTGCGCATTCTGGACAACACCAATTACTGGGTTTATACCCTTCTGGATCCACGGTACAAACACAATGTTCCAAAACTGCTTGAAGAAAGAGTCAGACAGGTCAAAATGGAAGAATACCAGCAGGCCCTTGTGGAGACTTTAGAGAGGAGATTGACATCCTCCCCCTCCTCTAGCCAGTTGTACGCAGACAGACTGACTTCCGCAAACCCAGGACGACCAGGAGGGCAGCAAACAACGCAAGCCGCAGCTAGTACCCAAAAGGGAATGGTATCGGCAGTGTCCTTGGAGTGGGAAAATTTTCTGACACCCATGCAGCCGCAGCCCACTGAACAGCAAGCGTGCAGATCCACCTCCAACACCGATCGCCTGGAGAAGATGGTCAAGGACTACATGTCAGATGGCGTAGCTGTGTCGAACCATCCATCTGCACCCTTCAACTATTGGGTATCGAAGCTAGACACCTGGCACGAACTGGCAATGTACGCAATAGAGGTGCTGGCTTGCCGGGCAGCCAGCGTTATGTCGGAACGCTGTTTCAGTGCTGCCGGAGGCATCGTCACAGATCGGCGTATCCGCCTCTCTACAGAAAATGCAGACCGTCTGACTCAAATTAAAATGAATCAATCCTGGATTGGAAATGACTACGCAACACTCCAGGACCCCAACCAAGTAACATGACCAATGAACATCTGGGATGGTGTTGCGTTTCCGGGCCCTGTTTATTGAACCTCTCATCTGTATTACATTTATGACTGCATGGCGGCAAAAAGCATTGCTGCTATATCCGCACGCTTTTTGTCCACATGCAAGGCCTGGGTTGTTGTGTCTCACAAAGCGTGGCCTTCTCCTCCTGCGCCTGCTCCTGTTCCATCACGTCTGCTGCTGCTGGGTTAGCGTTGCCGCGTGGTCCCTGTTTATTGAACCACTTATCTTTATTACATTTATGACTGCATGGCGGTACAAAGCATGCTATCCGCACGCTTCTTGCCCTCATGCAAGGCCTGGGTTGTTGTGTCTCACAAAGCGTGGCCTTCTCCTCCTGCGCCTGCTCCTGTTCCATCACGTCTGCTGCTGCTGGGTTAGCGTTGCCGCGTGGTCCCTGTTTATTGAACCACTTATCTTTATTACATTTATGACTGCATGGCGGTACAAAGCATGCTATCCGCACGCTTCTTGCCCTCATGCAAGGCCTGGGTTGTTGTGTCTCACAAAGCGTGGCCTTCTCCTCCTGCGCCTCCTCCTGTTCCATCACGTCTGCTGCTGCTGGGTTAGCGTTGCCGCGTGGTCCCTGTTTATTGAACCACTTATCTTTATTACATTTATGACTGCATGGCGGTACAAAGCATGCTATCCGCACGCTTCTTGCCCTCATGCAAGGCCTGGGTTGTTGTGTCTCACAAAGCGTGGCCTTCTCCTCCTGCGCCTGCTCCTGTTCCATCACGTCTGCTGCTGCTGGGTTAGCGTTGCCGCGTGGTCCCTGTTTATTGAACCACTTATCTTTATTACATTTATGACTGCATGGCGGTACAAAGCATGCTATCCGCACGCTTCTTGCCCTCATGCAAGGCCTGGGTTGTTGTGTCTCACAAAGCGTGGCCTTCTCCTCCTGCGCCTCCTCCTGTTCCATCACGTCTGCTGCTGCTGGGTTAGCGTTGCCGCGTGGTCCCTGTTTATTGAACCACTTATCTTTATTACATTTATGACTGCATGGCGGTACAAAGCATGCTATCCGCACGCTTCTTGCCCTCATGCAAGGCCTGGGTTGTTGTGTCTCACAAAGCGTGGCCTTCTCCTCCTGCGCCTGCTCCTGTTCCATCACGTCTGCTGCTGCTGGGTTAGCGTTGCCGCGTGGTCCCTGTTTATTGAACCACTTATCTTTATTACATTTATGACTGCATGGCGGTACAAAGCATGCTATCCGCACGCTTCTTGCCCTCATGCAAGGCCTGGGTTGTTGTGTCTCACAAAGCGTGGCCTTCTCCTCCTGCGCCTCCTCCTGTTCCATCACGTCTGCTGCTGCTGGGTTAGCGTTGCCGCGTGGTCCCTGTTTATTGAACCACTTATCTTTATTACATTTATGACTGCATGGCGGTACAAAGCATGCTATCCGCACGCTTCTTGCCCTCATGCAAGGCCTGGGTTGTTGTGTCTCACAAAGCGTGGCCTTCTCCTCCTGCGCCTGCTCCTGTTCCATCACGTCTGCTGCTGCTGGGTTAGCGTTGCCGCGTGGTCCCTGTTTATTGAACCACTTATCTTTATTACATTTATGACTGCATGGCGGTACAAAGCCTGCTATCCGCACGCTTCTTGCCCTCATGCAAGGCCGGGGTTGTTGTGTCTCACAAAGCGTGGCCTTCTTCTCCTCCTGCGCCACCCTCCTCCTGTTCCATCACGTGTGCTGCTGCTGGGTTAGCGTTACCGGTCCCTTTTCCTGGAACCTCTTATATGTATTACATTTATGACTGCATGCCGACAAAAAACATGTTACCTGTGCAAAGAAAACAGACATTTCCCGCATTTAAAAGACAGTTTTCCCTTTGAAACTTTAAAATCGATTTTCTCAAAAACTATAAGCTCTTTTTGCTAATTTTTTTTTCCTCTTGTACCCACTCCCAAGGTGCACATACCCTGTAAATTTGGGGTATGTAGCATGCAAGGAGGCTTTACAAACCACAAAAGTTCGGGTCCCCATTGACTTCCATTATGTTCGGAGTTCGGGTCGAACACCCGAACATCGCGGCCATGTTCGGCCTGTTCGGCCCGAACCCGAACATCTAGATGTTCGCCCAACACTAGGGGGCACCTACCTATCTAACCTGGGGGCACTTAATTGTCTAACCTGTATTCGGGGCACCTAGCTAGCCTATACAGGTGGCAACTATACTGGCTACCTATATTGGAGGCACCTACCTAACTAACCTATACTGGGGGCACCTACCTATCTAACCTATGCTGGGGGCAACTATTCTGGCTACCTATATTAGAGGCACCCACCTAGCTAACCTGTACTGGCGGCGCCTGCCTATCTAACCTATACTGGGGGCAACTATACTGGCTACCTATGCTGGAGGCACCTACCTGGCTAACCTATACCGGGGGCAACTATACTGGCGTACCTATGCCTGGCTACCTATACTGGGGGGACCTATAGCTGGCTATAGGGATTCGGATATGTGTGTGCGTCGGGTGTTGCCGGGGGAGGGGGGGCTGTTGTTGCCGTGGGGGGGGGGGCCCACATCCAGATTCCGCATCGGGGCCCAGAGGTTTGTAGCTACGCCACTGAGGTGGAGGCTGCAATGGGAGAAAGCTGGAGAGGGAGGAGCCGTGTAGTAACGAGAAGAAACGCCCACCCAGTGCTGAAATCACCAAGACATCCCCCTCGTGAAGCCAGCGCGAGCAAGGAGAGCCAAGGTCCGCGCTTCGCTTCACGTGACTACAGACTATGACTGAAGCCCCGCCCCTCTTCCCGACCAGCGCCGACCAGCGAGGAAACAACTGTATCTCTGCTATCACCCCTCCTGAAACACCCGGTGCAGAAATCAGTACCCCCTCCTCCCCCATCGCTAAGATCCGTGCATCGCGTGACTGGAGAGGCCCGCAATACACAAGGCAAATCACATGACAGGGAGAGGGGGCGGAGCCGCACATCGCGTGGCAACACAGGCCTATTTACACACGTGGGACGAGGCGGCGGCATCAAACAGCGGCAGACATCTGAAGAGGGAGGAGGCGCTGATGTCACTAGTGAGGAGCCGATAGGAGCCCCGCATCGCTTGGCAGCATCACTAGGCCTATCTACACGCTATAGGACAAGGCTGAAGCGGCAGACAGCTGAGGAGGGAGGAGCCACGTCTGGCGCTAGTGAGGAGAGAGCGGATCCGAGTGACGGAAGGAACCGCAGATGCTGCCACTGTAGGAGTCCTGCCCTCAGTATGAGCGTCGGTGATAGGAGGGAGGAGAATCCGACTGAGCTGCTATGCCGCTGACCAGGAGGGAGTTCCTGATGGTCCATCCACTGCCTACAGAGGATGATGTAAGCCTGCTTATCTTATGCTAGTAGTCAGGGCTGTATTTAGGGTTTGGGCTCCTCTAGGCACCCCAAACCACGGTGCCCCCCCCCTACCGAGGACGTTGGCGGCGCGCAAAGCGCGCCGCGGTGAAAAATGGGCGTGGTCACATAATACAGTGGGCGTGTCCATAACCCAGTGGGTGTGGCCAATTAAAATTTTCTAGTAAGCCAAAGTCGGTGGGGCCATGTTTTCTCCCTGGGTATGAGTAAAGTGACCCTAAAAAAGCAAGTAGGAAATGTCACACACACACACACACACACACACACACACACACACACATTAGCCAGTGTTCTCTCGCACAAAGTAGTGGTAGGTATTAGATTGTGAGCTCCCCTGAGAAAAGTCAGTAACATGACTGTTCTCTGCAAAGTGCTGCAGAAGATGTCAGTGTTATATAACTACATAATAATATGGTAGGGCATTAGACTATGGTAGGATTAGATTGTAAGCTCCTCAGAGGATAGTCAGTGACATGACTACATACTCTGTGAAGTACTGCTGAAGATGGCAGTACAATATAGTACAGTAGTATGGCAGCATGGTGGCGTAGTTGTTAGCGCTCTCGCCTTGCACCGCTGGGTCCCCGGTTCGAATCCCAGCCAGGGCACTATCTGCAAGGAGTTTGTATGTTCTCCCTGTGTCTGTGTGGGTTTCCTTAAGACACTCTGATTTCCTCCCACATCCCAACAACATACGATACAGATAAGTTAATTGGCTTCCCCTAAAAATTGGCCCTAGACTACGATACTTACATACACACATGACTATGGTAGGGATTAGATTGTGAGCCCCACTGTGGGACAGTTAGTGACAAGACAATACATACTCTGTACAGCGCTGCGTAATATGTTGGCGCTATATAAATAATTAGTATAAGTACAGTCAGTGGCGGCTCCAGGTTTTTTGGGAGGGGTGCTATGCAGGTGCTGGATTAATTTTTGTGGCTATAAAAAAATGGGTGTGGCCATGACCGGATGAGGGCGGAGCTAACTGTAATTTAACGTGAACCTGAGGTGAGAGTGATATGGAGGCTGCCATATTTATTTCCTTTTAAACAATACTAGTTGCCTGGCAGCACTGCTGATCTTTTTGACTGCAGTAGTGAACTGAATTACACCAGAAACAAGCATGCAGCTAATCTTATCAGTTCTGACAATATTGTAAGAACCCCCCGACCTACTGCATGCTTGTTCGGGGTCTATGGTTGAAAGAATTAGAGGCAGAGGACCAGCACGGCAGCCAGGCAACTGGTATTGCTTAAAAGGAGATAAATATGGCAGCCTCAATATTATTCTCACCTCGGGTTCACTTTAAAAGTGCAACGCAAAGACAGTGGGCCCAAGTTTAGGTCACCCTTTCCCCAGAAAATTCACATAATTGTGCAGGTTTTCTCAAGAAAATACACGTAATGTGAGCAGATTGCCCAGAACATATATTCAATCGTGGCAGATTTGACCAGAAAATACATGTAATCATGTCGGCAGATTTGACCAGAACTACGAGCAATCATGTCAGCAGATTTGACCAGAACTACGAGCAATCATGTCAGCAGATTTGACCAGAACTACGAGCAATCATCAGGGGCGTAGCAATAGGGGGTGCAGCGGTAGCGACCGCATCGGGGCCCTTGGGCCAGAGGGGCCCCGAAGGGCCCTCCCTCAACTACAGTATTAGCTTTCTATTGGTCCTGTGCTCATAATAATCACTTCTATAGATACTTTGAATAGTGGTAATCATTAACAAACTGTTTCCCATCCCCTTCTTGCACCTCTGACACTGTAGTTGCCATTGGCAGGTTTTGGTGCACCGTATCAATTGTTATGTATAGAGTGCTTGGGGGGGGGCCATTGTAAAACTTGCATCGGGGCCCACAGCTCCTTAGCTACGCCACTGGCAATCATGTCAGCAGATTTGATCAGAAATACGTGCAATAATGTCAGCAGATTTGATCAGAAATACGAGCAAAAATTTCAGCAGATTTGATCAGAACTACGAGCAATCATGTCAGCAGATTTGACCAGAACTACGAGCAATCACGTCAGCAGATTTGACCAGAAATACGAGCAATAATGTCAGCAGATTTGATCAGAACAGTCTAACGGGCTGGGCTGACCAGATGCGTGTTCTCAGTACTGCAGTGTCCTCAATCTACCCCCCTCACTTTACATAGGATTTATGTGAGGGGGAGTTAGACTGAGGACACTGCGATATTGAAAACACATCTGGTCACGGGGCAGCTATTTGATGTGATGTGTGTGACTGGCTGATGATCGTGTGCTCCTTTCAAAGCCCCTTCCCCCTCCATACCTGTTTTATTCCAGGCACAGGACAAGGATCCAGCTGTCATCATGTGGATGCCTGGACTCTGTGTCATGCATGGCATTACAGACACGGTTCACTGCTTCCTGAGTGAGATAAAGGGTTTCCTGTCCCGTTCAGTCCAGCCACAGCTCACATGGTTGTTCTCAGGCAACGCTGCAGAAGGCTACTTCCGATGAAGCAGAAATCTGCTTCCTGCTGTTGCCTAGCAACCCTATGCCACACAGCTGTGACTGTCATCTGTCTGATGACAGCGCGCCACAGGGCAGATTGAATAGGAGGACAAGACTGCTAGGGGCTGCTGCAGCTGGCAAGCACACAGTAACACTAAACTGACTCACCAAGTCACCGCTTGCAGCTGCTTCAGTCTCCCACTAGCTGGAGTCCTCCTGACTATCAAAGAAGTGGCTGCTGCTTGCCAATTATTAGCTCCCGGCCGGCCCCCAAGTTCAAAGTCGGCAGGTGGCGGGAGCTTGAAAGGGGAAGTGCATAAGGAGACGGAAGAGGATAGTGGATGAGGGGAGGAGCGGATGCTAGGAAGTAGCAAGTTCCCGGCCGGCCGCTGCCACTTTGCTGAATTCTGGAGGGGGGAGAGAGTTCCCCTGATGAGTGTGTGCCTGCTCTCCGCTGTCCCCAAACCCCCCCCCCCCCCCCCCCCCCCCAGGCCGCACATATAAGAAAAAAAACTGAGAGGTATAAAAAAAAATAAAAATAAAAAAAATAAAAAAATATAGCCAATAGGTGGCCACCCCCCCCGAGGGGCCGCCCATGGCACCGGCCCACGGGTGCCTCTTAAGAGATACGGCCCTGCTAGTAGTCACAACTTGTCACGTGCTAGATGTGAATGTCATCATCCTCTGCTCCTTACATCTGTCACTCTCATCATCTGCTTTCCTTTCTCATCACCCCCTAAGCTTTTACTCTTATCATCTGCTGTCTAGGGATGATCAATGAGATGCAAATATTTCCACATTTTTGCAGGATTTTGTAAATTTGTATGCAAATTTATGCAGCTTGAAAATCGAAAATCTACTTTCACTAAGGTTTTAACTGATTGGTCGTTTTTCAAGCTGCATGCATTTTCATACAAATGTACATAATCCTGTGTGAACTTGGAAATATTTACATTTTAGTGATCAACCCTACTGCTTTCATTACTCTTTGCTGGTCAGCAATCAGTCTTGTCATTGGCTAAATGCCCCTCTACACCATGCAATATGAGTGTTCGATCCTGCTTGTGATCGATAAATCCATTGAAATCGAATATGGTAAACTGCAGAATTGAATGTTTCTTTGTGATTATTAGGTCGATTCGGCCAAACTCTCATGCGATAGGGAATCGGACAGGTTAGATTTTATCTGCTTATCGAATGCGACAGCTGCGAATTAACTGATAAAGTCGTTAAACCGATCAAAATTGATGGAAAAAAATGCAAAGTGTGGAGGAATTTGTTTGATCGAGTCTTCCATCATACCATCGAAGAAGATCATGCCATCGGAAGTCATTTCGTACAGAAAATCTCCTGGTGTAGAGGGGGCATAAATGTCACATCCTGTACTCTATTTCATCATCTACTGTGACTTCTCATGCTTCTCATTACCCTTTAGCTGTCATATCTCATCATCTCATACACTAGGATAATCGTTACTACTCATTATGCATAAGCTCATTGTGCAATATGTGGATTGAAAACAAACTTTAATTCAAAATTGCACTTACAATCTCTTTAAAAGAAGCATCCGAGGTCACAAAAATGAGATCTACTTACCCGGGTCTTCCTCCAGCCCCTGACAGCTTAAATGTCCCTTGTCACAGCTCCGGTGTCCCAGGATCTCCTCTGTTTCAGATGGTGACTTTGGCAGGTTCGGCCTGTACTGCACGAGCGCTGCTCACGTGGTCTGGAGCGTTCTGCACAGTAGTTTTGTGCCTGCGCACAACGCTCCAGACCAAGTGAGCTTGATTGACAGCGGAGCAGGTGCAGTAGAGGCCGACCTAGCGAAGTCGCCATCTGAAACGGAAGAGATCCCGGGACACCCGAGCTGTGGTGAGGGACATGTCGGCTTCCAGGGGCTGGAGGAAGCCCTGGGTAAGTAGATCTAGGAAGCAAACTTAACCCAAGGTGGTCTCTTGGATTGACGGTCACTATGTGGATGGCAGTTTCTCATAACCTGGTCTTCCGTATCCACACTACTCTCCACTATTTCCTTATCCCGCATTAGGCTCCTTTGGTACGCAGAGTGCGTGAGAAACGCTTTGTAGCTTCATATTACCGCTATCTGCCACTTGCCAAATCAGGGTTCTTTTGTCTGGAAAAATAGCTTTATCGAGTTCACCCCATCTCCTTTTTGATAGAGGTGGAGGTGTTGTAGTGTTCCTTGGCCCTCATGAGTACTGTGATGGGAAGCTTTGATTCCCACCCCTTCCCCTCTAGCAAGGTTCCCCACCATAACTGGAAGTCATGTGGGTTGATATTGCATCTGTCCTACTGGACCACTAACCTTTTACTAAGACCCCGTGTTAACAGACTACGCAAGTTCACTTACAAACTTGCACATGTATTTTTGAAAAAAGTGATTGTCAGGGATCACACGGAATAGCATTTTTTTATATAAATGAGATTGGTATTATGCAGCTGAAGCAGTGCAATACATGATGAGGTATGGCAGAATGTGCATGTGTCACACACGCTTTTGCCCGTTTTCTATTTATTTCAGTGGAGCTGATTGTGGCTTCTAATGTGCAGAGGTACTGTGTACTAAGCTAAAATATTAGTAAAGCACTCTCATTGAGACTCAGGACTAGCCGACACAGCAAAGGTGGGGGTGGACCTATGCTCTGTAGAAAGGGCTATTCCAAGGAGAAAAGAATATGTAGAATTAAAAGTATTTAAAGGGTCCCTGAACACAAAAAATAAAAGGAATCTGGACATACCTGGGGCTTCATTTAGCCCCAAGTAAGCATACAGCAAACACATGTCTAAGAAACGCTCTCAGAGCATGAAATGTATACTTCACACATGCAGGTGCTGCTTACAGTCCCAGGTAAGTCCGGATTCCATTTATTTTTTTGTATTCAGGGTCACTTTAAGAAAATGGACTGTTGCTGCAAGCAGTGCCTGCATGTGTGTAGTATACAATTAACGTACAGCGCTGCATAATATGTTGGCGCTTTATAAATACAATAAATAAATAAATATACATTTCATTTTAAAGGGAACCAAAACTGAGAGGAATATGGATGTTTCCTTTTAAACACCAGTTGCTTGGCTGTCCTGCTGATCTCTTTGGCTGCAGTAGTGGCTGAATCACCCACCTGATACAAGCATGCAGCTAATCCACAACAGGGGAAAGAGGCGCTCTGGTATAAAAAAAACATCTAAAATCATCTTAAAAACGATAGGTAATATGAGGCAGCTTACCTCAATGACGTAATCTCTGTAATTTATACAAAAGATTTTTGCTAATAAATCTTTTGTATAAATTACAGAGATTTCGTCATTGAGGTAAGCTACCTCATATTACCTATCGTATTTGAGTCTTATGGGAGAAAAGCGCTTTACAAATGTTATTGTATTGTATTGTATTATTGTATTTAAGCTGATTTTAGGTGCTTTTATTATACCAGGGTGCCTCTTTTCCCCGTTGTGCTATGTATACCCCCGAACGTACCCTGTCCGAGGGGTGGTGACTGACCACTAGTGGAGTCCCCACAATGGACTCTGTCCCCTATTTTTCACTAAGACAGCGACCACCTTCTGGTTCTGGCTAGGACCACCCCAAGTGGAGTCGGGTTTGTTGTCTCCACCTGCTTCCTGTGGTTGGTTGTCCCCAGCAACCTCCCTTTGTGAGTAGTGCTTTTAATTAATTTACTCCCATTGTGATTACTGACGTATTGCACTACTGGGCTCCCGCTTTTTGTCTCCTGTGCCTTTTTCTACAGGGTGCTGAATCACCCCTACCACAATTGCATGCAGCACCCGATCTGCATGCTTGTTGAAGGGCTGTGGCTAAAAGTATTACAGACACTGGATCAGTAGGAGGAGAGTCTGGTATCTGGTATTATTTTAAAAGGAAAAATCCATATCCTTCTCAGTTTAGGTTCCCTTTAAAGCTCTGAGAGCATTTCTTACAGATGTGTTTGCTGTATGCTTTCATTGTGAGTAAAGATACTTTGCATTCTAAGTAGAGTCTTTTTCATTGAGTACAGGTTGCCTGTGTAGATTTTTAGGTGCTAGTTGAGTAAGAACAGCAGAAAACCTCATAGACCAGTACCTGCTCTCTGCTTGTGGCATTAAGTTCCGACCAGCACCCAGTGGTTGTTAAATAAACTGTAAAATTGCACACCTTGGCCCTCACCTTCAGCTGCTGGAATTCAGGCAGGGTCACTCGCAAAACTTTCCAAAACATATTCAGTTAGTGGCGTGAATAGTGTTTCCTGCTGGGTCCCCTATTGCAAATTAGTGGTCGCGAGCAGGGAGCAGCTGTTGGCCTGTGAGGTTTCCTGCTTTCCTCAATTAGGCCCAGTGCACACCAAAAACCTCTAGTAAAACCTCTAGCAGATAGAGGTTTTCTAAACATGCCTAGCGTTTTTGGAGCGTTTTTGTGTAGCAGATTTCATGTATTGTTAGGGCTGGTGCACAGCGAGCGGGTTTTCTCGCGTTTTTACAGCCGCTTGCAGCTGCGGATACGCTAGGGTAATGTAATGGGGTGTTTCACACCAGAGCGGGAGGCGTTTGCTGAAACGCATACTCCCAGGCTGAGGCATTTTTTTGGATTGCGAAGGCGTTTCTGCCTCCAATGTTAAGTATAGGAAAAACGCAAACCGCTCTGAAAAATGCCAGTTCAGAGCGGTCTTGCAGGCGTTTTTGTTACAAAAGCTGTTCAGTAACAGCTTTACTGAAACAATATATGAAATCTACTACACCAAAAACGCTAACTAAAACCGCAAAGCGCTAGCTAAAACGCTTCATAAAAATAAGAAAAGGCGTTTCAAAAACCGCTAGCATTTTGCAGATCTGCTAACGGTTTTTAGTGTGCACCGGGCCTCACAGTATCGCTGTTACTGAACAGCAACTGTAACAAAAATGCCTGGAAAACCGATCTGATCTAGCGTTTTTCAGAGCGGTTTGAGCTTTTCCTATACTTTACATTGAGGCAGAAACGCATCTGCTAACCACAAAACTGCTGCAGGAGCCACGTTTGCGGTTTGCTAAAAACCTCAAACAGCTGGTGTGCACCATCCCATTGAGATACATTAGCCAAGCGTTTTCAGAAGCGGCAGTGTTTTTGAAAATGCTACCGAAACCGCTCGGTGTGCACCAGGCCTTATGCTGGGAATACACGGGTCGATCTGGCGGCCGATTAGCCGCCAGATCGATCCCAGCCATGTCCCCGCTCGTCCGATTACCGCTCGTCCCCGTCTGCGCCTCCTTATCAGCGCTCGATTCCCTGCCATTGTCCGCCGACGGGGATCGAGCGGGCAGGGGTCGAGCGGCGTGATCGGACCAGCTGAATATTATCAGCTGGCTGGATCAGCTGGTCGATACACGATACAGAAACGTACCGTGTATCCCCAGCATTAGACAAGTCAGAGATATATTGCTGCTCAGAACAATTAATCTAGTTGAGCTACAGGTTTAATTGTACTGTTTTTTCTTTTTGTTATTTGTTTTTTTTTTCTGAATCAGTCAGCATTTGCAGTTTAAATGTGATCTTTTGTAGAACTATATTACATGCATTTATCTACGTTTTTGCTTGCACTATGTTAATGCTAGTTGAACCTCTCATTCCTTTATCACATTAGAGGCTTTTTTTGGAGTTGGAAAAGGTAATGTAACCTAACTATGCCCACCACTGCAGTGCCGCTGTACCTGCAAGTGTGGAAGGATCATAGGGGCTATACTGTTGTGGGGAGAAGACTTACACGCAAGCTTGAACTAATTGTGGGGGGGAGGGGGAATCGGTAGGTTTACACGGTGGCCACATGGGCATGGAGGGGAAAGGTCAGGGGTCGAGTCCTGCGTGGATGGGGTCGAGTTCTGCGTGGACGCGGGTGAACGGCGTCCACCCACTTTTTTTTCAGCGTGGACGCCGTTCACCCTGGCTTGTGTGGAGGGGAGCAGAGCAGAGAAGGAGAGCTATGGGGACAGCGGGGATGGGTGGACATCTCCCCACATCCCTCACCTTCGTGCTCCCCTTCCTGCCTCTCCCCTCCAGTGTTCTGAAGTGTCGGGCCCGGCAGCAAAAGTGGGCGGAGACTTTCCGCGTTCCAGTCGCAAGGGACGCTCTGCTCTGTGTGCGGCTAGAAGACCAGACTAGACGCACACAGAGCGGAGCGTCCCTTGCGACTGGAACGCGGTAAGTCTCCGCCCACTTTCGCCGCCGGGCCCGGCACTTCAAAACACTGGAGGGGAGAGGCAGGAAGGGGAGCACGAAGGTGAGGGATGGGGGGGGGAGAGATGTCAGCCCATCCCCGCTGTCCCCATAGCTCTCCTCTGCGCTGCTCCCCTCCTGCTGGGGGTACACCTGGCTACCTGGGCACATATACCCCTGGATACATATACTGGGCACATATACCCCTGCCTATATATACTGGGCACATATACCCCTGCCTACATAAACTGGGCATATATACCCCTGCCTACATATACTGGGCATATATACCCCTGCCTACATATACTGGGCACATATACCCCTGCCTACATATACTGGACATATATACCCCTAGCTACATATACTGGGCACATATACCCCCTGCCTACATATACTGGGCACATATACCCATGGCTACATATACTGGGGACATATCCCACTGTCTACATATACTGGGCACATATACCCCTGGCTACATATACTAGGCAACTATACCTGTGGCTATATATACTGGGGACTACTATACTCATGGCTACTTATACTGGGGACACCTATAGACCTGGCTACCTGGGGGTACCTATTTTGGGGGAACTGCTGTCAGATTATCTGCATTTCTGTGGAACCGCTGTTATGTATTTTGGGGAACAGCTGCCAGATTATGTGTATGTTAGGGGAACGGCTGCTGCCAGATTTAGTGTATTTTGGCGAACTGCTGCCAGATTGTGTATGTTTGGGGGACCACTACTGCCAGATTATATGTCGTTTGGGTGTTACGTGTATTTTGGGTGATCCGCTGCCAGGTTTCGCGTATTTTGGGGAACTGCTTCCAAATTATGTGTATGTTGGTGGAACTGCTGCTGCCACCACATTGTCTATTTTGGGGGAACCACTTCCATATTATCTGTATTTTGGAGGAACTTCTACCAGATTATGTGTCTTTTTGGTGAAATACTGTCAGATTACATCTATTTTTGGGGGATACACTACGGCAGAGCTCAAACTTCCTCGGCAGACTTCCTCGGTATACAAATATACATGACCTTTAAGGTCATGTATATTTGGCCCCACCCATGACCACACCCACGGTGTGCTTGATCACGCCCATTTTTTGGCGCGCTGCACGGCGCAGGAGTTCTCCAAGTGAGTCCACTCACTTCTTTTCCCAGGACTAGACCCCTGGGAAAGGTGACATGATAGCAGCACTGGTTAAGGTTTTTAAGGTTTATTTTTTTTTTCTATTTGGGGATGCTGTAAAATAATCATTGACTCTAGCAATCTGGTGAGGTGTGGCATGGCTATTCTGATTGGTTTAAAAAAGCTGATGGCTTTTTAGCTAGTTTTCAAAATACTGTTTTGTTGTAATTTAAACATTCATTTATAACTTCCCACCATTCAAACTTCCTCCTTCACATACAAATAGTAAGATACATATTCCTTTAGATAGTAAGCTCACAAGAGCATTAGTTAATGTTCATTTACACTATTTGCTATGGATTTGTCACTTTGACTTGTTTTATTGTCTATTATTTGTGTATTACTCTGGTGGTCATGAAGGGATGGGCATGGTCATAAACAATTCTCCGGTAGCCCCTGGCATTTAAACAATGCCCAATTGGCACTAAGAGGCCTAAAGTGTTCCAAGAAAACATCCCCCACACCATTACTCCATCACCACCAGCCTGCACAGTGGTAACGAGGCATGATGGATCCAAGTTCTCATTCTGTTTATGCCAAATTCTGACTCTATCGAGACTCATCAGACCAGGCAACATTTTTCCAGTCTTCAACTGTCCAATTTTGGTGAGCTCGTGCAAATTGTAGCCTCTTTTTCCTATTTGTAGTGGAGATGAGTGAAACCCGTGGGGTCTTCTGCTGTTGTAGTATGTAAAGAAACAAGGAAATAGACACCCAGGCAGCAAACAACCTATTAATGGACTAATAAGCTATTAAATATAAATAAATATACCTATGAATTCCTACATGCACCATGTCAGCAAACATTAATGGCAAGAATTTAGAGAGCAACTGACTCTTGGGTGCATGCAAGAATACCTTTAATCTAGAAAAAAAAATGTATATATACACAAGATCACAGAATACACATATAAACGGACATATACAACATGTAATGTTACTAAGCTACCCTTAAAGAGAACCCGAGGTGGGATTTAATTATGTTAGTGGGGCACAGAGGCTGGTTGTGCACACGAACACCAGCCTCTGTTTCCCCATGGTGTGCCTCCAGGACCCCCCTGCGCGCCACTATATCCCCCGCAGTGCTAGCGACACGCAGCGTGTCGCCAGCACAATGTTTACCTATGCCTGTCTGTTAGCGCCGCTCCCCTGCCTCCTCCGTATTGGCGCTACCCGCCCGCATCACTTCCCCCCCAATCAGCGGGAGGGAACGGACGCGGGCGGGTAGCGCCGATACGGAGGAGGCGGGGGAGCGGCGCTAACAGACAGGCATAGGTAAACATTGTGCTGGTGACACGCTGCGTGTCGCCAGCACTGCGGGGGGTATAGCGGCGCGCAGGGGGGTCCTGGAGGCACACCATGGGGCATTAAAATTTCAAGAGGCCCATCAGGGGACTAACACGACAAGGTGACCACCGGGGGACTACAACGGCATGAGGCCCATCAGAGGACTGACACGGCAAGAGGCCCAACAGGGACTACAATGGCAAGAGGCCCACTGGAAGACTACAATGGTAAGAGGACCATCGAGGGACTAAAATGGCAAGATGACCATTTGGGGACTAAGACGGCAAGAGTGTGTGGTTTCCTGGAGTTTGTACTCCATTCAACTAGTTAGGGTATTGTGATTGTAGATCTTTCAACTATTATAGGCAATAAAAGGGGTGGGGGTAGGTTCCTTAGAGAAGATTGTTTTTTTTTATTGGAAGATTCTTGTAACGATTGGTGTCAGCAAGAGGCACAAATATCTGATTAAGTGGTGATATACAGAATCACCACTAATGCAGATATGTTAGAGTGAAATAGTCAGTATCTTCCTGATGGTAAATCAGCGGAAGGCTCACTAACACGGTAAGTGCCTGAAATGATCTACTCAGACCAGTGTCACACCCCGAACCTTGATTATTGGGGATCCGCAGTATCGCCAATAATACAAGGATAGACCCGATTATATAGCAATCTGCGGAATTGCTAATAATGCGGGTAGATGTAAAGCAGTGGACACACGATCAACATGGAAATAAACAAAGCAGTAAATATTCACAAAGTTGTGGAAATATCCACCACACGGCAATTCCTCAGAGGTGTGGTTACCTCTGAATGGGAACCCCGTGTGTGAGATCCCCCAACGTGGCAGTGGAGGAATCTCGGCCTCTGGCAGTAACGGTCTGCTAGGGCCGGCGTCTCAGGGAGGCAAGCCTCAGATAATAACCCAACAGTGGGAGACGTTCCACTGAGGGGAGCAAGGTCAGACAGAAAGAGGTTCGGCAACAGTACAGGCGGCAACAGTACAGAGACGTGAGACGAGAGAATAGTCAGGAACCAAGCCAATAGTCGTTAACGGTACGGGCTGGCAGAGTACAGAATCAGGAAGCAGAAGAGAAGTCAAGACAGGCACAGAATCATACACAGAGAATCAATAACAATAATAATCTCCTAGTCTAGGTGTGAAGTCCTTGGTTTCAACACCTGGGATCTAGTCTAAGGTCTGAGTGCTGACACAGGGTATCGCAAACACAGACGAAGTGTGACTGAAAAGCACTTCCTTATATACTGCCTGGGAGAGAAGTCTCCACCCCAGGCAGCAACCAATCAGAGCAGGCTAAAATGTCAGCTGACCTCCAGGTCAGCTGACACGCTCTCTAAGAGTATAAAGGCGTGTCTGGCGTGCGGCCGCACCCCCTAGAGGCAAGATGGCAGAACCCTGGTGAACAGCATGTTGGTGAGTTTGGAGCAGAGTGCTCGGACGGGTGTGCGCAGTGGATGCGGACGAATTTCCGCATCCCGCGTTGGAAGGTCCGCTTGCCGGACTGGATGCGACCATATTTCCGCAATCCATCCGGCGTTGCAGATTTTTCGTTACAGTACCCCTCCCTCTAGGCGTGGACTCCGGACACGTCCCACCTGGCCTGTCAGGATGGAGCTCATGGAACCGTCTCCTAAGTTTATCAGCATGTAAATCACCTGCTTTGACCCAGGATCTTTCCTCTAGACCGTACCCTCTCCAATGCACCAAATACTGCACTGAACCCTGAACTCGTCTGGAGTCCAAGATCTCCTCAACCTCCCATTCAGGCTCACCATCAACCATGACAGGGTGAGGCGGGAGGGAGTCCACCTGAACAGCTGGTTTCAGGAGTGACACATGAAAGGCTTTCCCCACCTTTAGAGAATGCGGTAACCTGACTCTGTAAGTAACACGATTAACCCTTTCGGAAATTGGATATGGTCCAATATACCTGGGCCCCAGTTTCGCGGATGGCTGCCTCAGAGCTATATGACGAGTTGATACCCAAACCTTGTCTCCTGGTTTAAACTCCCACTCCGCAGACCGTCTCTTATCTGCCTGCCTCTTCTGTATGATGAAAGCCTTTTTTAAATTTTCTCCGACATTAGCCCAAATCCTCTTGAAAGATTCCTGCCACTCCTCCAGGACAGGGAATGGAGAGGTCGACACTGGCAAAGGAGAAAATTTGGGAGATTTCCCATTGACAATTTGAAAAGGCGCATAACCAGAGGACTCATTCCTGAGATTGTTATGTGCGAACTCAGCAAATGGTAGAAACTCCGCCCACTGGTGTTGGGCGTCCGCCACATAACATCTCAGGAACTGTTCCAATGATTGATTGGTCCTCTCTGTCTGGCCGTTGGTCTGTGGATGGTAACCTGATGAAAAGGACAACGACATACCCATCCCCTTACAGAAGGCCCGCCAGAACCTAGAGACAAACTGGACCCCTCTGTCTGAGACAACATTCTCTGGAATGCCGTGTAATTTAAAGATATTTTGAATGAAAAGATCTGCTAGTTTTTGAGCAGTAGGGAAACCACTCAAAGGCACAAAGTGGGCCATCTTACTGAATCTGTCTGTGACCACCCATATGACAGTCTTTCCATTGGAATCTGGAAGTTCTCCCACGAAGTCCATGGAAATATGTGTCCATGGCTCCTGAGGGGAGGGCAGAGACTGCAAAGTTCCAACTGGAGCCAGTCGGGAGGGTTTGCTCCTGGCACAGACGGTACAGGTCTTAACAAATTCCTTGCAATCTTGTTGTAGAGATGGCCACCAGACAGATCTACACAACAATTCTTGGGTTCGGGTAATGCCAGGGTGTCCAGCATTCTTGTGTCCATGAAACAACTGCAGCACTTTGGGACGTAAAGTACAAGGGACATAAAGAACCCCTCTTGGTTTCCCTTCTGGGACTTCTAATTGAAAAGGACTTAAGAGGCTAGGAAGGTCTTCAACTATCTCAGTGGCTGCCAGGATGATCTCTTTTGACAGAATACTTTCTGAGGAAGGAGATGGAGCAGTTTCAGGTTCAAAACAACGAGAAAGGGCGTCCGCTTTAACGTTCTTACTCCCTGGTGTGAATGTAATTATAAAATTAAAACGGCAGAAAAAGAGAGCCCATCTAGCCTGTCTGGGGGTGAGTCTTTTAGCTTTTTCAATGTACTGTAAATTTTTATGATCCGTGTACACAGTAATTACATGCTCCGCCCCCTCTAACCAGTGGCGCCACTCCTCAAAAGCAAGCTTGATGGCTAATAATTCCCTGTTTCCAACATCATAATTTCTCTGGGCAGGGGAGAATTTTCTGGAAAAAAAAGCACAGGGATGAAGCTTGCCCTGAAGTCCTGAACGTTGAGACAATACTGCTCCTACTCCAACCTCCGAGGCATCCACCTCCACTATAAATGGGTAAGCAACATCTACATGACGTAATATGGGAGCAGAACAGAATGCCTCTTTCAGAGAGGAAAATGCCACAACTGCTTCTTCTGACCAATGAGTGGCATCAGCCCCTTTTTTTGTCAAATTAGTAAGCGGAGACACCACCGAAGAGAACCCCTTGATAAATTTTCTATAATAATTTGCAAATCACAAGAATCTCTGTAGTGCTTTAAGCCCAGATGGTTGTGGCCAATCCCTTACAGCAGAGACCTTCTTGGGATCCATGGACAACCCTGATGTAGAGATAATGTAACCAAGAAAGGCAATCTCCTTTACCTCGAAAACACATTTCTCTAATTTCGCAAACAATTGATTCTCCCTGAGTCTTTGTAACACATACTTTACATGTTGGCGGTGTTCCGTGATATTTTTAGAAAATATCAAGATATCATCTAAGTAGACGATTACAAAGCGACCCAGTACCTCCCTAAAAAATCTCGTTGACGAACTCTTGAAAAACTGCAGGAGCGTTACACAACCCAAAGGGCATCACCAAGTATTCGTAATGCCCCTTGGGAGTGTTGAATGCCGTCTTCCATTCATCTTCCTCCCTGATACGGATCAAATTGTAGGCCCCCCTTAGATCCAACTTAGTGAAAACAGAAGCCCCGGGAACCTGTGTAAATAAATCGTCGATTAGCGGCAGTGGATACCGATTCTTAATCGTGATCTTATTTAGACCCCTGTAGTCAATACAGGGGCGCAAACCACCATCTTTTTTCTGAACGAAAAAGAATCCCGCTCCTGCAGGAGATCTTGAAGGGCGGATGAAACCCTTCTGCAAATTTTCCTGAATGTACTCGTCCATGGCCAATTTTTCCGGGGACGAGAGGTTGTATAGGTGGCCCCTGGGTGGCATGGTTCCTGGTTTCAAATCTATTGGGCAATCAAAAGGTCTATGGGGGGGTAATTGATCTGCTGCCCTAGGACAAAAGACATCAGCATATTCCTGATATTGTGGAGGTACTCTTTCCACTTGAATCTTAGTAGAACACAAAACTACATTCTGTAAACAATGTTGTGTACAATAAGGCGACCAAGTAGTCAACTGCCCATTCCCCCAATCAAACTGAGGAGAATGTAATCGTAACCAGGGCAACCCTAGTATCACCGTAGAGGTAGACATCTTTAAAACGAAAAACTGTATGACCTCCCTGTGCAGAGCTCCCACTTGCAGCGAGAGGGGAGGTGTCTGACACAGTGGGGACTTTCCTTGCAAAGGAGTGTCATCAATCGCTGTAACATATAAATGTCTTCCTACCGGAAGTACAGGGATATTTAAACTTAAAGCAAAGCTTAAATCTAAAAAGTTAGCTGTTGACCCGGAATCTACAAATGCTGTGGTAGGAAAGTTCTGCCCTTCCCAATTTAGGGAACAGGGCAATAAAAATTTTTCTTGTTTTTGAGGTAAAACAATTCCGCTTAGGGTGGTACCCCCTACCACACCTAAGCCGAGGAGTTTCCCGACTTCCTACCACAGTTTTGTGCAATGAGGCCCTTTTCCCCACATTACATGCAAAGACCCTCTCTGCGTCTTCTTGACCTTTCCGCCTCCGTGAGGCGCCCGTGGCCTAACTGCATCGGCTCCTCAGTCTCAACTGCTGCCGAGCTACTGGCCCCAGAAGTCCTAGAGTACATGGGGTACCTGCCCTTCTTGTTGTACCTCAGACGCCTATCTATTTTAATAGACAGCGTAATAGCCTCATCTAGATCTTTGGGTTCCGGATGACTAACCATCACGTCAGTTACTGCTTCTGACAACCCATCTAGGTATCTATCCAAGAGTGCATATCGCTCCCATCTAGA
Organism: Hyperolius riggenbachi; assembly: GCF_040937935.1. Lineage (NCBI taxonomy): Eukaryota > Metazoa > Chordata > Amphibia > Anura > Hyperoliidae > Hyperolius > Hyperolius riggenbachi. The sequence goes on along the minus strand of NC_090650.1, from coordinate 272,706,280 downwards.
GGACACAGCCCACTTCCTAAACTCTGACGCATACTCCTCAGCAGTACTGCGTCCTTGTCTAAGGTTTTTGAGCTTACGTTCGGCCGTGGCGGCACTATCTGGATCATCGTAGATGACCGCCATGGCCTTAAAAAACTCCTGGACAGAAGACAGAGCAGGATGCTCATCAGGTAAGCCATAAGCCCACGTCTGGGAATCTGCATGCAATAGAGTCTTGATAAGAGTGACCTTCTGAGCCTCGGTTCCCGAGGACACAGGTTTCATCTCAAAGTAAGACAGCACTCTGTGACGGAAATTCTGGAAATCTGACCTTGTGCCTGAAAATTTCTCAGGAAAGTTCATTTTAGGCTCGCTAAGAGCCGGGGGAGGTAGAACGTTAAGTGGTGATTGCAACCTTTGGACAGTCTCATTTAACTGAGTAATCTGAGCCTGCTGTGCAGTTACAGTAATCTTCAGCTGTTCTAACTCTGCCCTTACAGTCTGAAGCTGGTTTATCACCCCCTCCATCTTACTTCTTTATGGTCTGTGTTTCTGTAACGATTGGTGTCAGCAAGAGGCACAAATATCTGATTAAGTGGTGATATACAGAATCACCACTAATGCAGATATGTTAGAGTGAAATAGTCAGTATCTTCCTGATGGTAAATCAGCGGAAGGCTCACTAACACGGTAAGTGCCTGAAATGATATACTCAGACCAGTGTCACACCCCGAACCTTGATTATTGGGGATCCGCAGTATCGCCAATAATACAAGGATAGACCCGATTATATAGCAATCTGCGGAATTGCTAATAATGCGGGTAGATGTAAAGCACTGGACACACGATCAACATGGAAATAAACAAAGCAGTAAATATTTACAAAGTTGTGGAAATATCCACCACACGGCAATTCCTCAGAGGTGTGGTTACCTCTGAATGGGAACCCCGTGTGTGAGATCCCCCAACATGGCAGTGGAGGAATCTCGGCCTCTGGCAGTAACGGTCTGCTAGGGCCGGCGTCTCAGGGAGGCAAGCCTCAGATAATAACCCAACAGTGGGAGACGTTCCACTGAGGGGAGCAAGGTCAGACAGAAAGAGGTTCGGCAACAGTACAGGCGGCAACAGTACAGAGACGTGAGACGAGAGAATAGTCAGGAACCAAGCCAATAGTCGTTAACGGTACGGGCTGGCAGAGTACAGAATCAGGAAGCAGAAGAGAAGTCAAGACAGGCACAGAATCATACACAGAGAATCAATAACAATAATAATCACCTAGTCTAGGTGTGAAGTCCTTGGTTTCAACACCTGGGATCTAGTCTAAGGTCTGAGTGCTGACACAGGGTATCGCAAACACAGACGAAGTGTGACTGAAAAGCACTTCCTTATATACTGCCTGGGAGAGAAGTCTCCACCCCAGGCAGCAACCAATCAGAGCAGGCTAAAATGTCAGCTGACCTCCAGGTCAGCTGACACGCTTTCTAAGAGTATAAAGGCGTGTCTGGCATGCGGCCGCACCCCCTAGAGGCAAGATGGCAGAACCCTGGTGAACAGCATGTTGGTGAGTTTGGAGCAGAGTGCTCGGACGGGTGTGCGCAGTGGATGCGGACGAATTTCCGCATCCCGCGTTGGAAGGTCCGCTTGCCGGACTGGATGCGACCATATTTCCGCAATCCATCCGGCGTTGCAGATTTTTCGTTACAATTCTTCTCTTGTTCAGTTAGCATGGGGTGGGTTGTGCCAACATATACTAGGTTGGTGGGATGAAATGGTTCCCGGGGAGGGGGGTTTTAGCTGACAATTCAGCAGGGTAGGGACCATGCATCTATGCTTTTTCTGGGGTCTTAACAGAAGTAGAGACTTTGATGTCTACTGCACCTTTCATTTGTCACACAAATCAATTACCATATATCTGCAGCCAGAAGTGGTACTCTTTTTGGTATGTTTGTCAGGGGAAGTAAAAGATGTTGTGTGGGTCCAAGTCAGAAGGGAAATTGAGACCACATCTATAGCATACTGGTGGGGTGGGAGGTTTCCCTTAGGAGGGCAGATTTTGCCTAGAGTTTGTATGCCTTTCAACTAGTTAGGGGATTGTCATACTAGACCTTTCAACTATTATAGGCAATAAAAAGGGTGGGGGTAGGTTCCTTAGAGAAGATTGTGATTTACATTGGAAGATTATTCTCTTGTTCAGTTAGCATGGGGTGGGTTGACTACAATGGCAAGAGGCCTATCGAGGGACTACAACAGCAAGAGGACCATCGAGGGACTACAACGGCAAGATGACCATCAAGGGACTGCAATGGCAAGAGGCTTATTGTGAGACTACAATGGCAAGATGACCATCGGAGGACTACAATGGTGAGATGACCATCAGGGGACTACAACTGCAAAGAGGCCCATCAGGGATTAAAATTTCAAGAGGCACATCGGGGGACTACAACGGCAAGATGACCATCGAGGGACTACAACGGCAAGATGACCATCGAGGGACTACAACAGGAAGAGGCCCATCGAGGGACTATAATGGCAAGATGACCTTCAGGGGACTACAATGGCAAGTTGGCCATCAAGGTACTACAACGGCAAGAGGCCTATTGGGAGACTACAATGGCAAGATGACCATCGGAGGACTACAACAGTAAGATGACCATCAAGGGACTACAACGGCAAGATGATTATCGAGGGACTACAACAGGAAGAGGCCCATCGAGGGACTATAATGACAAGATGACCATCTGGGGACTACAACGGCAGGTTTACCATCAAGGGACTACAACAGCAAAAGGCTTATTGGGATGACCATCGGAGGACTACAACGGTAAGATGACCATTGGGGGACTACAACGGCAAGATGACCATCGAGGGACTACAACAGGAAGAGGCCCATCAAGGTATTACAATGCCAAGATGACCATCGGGGGTATACAACGGTAAGATGACCATCGAGTGACTACAACGGCAAGATGACCATCGAAGGACTACAATGGCAAGAGGCTTATTGGGAGACTACAATGGCAAGATGACCATATGAGGATTACAATGGTAAGATGACCATCGGGGACTACAATGGCAAAATGACCATCGAGGGACTACAACAGGAAGAGGCCCATCGAGGGACTACAATGGCAAGATGACCATCGGGGGACTACAATGGCAAGTTGACCATCGAGGGACTACAACGGCAAGAGGCTTATTGGGAGACTACAATGGCAAGATGACCATCAGAGGACTACAATGGTAAGCTGACCATTGGGGGCCTACAACTCCAACGAGGCCCATCGGGGGATTAAAGTTTCAAGAGGCCCATCGGGGGACTAACGCGGCAAGAGGCCCAACAGGGACTACAACGGCAAGAGGCCCACTGGAAGACTACAATGGTAAGAGGACAATCGAGGGACTACAATGGCAAGATGGCCATTTGGGGACAAAGACGGCAAGAGTGTGTGGTTTCCTGGAGTTTGTACTCCATTCAACTAGTTAGGGTATTGTGATTGTAGATCTTTCAACTATTATAGGCAATAAAAGGGGTGGGGGTAAGTTCCTTAGAGAAGATTGTTTTTTTTATTGGAAGATTCTTCTCTTGTTCAGTTAGCATGGGGTGAGTTGTGCCAACATATACTAGGTTGGTGGGATGAAATGGTTCCCGGGGAGGGGTTTTTTAGCTGACAATTCAGCAGGGTAGGGAGCATGCATCTATGCTATTTCTGGGGTCTTAACAGAAGAAGAGACTTTGATCTCTACTGCACCTTTCATTTGTCACACAAATCAATTACAATATATCTGCAGCCAGAAGTGGTACTCTTTTTGGTATGTTTGTCAGGGGAAGTAGAAGGTGTTGTGTGGGTCCAAGTCAGAAGGGAAATTGAGACCACATCTATAGCATACTGGTGGGGTGGGGGTTTCCCTTTAGGAGGGCGGATTTTTCCTAGAGTTTGTATGCCTTTCAACTAGTTAGGGGATTGTCATAGTAGACCTTTCAACTATTATAGGCAATAAAAGGGGTGGGGATAGGTTCCTTAAAGAGGATTATGTTTTACATTGGAAGATTCTTCTCTTCTTCAGTTAGCATGGGGTGGGTTGACTATAATGGCAAGAGGACCATCGAGGGACTACAACGGCAATATGACCATAGGGGGACAACAATGGTAAGATGACCATAGGGGGACTACAACGGCAAGATGACCATCGAGGGACTACGACAGGAAGAGGCCCATTGAGGGACTACAATGGCAAGAGGCCCATCGAGAGACTACAATGGCAAGAGGACCACTGAGGGACTACAATGGCAAGATGACCACAGGGGAATACAACGGTAGGATGACCATCGGGGGACTACAACGGTAAGATGACCATCGGGGGATTACAACGGTAAGATGACCATCGGGGACTACAATGGCAAGATGACCTTCGAGGGACTACAACAGGAAGAGGCCCATCGAGTGACTACAATGGCAAGATGACCATCTGGGGACTACAACGGCAAGTTGACCATCAAGGGACTACAACGGGAAGAGGCTTATTGGGAGACAATAGCTAGATTACCATCGGAGGACTACAACGGTAAAATGACCATCGATGGACTACATTAGGAAGAGGCCCATCGAGGGACTACAATGCCAAGATGACCATCGGGGGACTATAACGGTAAGATGACCAACGGGGACTACAATTGCAAGATGACCATCGAGTGACTACAACAGGAAGAGGCCCATCAAGGGACTACAATGGCAAGATGACCATTGGGGGACTACAACGGCAAGTTGACCATCAAGGGACTACAACGCGAAGAGGCTTATTGGGAGACTACAATGGCAAGATGACCATCGTAGGACTACAATGGTAAGATGACCATCGGGGGACTACAACTGCAACGAGGCCCATCAGGGGATTAAAATTTCAAGAGGCCCATCGGGGGACTAACACGGCAAGGTGACCATCGGGGGACTACAATGGCAAGAGGCCCATCAGAGGACTGACATGGCAAGAGGCCCAACAGGGACTACCACGGCAAGAGTCCCACTGGAAGACTACAATGGTAAGAGGACCATCGAGGGACTACAATGGCAAGATGACCATTTGAGGACTAAGACGGCAAGAGTGTGTGGTTTCCTGGAGTTTGTACTCCATTCAACTAGTTAGGGTATTGTGATTGTAGATCTTTCAACTATTATAGGCAATAAAAGGGGTGGGGGTAGGTTTCTTAGAGAAGATTGGGTTTTTTATTGGAAGATTCTTCTCTTCTGCAGTTAGCATGGGGTGAGTTGTGCCAACCTATACTAGGTTGGTGGGATGAAATGGTTCCCGGGAAGGGGGGTTTTAGCTGCCAATTCAGCAGGGTAGGGACCATGCATCTATGCTATTTCTGGGGTCTTAACAGAAGCAGAGACTTTGATCTCTACTGCACCTTTCATTTGTCACACAAATCAATTACAATATATCTGCAGCCAGAAGCGGTACTCTTTTTGGTATGTTTGTCAGGGGAAGTAGAAGGTGTTGTGTGGGTCCAAGTCAGAAGGGAAATTGAGACCACATCTATAGCATACTGGTGGGGTGGGGGTTTCCCTTAGGAGAGCGGATTTTTCCTAGAGTTTGTATGCCTTTCAACTAGTTAGGGGATTTTCATAGTAGACCTTTCAACTATTATAGGAAATAAAAGTGGTGGGGATAGTTTCCTTAAAGAGGATTATGTTTTACATTGGAAGATTCTTGTCTTGTTCAGTTAGCATGGGATGGGTTGACTACAATGGCAAGAGGCCCATCGAGGGACTACAACGGCAAGAGGACCATCGAGGGACTACAATGGTAAGATGACCATAGGGGGACTACAACGGCAAGATGACCATCGAGGGACTACAATGGTAAGATGACCATAGGGGGACTACAACGGCAAGATGACCTTCGAGGGACTACGACAGGAAGAGGCCCATTGAGGGACTACAATGGCAAGAGGCCCATCGAGAGACTACAATGGCAAGAGGACAACTGGGGGACTACAATGGCAAGATGACCACTGGGGAATACAACAATAGGATGACCATTGGGGGACTACAACTGTAAGATGACCATCGGGGACTACAATGGCAAGATGACCTTCGAGGGACTACAACAGGAAGAGGCTCATCGAGTGGCTACAATGGCAAGATGACCATCTGGGGACTACAACGGCAAGTTGACCATCAAGGGACTACAACAGGAAGAGGCTTATTGGGAGACTACAATGGCTAGATGACCTTCGAGGGACTACAACGGCAAGATGACCATTGAGGGACTACAACACGAAGAGGCCCATCGAGGAACTACAATGCCAAGGTGACCATCGGGGGACTATAACGGTAAGATGACCAACGGGGACTACAATGGCAAGATGACCATCGAGTGACTACAACAGGAAGAGGCCCATCAAGGGACTACAATGGCAAGATGACCATTGGGGGACTACAACGGCAAGTTGACCATCGAGGGACTACAACAGCAAGAGGCTTATTGGGAGACTACAATGTCAAGATGACCATCGGAGGACTACAACTGCAACGAGGCCCATCAGGGGATTAAAATTTCAAGAGACCCATCGGGGGACTAACACGGCAAGGTGACCATTGAGGGACTACAATGACAAGAGGCCCATCAGAGGACTGACATGGCAAGAGGCCCAACAGGGACTACAACGGCAAGAAGCCCACTGGAAGACTACAATGGTAAGAGGACCATCGAGGGACTACAATGGCAAGATGACCATTTGAGGACTAAGACGGCAAGAGTGTGTGGTTTCCTGGAGTTTGTACTCCATTCAACTAGTTAGGGTATTGTGATTGTAGATCTTTCAACTATTATAGGCAATAAAAGGGGTGGGGGTAGGTTCCTTAGAGAAGATTGGGGTTTTTTTATTGGAAGATTCTTCTCTTGTTCAGTTAGCAGGGGGTGGGTTGTGCCTACATATACTAGGTTGGTGGGATGAAATGGTTCCCGGGGAGGGGGGTTTTAGCTGACAATTCAGCAGGGTAGGGAGCATGCATCTATGCTATTTCTGGGGTCTTAACAGAAGCAGAGACTTTGATCTCTACTGCACTTTTCATTTGTCACACACATCAATTACAATATATCTGCAGCCAGAAGTGGTACTCTTCTTGGTATGTTTGTTAGGGGAAGTAGAAGGCATTGTGTGGGTCCAAGTCAGAAGGGAAATTGAGACCACATCTATAGCATACTGGTGGGGTGGGAGGTTTTTCTTAGGAGGGCGGATTTTGCCTAGAGTTTGTATGCCTTTCAACTAGTTAGGGGATTGTCCTAGTAGACCTTTCAACTATTATAGGCAATAAAAGGGGTGGTGGTAGGTTCCTTAGAGAAGATTATGTTTTACATTGGAAGATTCTTCTCTTGTTCAGTTAGCATGGGGTGGGTTGACTACAATGGCAAGAGGACCATCGAGGGACTACAACGGCAATATGACCATAGGGGGACAACAATGGTAAGATGACCATAGGGGGACTACAACGGCAAGATGACCATCGAGGGACTACGACAGGAAGAGGCCCATTGAGGGACTACAATGGCAAGAGGCCCATCGAGAGACTACAATGGCAAGAGGACCACTGGGGGACTACAATGGCAAGATGACCACTGGGGAATACAACGGTAGGATGACCATCGGGGGACTACAACGGTAAGATGACCATCGGGGGATTACAACGGTAAGATGACCATCGGGGACTACAATGGCAAGATGACCTTCGAGGGACTACAACAGGAAGAGGCCCATCGAGTGACTACAATGGCAAGATGACCATCTGGGGACTACAACGGCAAGTTGACCATCAAGGGACTACAACGGGAAGAGGCTTATTGGGAGACAATAGCTAGATTACCATCGGAGGACTACAACGGTAAGATGACCATCGATGGACTACATTAGGAAGAGGCCCATCGAGGGACTACAATGCCAAGATGACCATCGGGGGACTATAACGGTAAGATGACCAACGGGGACTACAATTGCAAGATGACCATCGAGTGACTACAACAGGAAGAGGCCCATCAAGGGACTACAATGGCAAGATGACCATTGGGGGACTACAACGGCAAGTTGACCATCAAGGGACTACAACGGGAAGAGGCTTATTGGGAGACTACAATGGCAAGATGACCATCGGAGGACTACAATGGTAAGATGACCATCGGGGGACTACAACTGCAACGAGGCCCATCAGGGGATTAAAATTTCAAGAGGCCCATCGGGGGACTAACACGGCAAGGTGACCATCGGGGAACCACAATGGCAAGAGGCCCATCAGAGGACTGACACGGCAAGAGGCCCAAAAGGGACTACCACGGCAAGAGTCCCACTGGAAGACTACAATGGTAAGAGGACCATCGAGGGACTACAATGGCAAGATGACCATTTGAGGACTAAGACGGCAAGAGTGTGTGGTTTCCTGGAGTTTGTACACCATTCAACTAGTTAGGGTATTGTGATTGTAGATCTTTTAACTATTATAGGCAATAAAAGGGGTGGGGGTAGGTTCCTTAGAGAAGATTGGGTTTTTTTATTGGAAGATTCTTCTCTTCTGCAGTTAGCATGGGGTGGGTTGTGCCAACCTATACTAGGTTGGTGGGATAAAATGGTTCCCGGGGAGGGGGGTTTTAGCTGCCAATTCAGCAGGGTAGGGACCATGCATCTATGCTATTTCTGGGGTCTTAACAGAAGCAGAGACTTTGATCTCTACTGCACCTTTCATTTGTCACACAAATCAATTACAATATAGCTGCAGCCAGAAATGGGTTTTTTTTGGTATGTTTGTCAGGAGAAGTAGAAGGCGTTGTGTGGGTCCAAGTCAGAAGGGAAATTGAGACCACATCTATAGCATACTGGTGGGGTGGGAGGTTTTTCTTAGGAGGGCGGATTTTGCCTAGAGTTTGTATGCCTTTCAACTAGTTAGGGTATTGTCATAGTAGACCTTTCAACTATTATAGGCAATAAAAGGGGTGGGGGTAGGTTCCTTAGAGAAGATTATGTTTTATATTGGAAGATTCTTCTCTTGTTCAGTTAGCATGGGGTGGGTTGACTACAATGGCAAGAGGCCCATCGAGGGACTACAACGGCAAGATGACCATTGTGGGGACTACAACGACAAGATGACCATCAAGGGATTACAATGGTAAAATGACCATTGAGGGACTACAATGGCAAGATGACCATCGAGGGACTACAATGGTAAGATGACGATCGGGGGACTACAACGGCAAGATGACCATCAAGGGACTACGACAGAAAGAGGCCCATTGAGGGACTACGATGGCAAGAGGCCCATCGAGAGACTACAATGGCAAGAGACCCACTGGTGGACTACAACGGCAAGATGACCACAGGGGGACAACAACGGTAAGATGACCATCGGGGACTACAATGGCAAGATGACCTTCGAGGGACTACAACAGGAAGAGGCCCATCGAGTGACTACAATGACAAGATGACCATCTGAGGACTAAAACGGCAAGTTGACCATCAAGGGACTACAACGGCAAGAAGCTTATTGGGAGATTACAATGGCTAGATGACCATCGGAGGACTACAACGGCAAGATGACCATCGAGGGACTACAACAGGAAGAGGGCCATTGAGGGACTACAATGGCAAGACGACCATCGGGGGACTACAACGGTAAGATGACCATCGGGGACTACAATGGCAAGATGACCTTCGAGGGACTACAACAGGAAAAGGCCCATCGAGTGACTACAATGACAAGATGACCATCTGAGGACTACAACGGCAAGTTGACCATCAAGGGACTACAACGGCAAGAAGCTTATTGGGAGATTACAATGGCTAGATGACCATCAGAGGACTACAACGGCAAGATGACCATCGAGGGACTACAACAGGAAGAGGGCCATTGAGGGACTACAATGGCAAGACGACCATCGGGGGACTACAATGGTAAGATGACCATCGGGGACTACAATGGCAAGATGACCTTCGAGGGACTACAACAGGAAGAGGCCCATCGAGTGACTACAATGACAAGATGACCATCTGAGGACTACAACGGCAAGTTTACCATCAAGGGACTACAACGGCAAGAAGCTTATTGGGAGATTACAATAGCTAGATGACCACCGGAGGACTACAACGGCAAGATGACCATCGAGGGACTACAACAGGAAGAGGCCCATCGAGGGACTACAATGCCAAGATGACCATTTGGGGACTAAGACGGTGAGAGTGTGTGGTTTCCTGGAGGTTATACTCCATTCAACTAGTTAGGGTATTTTGATTGTAGATCTTTCAACTATTAAAGACAATAAAAGGGTTGGGGGTAGGTTCCTTAGAGAAGATTGGGGTTTTTTTATTGGAAGATTCTTCTCTTGTTCAGTTAGCAGGGGGTGGGTTGTGCCAACATATACTAGGTTGGTGGGATGAAATGGTTCCCGGGGAGGGGTTTTTAGCTGACAATTCAGCTGGGTAGGGAGCATGCATCTATGCTATTTCTGGGGTCTTAACAGAAGCAGAGACTTTGATCTCTACTGCACTTTTCATTTGTCACACAAATCAATTACAATATATCTGCAGCCAGAAGTGGTACTCTTCTTGGTATGTTTGTTAGGGGAAGTAGAAGGCATTGTGTGGGTCCAAGTCAGAAGGGAAATTGAGACCACATCTATAGCATACTGGTGGGGTGGGAGGTTTTTCTTAGGAGGGCGGATTTTGCCTAGAGTTTGTATGCCTTTCAACTAGTTAGGGGATTGTCCTAGTAGACCTTTCAACTATTATAGGCAATAAAAGGGGTGGTGGTAGGTTCCTTAGAGAAGATTATGTTTTACATTGGAAGATTCTTCTCTTGTTCAGTTAGCATGGGGTGGGTTGACTACAATGGCAAGATGACCATCGTGGGGACTACAACGGCAAGATGACCATAGGGGGACTACAATGGTAAGATGACCATACGGGGACTACAACAGCAAGATGACCATCGAGGGACTACAACAGGAAGAGGCCCATTGAGGGACTACAATGGCAAGAGGCACATCGAGAGACTACAATGACAAAAGGCCCACTGGGGGACTACAACGGCAAGACGACCATCGAGGGACTACAACGGCAAGATGACCATCGAGGGACTACAATGGTAAGATGACCATACGGGGACTACAATAGCAAGATTACCATCGAGGGACTACAACAGGAAGAGGCTTATTGGGAGACTACAATGGCAAGATGACCATTGGAGGACTACAATGGTAAGACGACCATCGGGGGACTACAACTGCAACAAGGCCCATCGATGGATTACGTTTTCAAGAGGCCCATCGGGGGACTAACACGGCAAGGTGACCATCGGGGGACTATAACGGCAAGAGGCCCAACAGGGACTACAACGGCAAGAGGGCCACTGGAAGACTACAACGGCAAGAGGCCCACTGGAAGACTACAACGGTAAGAGGACCATCGAGGGACTACAATGGCAAGATGACCATCTGGGGACTAAAACGGCAAGAGGCTTATTGGGAGACTACAATGGCAAGATGACCATCGGAGGACTACAATGGTAAGATGACCATCAGGGGACTACAACTGCAAAGAGGCCCATCGGGGGATTACAATTTCAAGATGCCAATCGGGGGACTACAACGACAAGATGGCCACCGGGGGACTACAACGGCAAGATGACCATCACGGGACTACAACGGTAAGATGACCATCGGGGGACTACAATGGCAAGATAACCATCGGGGGACTACAACGGCTAGATGACCATCGAGGGACTACACCGGTAAGATGACCATCGGGGGACTACAACGGCAAGATGACCATCGAGGGACTACGACAGTAAGAGGCCCATTGAGGAACTACAATGGCAAGATGACCATCGACGGACTACAATGGTGAGATGACCATCGGGGGACTACAACGACAAGATGACCATCGAGGTACTGCGACAGGAAGAGGCCCATTGAGGGACTACAATGGTAAGAGGCCCATCGAGAGACTACAATGGCAAGAGGCCCACTGAGGGACTACAACAATGTGATCATCGGGGGACTACAATGGTAAGATGACCATCTTGGACTACAACAGAAAAGGCCCATCTAGGGACTACAATGGCAAGATGACCATCGGGGGACTACAACGGTAAGATGACCATCGAGGGACTACAACAGGAAGAGGTTCATCGAGGGACTACAATGGCAAGATGTCCATCGGGGGACTACAACGGCAAGTTGACCATTAAGGGACTACAACAGCAAGAGGCTTATTGGGAGACTACAACGGCAAGATGACCATCGAGGGACTACAACAGGAAGAGGTTCATCGAGGGACTACAATGGCAAGATGACCATAGAGAGACTACAACGGCAAGATGACCATCGAGGGACTACAACAGGAAGAGGCCCATCAAGAGACTACAATGCGAAGATAAGCATCAGGGGTATACAGCGGTAAGATGACCAACGGGGACTACAATTGCAAGATGATCATTGAGTGACTACAATGGCAAGATGACCATCGAGGCACTACAATGGCAAGAGGCTTATTGGGAGACTGCAATGGCAAGATGACCATCTGGGGACTACAACTGCAAAGAGGCCCGTCGGGGGATTACATTTCAAGAGGCCCATCGGGGGACTACAACGGCAAGATGACCATCAAGGGACTACACCGGTAAGATGACCTTGGGGACTACAATGGCAAGATGACCATTGAAGGACTACAACAGGAAGAGGCCCATCGAGGGACTACAATGGCAAGATCACCATCCGGGGACTACAACGGCAAAATGACCATCAAGGGACTACAACAGCAAGAGGCTTTTTGGGAGACTACAATGGCAAGATGACCATCAGAGGACTACAATGGTAAGATGACCATCGGGGGACTACAACTGCAACAAGGCCCATCGGGGGATTAAAATTTCAAGAGGCCCATCGGGGGACTAACACGGCAAGAGGCCCAACAGGGACTACAATGGCAAGAGGCCCACTGGAAGACTACAATGGTAAGAGGACCATCGAGGGACTACAATGGCAAGATGACCATTTGGGGACTAAGGCGGCAAGAGTGTGTGGTTTCCTGGAGTTTGTACTCCATTCAACTAGTTAGGGTATTGTGATTGTAGATCTTTCAACTATTATAGGCAATAAAAGGGGTGGGGGTAAGTTCATTAGAGAAGATTGGGTTTTTTATTGGAAGATTCTTCTCTTGTTCAGTTAGCATGGGGTGGGTTATGCTAACATATACTAGGTTGGTGGGATGAAATGGTTCCTGGGGAGGGGGTTTTTAGCTGACAATTCAGCAGGTTAGGGACCATGCACCTATGCTATTTCTAGGGTCTTAACAGAAGCAGAGACTTTGATCTCTACTGCACCTTTCATTTGTCACACAAATCAATTACAATATATCTGCAGCCAGAAGTGGTACTCTTTTTGGTATGTTTGTCAGGGGAAGTAGAAGGCGTTGAGTGGGTCCAAGTCAGAAGGGAAATTGAGACCACATCTATAGCATACTGGTGGGGTGGGAGGATTCCCTTAGGAGGGCGGATTTTTCCTAGTTTGTATGCCTTTCAACTAGTTAGGGGATTGTCATAGTAGACCTTTCAACTATTATAGGCAATAAAAAGGGTGAGGGTAGGTTCCTTAGAGAAGATTGTGATTTACATTGGAAGATTATTCTCTTGTTCAGTTAGCATGGGGTGGGTTGACTACAATGGCAAGAGGACCATCGAGGGACTACAACAGCAAAATGACCATCACGGGACTGCAACGGCAAGAGGCTTATTGTGAGACTACAATGGCAAGATTTCCATCGGAGGACTACAATGGTAAGATGACCATCAGGGGACTACAACTGCAAAGAGGCCCATCGGGGATTAAAATTTCAAGAGGCCCATCGGGGGACTACAACAGGAAGAGGCCCATCGAGGGACTATAATGGCAAGATGACCATCAGGGGACTACAACGACAAGTTGACCATCAAGGGACTACAACGGCAAGAGGCCTATTGGGAGACTACAATGGCAAGATGACCATCGGAGGACTACAACAGTAAGATGACCATCGAGGGTCTAAAACGGCAAGATGATCATCGAGGGACTACAAAAGGAAGAGGCCCATCGAGGGACTATAATGACAAGATGACCATCTGGGGACTACATCGGCAAGTTTACCATCAAGGGACTATAACAGCAAGAGGCTTATTGGGAGACTACAATTGCAAGATGACCATCGGAGGACTACAACGGTAAAATTACCATTGAGGGACTACAACGGCAAGATGACCATCGAGGGACTACAACAAGAAGAGGCCCATCGAGGGATTACAATGCCAAGATGACCATCAGGGGTATACAACGGTAAGATGACCAACGGGGACTACAATGGCAAGATGACCATCGAGTGACTACAACGGCAAGATGACCATCGAAGGACTAAAATGGCAAGAGTCTTATTGGGAGACTAGAATGGCAAGATGACCCTATGAGGACTACAATGGTAAGATGACCATCGGGGGACTACAACTGCAAAGAGGCCCGTCGAGGATTAAAATTTCAAGATGACCAGCGGGGGACTACAATGGCAAGATGACTATCGGGAGGCTACAACCGCAAGATGACCACCAAGGGACCACAACGGTAAGATGACCATCGGGGACTACAATGGCAAAATGACCATCGAGGGACTACAACAGGAAGAGGCCCATCGAGGGACTACAATGGCAAGATGACCATCCGGGGACTACAATGGCAAGTTGACCATCGAGGGACTACAACGGCAAGAGGCTTATTGGGAGACTACAATGGCAAGATGACCATCGGAGGACTACAATGGTAAGATGACCATCGGGGGACTACAACTGCAACGAGGCCCATCAGGGGCTTAAAATTTCAAGAGGCCCATCGGGGGACTAACACGGCAAGAGGCCCAACAGGGACTACAACGGCAAGAGGCCCACTGGAAGACTACAATTGTAAGAGGACCATCGAGGGACTACAATGGCAAGATGACCATTTGGGGACAAAGACGGCAAGAGTGTGTGGTTTCCTGGAGTTTGTACTCGATTCAACTAATTAGGGTATTGTGATTGTAGATCTTTCAACTATTATAGGCAATAAAAGGGGTGGGGGTAAGTTCCTTAGAGAAAATTGTTTTTTTTTTATTGGAAGATTCTTCTCTTGTTCAGTTAGCATGGGGTGGGTTGTGCCAACATATACTAGGTTGGTGGGATGAAATGGTTCCCGGGGAGGGGGTTTTTAGCTGACAATTCAGCAGGGTAGGGACCATGCATCTATGCTATTTCTGGGGTCTTAACAGAAGAAGAGACTTTGATCTCTACTGCACCTTTCATTTGTCACACAAATCAATTACAATATATCTGCAGCCAGAAGTGGTACTCTTTTTGGTATGTTTGTCAGGGGAAGTAGAAGGCGTTGAGTGGGTCCAAATCAGAAGGGAAATTGAGACCACATCTATAGCATACTGGTGGGGTGGGAGGATTCCCTTAGGAGGGCTGATTTTTCCTAAAGTTTGTATGCCTTTAAACTAGTTAGGGGATTGTCATAGTAGACCTTTCAACTATTATAGGAAATAAAAGGGGTGGGGGTAGGTTCCTTAGAGAAGATTATGTTTTACATTGGAAGATTATTCTCATGTTCAGTTAGCACGGGGTGGGTTGACTACAATGGCAAGAGGCCCATTGAGGGACTACAATGGCAAGAGGCCCACTGGGGGACTACAACGGCACGTTGACCACTGGGGGACTACAACGGTAAGATGACCATCGAGGGACTACAACGGCAAGATGACAATCGAGGGACTACAATGGCAAGATGACCATCGGGGGACTACAACGGCAAGTTGACAATTTGGGGACTACAATGGCAAGATGACCATCGAGGGACTACAACAGGAAGAGGCCCATCGAGGGACTACAATGGCAAGACGACCATCGAGGGACTATAACAGCAAGAGGCTTATTGGGAGACTACTATGGCAAGATGGCCATCGGTGGACTACAATGGTAAGATGACCATCGGGGGATTACAACTGCAACGAGGCCCATCGGAGGACTAACACGGCAAGGTGACCATCGGGGGACTACAATGGCAAGAGGCCCATCAGAGGACTGACACGGCAAGAGGCTCAACAGGCACTACAACGGCAAGAGGCCCACTGGAAGACTACAATGGTAAGAGGACCATCGAGGGACTACAATGGCAAGATAACCATTTGGGGACTAAGACGGCGAGAGTGTGTGGTTTCCTGGAGTTTGTACTCCATTAAACTAGTTAAGGTAGTGTGATTGTAGATCTTTCAACTATTATGGGCAATAAAAGGGGTGGAGGTAGGTTCTTTAGAGAAGATTGGGGTTTGTTTTTTTTTGGAAGATTCTTCTCTTGTTCAGTTAGCATGGGGTGGGTTGTGCCAACATATACTAGGTTGGTGGGATGAAATGGTTCCCGGGGAGGGGGGCTTTAGCTGCCAATTCAGCAGGGTAGGGACCATGCATCTATGCTGTTTCTGGGGTCTTAACAGAAGAAGAGACTTTGATCTCTACTGCACCTTTCATTTGTCACACAAATCAATTACAATATATCTGCAGCCAGAAGTGGTTTTTTTTTTGGTATGTTTGTCAGGGGAAGTAGAAGGTGTTGTGTGGGTCCAAGTCAGAAGGGAAATTGAGTCCACATCTATAGCATACTGGTGGGGTGGGGGGTTTCCCTTAGGAGGACGGAGTTTTCCTAGAGTTTGTATGCCTTTCAACTAGTTAGGTGATTGTCATAGTAGACCTTTCAACTATTATAGGCAATAAAAGGGGTGGGGATAGGTTCCTTAAAGAGGATTATGTTTTACATTGGAAGATACTTCTCTTGTTCAGTTAGCATGGGGTGGGATGACTACAATGGCAAGAGGCCCATCGAGGGACTACAATGGCAAGAGGACCATCGAGGGACTACAACGGCAATATGACTATCGTGGTGACTACAACGGCAAGATGACCATCGAGGGACTACAATGGTAAGATGACCATCGGGGGACTACAATGGCAAGATGACCATCGAGGCACTACGACAGGAAGAGGCCCATTGAGGAACTACAATGGCAAGAGGCCCATCGAGGGACTACAATGGCAAAAGGACCACTGGGGGACTACAATGGCAAGTTGACCACTGGGGAATACAACAGTAGGATGACCATCGGGGGACTACAACGGTAAGATGACCATCAGGGACTACAATGGCAAGATGACCTTCGAGGTACTACAACAGGAATAGGCCCACCGAGTGACTACATTGACAAGATGACCATCTGGGGACTACAAGGGCAAGTTGACCATCAAGGGACTTCAACGGCAAGAGGCTTATTGGGAGACTACAATGGCTAAATGACCATCGGAGGACTACAATGGTAAGATGACCATCGAGGGACTACAACAGGAAGAGGCCCATCAAGGCACTACAATGGCAAGATGACCATCGGGGGTCTACAACAGCAAGTTGACCATCGAGTGACTACAACAGGAAGAGGCCTATCAAGGGACTACAATGGCAAGATGACCATCGTGGAACTACGACAGTAAGATGACCAATGGAGACTTCAATGGCAAGATGACCATCGAGTGACTACAACAGGTAGAAGCCCATTGAGGAACTACAACGGCAAGATGACCATCGACGGACTACAATGGTGAGATGACCATCGGGGGACTACAACGACAAGATGACCATCGAGGTACTGCGACAGGAAGAGGCCCATTGAGGGACTACAATGGTAAGCGGCCCATCGAGAGACTACAATGGCAAGAGGCCCACTGAGGGACTACAACAATGTGACCATCGGGGGACTACAATGGTAAGATGACCATCTTGGACTACAACAGAAGAGGCCCATCTAGGGACTACAATGGCAAGATGACCATCGGGGGACTACAACGGCAAGATGACCATCGAGGGACTACAACAGGAAGAGGTTCATCGAGGGACTACAATGGCAAGATGTCCATCGGGGGACTACAACGGCAAGTTGACCATTAAGGGACTACAACAGCAAGAGGCTTATTGGGAGACTACAACGGCAAGATGACCATCGAGGGACTACAACAGGAAGAGGTTCATCGAGGGACTACAATGGCAAGATGACCATAGAGAGACTACAACGGCAAGATGACCATCGAGGGACTACAACAGGAAGAGGCCCATCAAGAGACTACAATGCGAAGATGAGCATCAGGGGTATACAGCGGTAAGATGACCAACGGGGACTACAATTGCAAGATGATCATTGAGTGACTACAATGGCAAGATGACCATCGAGGCACTACAATGGCAAGAGGCTTATTGGGAGACTGCAATGGCAAGATGACCATCTGGGGACTACAACTGCAAAGAGGCCCGTCGGGGGATTACATTTCAAGAGGCCCATCGGGGGACTACAACGGCAAGATGACCATCAAGGGACTACACCGGTAAGATGACCTTGGGGACTACAATGGCAAGATGACCATTGAAGGACTACAACAGGAAGAGGCCCATCGAGGGACTACAATGGCAAGATCACCATCCGGGGACTACAATGGTAAGATGACCATCGGGGGACTACAACTGCAACAAGGCCCATCGGGGGATTAAAATTTCAAGAGGCCCATCGGGGGACTAACACGGCAAGAGGCCCAACAGGGACTACAATGGCAAGAGGCCCACTGGAAGACTACAATGGTAAGAGGACCATCGAGGGACTACAATGGCAAGATGACCATTTGGGGACTAAGGCGGCAAGAGTGTGTGGTTTCCTGGAGTTTGTACTCCATTCAACTAGTTAGGGTATTGTGATTGTAGATCTTTCAACTATTATAGGCAATAAAAGGGGTGGGGGTAAGTTCATTAGAGAAGATTGGGTTTTTTATTGGAAGATTCTTCTCTTGTTCAGTTAGCATGGGGTGGGTTATGCTAACATATACTAGGTTGGTGGGATGAAATGGTTCCCGGGGAGGGGGTTTTTAGCTGACAATTCAGCAGGTTAGGGACCATGCACCTATGCTATTTCTGGGGTCTTAACAGAAGCAGAGACTTTGATCTCTACTGCACCTTTCATTTGTCACACAAATCAATTACAATATATCTGCAGCCAGAAGTGGTACTCTTTTTGGTATGTTTGTCAGGGGAAGTAGAAGGCGTTGAGTGGGTCCAAGTCAGAAGGGAAATTGAGACCACATCTATAGCATACTGGTGGGGTGGGAGGATTCCCTTAGGAGGGCGGATTTTTCCTAGTTTGTATGCCTTTCAACTAGTTAGGGGATTGTCATAGTAGACCTTTCAACTATTATAGGCAATAAAAAGGGTGAGGGTAGGTTCCTTAGAGAAGATTGTGATTTACATTGGAAGATTATTCTCTTGTTCAGTTAGCATGGGGTGGGTTGACTACAATGGCAAGAGGACCATCGAGGGACTACAACAGCAAGATGACCATCACGGGACTGCAACGGCAAGAGGCTTATTGTGAGACTACAATGGCAAGATTCCCATCGGAGGACTACAATGGTAAGATGACCATCAGGGGACTACAACTGCAAAGAGGCCCATCGGGGATTAAAATTTCAAGAGGCCCATCGGGGGACTACAACGGCAAGATGGCCATCGAGGGACTACAACAGGAAGAGGCCCATCGAGGGACTATAATGGCAAGATGACCATCAGGGGACTACAACGACAAGTTGACCATCAAGGGACTACAACGGCAAGAGGCCTATTGGGAGACTACAATGGCAAGATGACCATCGGAGGACTACAACAGTAAGATGACCATCGAGGGTCTAAAACGGCAAGATGATCATCGAGGGACTACAAAAGGAAGAGGCCCATCGAGGGACTATAATGACAAGATGACCATCTGGGGACTACATCGGCAAGTTTACCATCAAGGGACTATAACAGCAAGAGGCTTATTGGGAGACTACAATTGCAAGATGACCATCGGAGGACTACAACGGTAAAATTACCATTGAGGGACTACAACGGCAAGATGACCATCGAGGGACTACAACAAGAAGAGGCCCATCGAGGGATTACAATGCCAAGATGACCATCAGGGGTATACAACGGTAAGATGACCAACGGGGACTACAATGGCAAGATGACCATTGAGTGACTACAACGGCAAGATGACCATCGAAGGACTAAAATGGCAAGAGTCTTATTGGGAGACTAGAATGGCAAGATGACCCTATGAGGACTACAATGGTAAGATGACCATCGGGGGACTACAACTGCAAAGAGGCCCGTCGAGGATTAAAATTTCAAGATGACCAGCGGGGGACTACAATGGCAAGATGACTATCGGGAGGCTACAACCGCAAGATGACCACCAAGGGACCACAACGGTAAGATGACCATCGGGGACTACAATGGCAAAATGACCATCGAGGGACTACAACAGGAAGAGGCCCATCGAGGGACTACAATGGCAAGATGACCATCCGGGGACTACAATGGCAAGTTGACCATCGAGGGACTACAACGGCAAGAGGCTTATTGGGAGACTACAATGGCAAGATGACCATCGGAGGACTACAATGGTAAGATGACCATCGGGGGACTACAACTGCAACGAGGCCCATCAGGGGCTTAAAATTTCAAGAGGCCCATCGGGGGACTAACACGGCAAGAGGCCCAACAGGGACTACAACGGCAAGAGGCCCACTGGAAGACTACAATTGTAAGAGGACCATCGAGGGACTACAATGGCAAGATGACCATTTGGGGACAAAGACGGCAAGAGTGTGTGGTTTCCTGGAGTTTGTACTCGATTCAGCTAATTAGGGTATTGTGATTGTAGATCTTTCAACTATTATAGGCAATAAAAGGGGTGGGGGTAAGTTCCTTAGAGAAAATTGTTTTTTTTTTATTGGAAGATTCTTCTCTTGTTCAGTTAGCATGGGGTGGGTTGTGCCAACATAAACTAGGTTGGTGGGATGAAATGGTTCCCGGGGAGGGGGTT